>NC_135265.1:151891924-152197282 GCF_051311805.1 Agelaius phoeniceus | reverse complement strand
GAAATGCTCCTTTTCTCTCCATTTTTACATAGCATTATAAATTAGTGCCTCTGAAACTAATCTGGACCTCCATCATGGCAGATGGAGGTATCACGTAATAAAATCTCCTCCTGAGGGAACCACAGCTTATATAGACTGTCCTGGGCATAGAGCACCAAGGAATGATTCTGCAAAAGTTTTAGTGCTGCTTGTGACATTTCAGTGGCTTCAAGACACCCCAAATTAAATCTCCTGTTTCATGTGAGATACAGGAACAGGACAAACTCATTCTGGGGCCTTCTGAATCATCTGTAGGCCCTTTGGAATGCCCCAAAGTTTTCAAATGGCACTGGGCTCTGAGACATCTGAACTGAGGCCCCACGTTAAAATCCTGCTTCTTTTCCTCTTGCTCCTGCCTGAGGAGCTGCCTTCCCAGATTTGTGCTCTTCCCTGCCACTCAACAAACACCTCACTAAGGAAACACCTTGTCCTGATGCTCTGGTGTCCCATTTTTAATGGCATAGATAGTTACTTTCTCCTGTACTACATTCCAGAGGTTTGGAATTGCTTTCCCTGTATCCATCATACATTTCTCAATGCTTATTTTTCTTCAATGGCACCCAAACACCTTTTGAAGTCCTGGCTTAGGCTGGCATCATAGCTTCTCAGTAGGGGGAAGAAAAGAGACATTAATCCAGTTTTAAGAGCTGTTCCTCTGTCTTTCTGCATTGATTTGTGTGGAACTGTCCTTTTAACTCTCTTTTCTGCCTGACTTCTCATTGCCTTCTGATGAGAGTCAGTCTAAAAGTGCAGGGTTGGATTTACATCGATTATTCCCTTTGTTGTCTTTCTGTGACCCTTTCTGAACTATGAACTTGGAGTTGTGGCTTGGTCATGAAGGGCTTTTATTCCTATCACACTGACTATAAATATGGATTAACAGCTGAATGTGACAGGCATCTGAGCTTGTTTCTCTGAACAAGGAAAAAAACCCTTTTCACCCTGTATTAAACTGCAGTTTGTTCCTAAGAGAGAAGCATATTGGAAAATCCAACAGCAACATCAAACTCTGCATTTAGAGTCTTTGGGATTTGAGAGAGACCAGCAAAAAAATGCATGTGCCTTGATGCCATTAGGCATTGTAAAGTTAATCTTTACAAAGAACAATCTTTACAAAAGGGCAATTTTAATTAGCTTTGTTTTCTTAGTAAGTACCTTGTTCATCTGTTTAATACATTTTTGGAAGACACACAAAGTGTTAATTTATTTATTAGTCTTTCCTTTGGAACACAAATAGTAAGTACTAATAATGTGTGCCTAAATGCAATTACAGCTAACAAATCAAGGACCAGTTTTCTCAGGTTTTATATACCTGCTATTTTCCCCCAGATTTTTTGTCTGTCTCTTATTCCTTTTTCTTTGCCTGTCTCCTCACATGTGTATTCTCTGGCTACACCAGAAATCTTTGGAAATTTCCTCTTTGACTAAAATACATCTTTCCATATACCAGCAACAAATCAAGATACAGCACGTAGTACCAGTTTCCAACAGTTGCTAGAGCAAGTTATCAGGTTATAAAAAATCCCCCAGCCTTTATCTACTCTTCTTAGCAGTAGAATAATTCATATGTGTCATTTAGTAAATCTTTGGAAGACCAGCAGGATGCAGTCAGGATTGTATTATATGACCTTCATCAGTAAACCGAAAAGAGTGTATTTCTTTGGTATTAACTGTTTTTGAATACAGATTGTCAGTGAATTTTTTGGGGGAGAGGGAAAAAAATTGAGATAATTGCACTTCTGTTTCATAATTGAGTACCCCGCCCAGCTTTTATTCCTTCTGACCTTTAGAAGTGATACATCATCACACAAGGGTCTGAGCCAGGGTCCTGGATCCATGTGGCCATCACTCTTTGGAGAGGTTTGAATCCAAAATTGTTCCCTGCTCCATAAAGCATCAGAGTCATATTATTGATTCAAACTCAGGCTGCAAGACAATGAAAAATAAATGCAGGTACAAACACAGTGCTTTGACAACTACTGTTTCCCATTATTGTCTTTTACATCATGTGAAATGCATGATGTGATCAGCTGGTCCATCTGCACATAACCACAGGCAGTTTGGAGAGGCCTGCCAGGAAAACCCCGGTCATTTCCACCAGCTCCTCTTCATCTGGACTTCACTGCTGGGAGAATTATTTTCTGTGGCCTTCACAAGGGCTGTTGGACTGGTGCCACAGCATCCAGCTCGCTCCTGCCAGTGGGGACAGACTGTGGAGCTGTGGTGAGGTTGTTGCTGCTGCTGGAGCTCCTCCTTTCTGCTCAAAGCCCTGTGCACCCCCCAGGCTTGCCCCACTGAGAGTTCCACTGCCTCTCTTTCCCTCTGGATTCCATAATATTGATGGCAGAAAAACTGGAGAGAGATTGAAGGACCTGAAAAGCACCAAGTGGTCAAGGCCATGGATGATGGATGCCATTATCACAGGGGCACAGGGCTTTTGAAAAGTAATGATCATGGATTCCAATGGAATTGTCCATGGATTCCAGTCATGGGATTGTTTAGGTTGGAAAAGGCCCTGAAGATCACCAAGTCCAACTGTTTGCCCAGCACTGCCAAGGCCACCACTGAACAATGTCCCAGCTGCCACATCTGAATGTCTTTTAAATCCCTCCAGGCATGGTGACTCCACCACTGCCCTGGGCACACTCTTCCAATGCTGGGCCGTCTTTTCTGTGATGATTTTTTTTTCCTAATATCCAATCTAAACCTCCACTGGTGCAACTTGAGGCAGTTTCATCTTGTCCTGTTGCTGCACAGGAAAAGAGACCAACCCCCACCTGGCTACAGCCTCCTTTCAAGAGAGGCTCCTATCACTTTCATAGAAAGTGAATGTAGAAATTATTTCAGCAATTCCTTCTGGTCCATGCTGAGGGAAGTGAAAATTTAAGTGTACCATAAATAGTGTATGTACACTATAGAATACAGACATATAAAATGCCCACTTGTATTTTGATCAGTTGGTAACAGTTATGCTTTAAAAATACATAAGTAACATATGGTGATTATGGCAATGTTGATTTAATGAAGCTTTAATTGAAGTGATTTGCTGTACTGTGAAGAGAAAGGGTAACAAGCAAGATCAAATCAGCACAAAGGGAAAACAAACCAGAGCTCTTGAAGGTCTGTATTTTACCAGTACAGCTAGAAACACAAGAAGAGTTTTAAAAGACAGCTTTAATTTTCAAGGAAAAATAACTTTTCAAATAGATTTAAGCAAATGAAGAAGCACGTCAGATTTGACATCCTCGCCCCTGTGCCTTCATACTTAATGAAGTGTCACTAGAGTCTATAAGATAAAGCAATATTTAATCCAATATCTGAAGCTTCCTCCCCTTGGACTGTGTTTTCAGCTGCAAAACTTGGCAAAGCCCCAGCCTGTGGCACTACATCAACTTCCACCTCTTGCCAGTCTTGTCCTTTGTGACGTTGACTCTGATGGATTTTACTGAAAGGCATTAGGTTTCATCTCACTCGTTTTTTTGGCAGACTGATGGAGCCACAGCAGGGTGGATGTTGTGGTGCTCTGCCTCGTGCATCAACAACAACGCAGTCATTTAATACTTTTCTGTAATCTCTGTGAATGATGAGGATGAGCAAAGGAGAAAGGACGGACATCTTGATAATCAAATCCCCGGCGAAGTTTGAAACATTGGCTCCCAGAAATAAACTTCTGGCATACACACTGATGGAATTCACACTAGAAGAAGAGAGAAATGTTGAAAGTGAAATTATTAATATTCACAGTCGCTCTTCTGATCGCAACAGCAATAAGAGAGCGAGAGAAAACTACTAAAAATAACTTTCTGCATAGAAAATCAGTCTAAGCAGAGCCAAATATGTGATGCATTGCTTTTTCAAACACACTGAACAGGCACTTTAGTCCATCAGGTGTGGAATGAATCTCTTAACACCCTGACATGACCACAGTTCAATCTGTGTAGCAGTAACCAGTTAGTCCACTAAAGCATCCCCGTTTGGTAGAAGGGAAAGGAGAATAATCATAGAATCGTGGAATCATAGAAGGACTTGGGTTGGAAGGGTTTAAAGACCTTCTCATTTCAACTCCCCCTTCCATGAGACCAGGTGGCTCCAAGCTCCTTCCAGCCTGGTCTTGAACACTTCCAGGGATGGGACAGCCACAGCTTCTCTGGGCAACATTTGCAGTTTCTCACCACCCTCTGAGTAAAGAATTTCCTTCTAGTATCTTATCTAAATCTCTCCTCTTTTAGTTTAAAGCTGTTCCCCATGATATCACTATCTGCCTGTTTAAAAAGCTGCTCTCCTGTTTTTCATAAAATTCCTTCAAGCACTGGGGGGTCACAGCAAGGGTCACAGAGACTTGTCTTCTCCAGGCTGAACAACCCCAAACACTAAAAATCATCACCCCCCCTTTGTCTGAGTGTAAATAAGCAAGGTATGAAAGATTCCTTGATTTGAAGATTGAGTTTGATCTCATAGTCCAACACTACTAAATATTAAATTTGGATGGTCAAAAAATGAAATTCCAAAACAATAATACACTGTTTATTCTCATATTTAATGCTCCCAGGTGTTGGGAAAAACAGAGCTTTTTTCCAACCCTTACATTTGTGGGATACTTCAGGCAGGATGTTATTCCTGTACAAGTTAGCTGTGTCGTCCCACTGTAATTCTCTAGGGAGTAATGGCAAAGTAAATATCCTCAGAGAGGTGAGAAGAAGTTCAGCCTTTCATCACTCCTTTGAGAAATGGCCACAGGAGTTTGTTTTCCTGTTTTCCACTGAATGTGAAAAGAAACTCCCTCCACAGGTCCACAGAATTCTCTAGATAGAGATCCCTTAATCCCTGTGGCCAAGGCAAGGTTTCAAAGGGGTGAGGTCAGATGGAAAGACCTCTCTCCAAATTTGTTTTCCAACAGTTTGGCTTTGGTTTTGAATTTTTAGAAACCAGGATGGTTCTTTTTCTTTTAAACCTCTCTTCTTCTCCTTTCCACTTTGTCTGTAGACGTTTCCAAGCATGTGCCATTTGTGTGTCCTCTCTGCTCTGCATAAATTTACAATCATTCTGCTGATTTCTATCAAGTTGGCCAAAGCATAAATCTTCAGTTTTACATTCCTACAGAATTTTTGAAAAATGTCTACCCAGGTAGAGAAAAAATACTATTAATAACTCCACCAGGGGAATGGGTATAGGGCAGGTTTATTCCCTGCTAGATGTGAAATACCCTACACAACAGAAGGCTTGAGAAAAACAACTCTGGAAGTGTTGGTGCTCTCTGAGTTATTAAATTTTGAAGTAAACTTCAAAAAGATCCACCATGACTACAACAGAGAGCATGGAACAAATGGACTGTCTGTGTTTGTGGTGCTCTGAGATAAAAACCCAACAGGATCTGTAGTGAAGATTATGTTTTTTTATTAGACTCACCCAGATATCTGGGACAAAAAAAAACCACCAGAGATTCTCTTAGGAGTACAGACCTTGGAGTGGCCTGAAGTTTTCTGCCTCTTCCCTCAATTATTTCCTTCCTTTAATAAAGGATTTAATCTCTGATAAAGCTTTTTTGAGTGACATCACACTGATCTAAATCAGCTGCAATTCCTCCATGGCAGCAGGATTTGAATTAGGTGATCTCTAAGGTCCCTTCCAACCAGACCATTCTGTGATTCAATGATATTATGAAGTGAAGAAACAGTGTCTAGACAAGGAAAGATTTAAAAAATTAATAATGATAAGAAAAAAGTTATTTAGTTATTAGAGAATCAAGCCCTGAAAATCTGTTTGTCTGGGGCTTTTAAAGTGTTTACATCTCAGATTACAGCGCTGTTGCATGCAGCATGGAGAGACACAGACAGGTTTTAGCTACAAGAATCTTCAATTTTATGGCCATAATTTTCCCCCTCACTTGCAAAAAGTCCTGTGCCCTCTGACTGAGCACACACACAAATCAAAACCATACAAATGAGGAGGTGGCTGCCGTGGTTATGTGTAGGTACCAAGAGATTTTCCATTTAATAGAGCCCAACACCTGGCTATTTAATAGAGGTCACCAGCTAAATCAGTTAGAAACGGCTTAGGCAGGCATGTGGAAGCAGGGCTGAATTAGAAATAAGTGAATCCTAGCTTTGGCCACAAATGTGTGGAAAATGAAACTAAATTAAGTTGCTTCAGCCCTTTCACTGGCACAAACTGATATAAATTGGTTTCATTAAAAAACCCTAATATATTTTAAGACTGCAGTCCTAACCTATTTCGTTTTGTGTTGTTGCTGAGAGCAAGTAGCTTAGTGGCATTTTATGTAGCAAATGAACAGGGGACAAATAGAATTTTATTGCTTTGTAAATGAAAAGGCTGGGAAGTTTTGGAATAAAATTGATTTTCACATCTGGAAAAGTTTGCCTTATCATTAGTGCTGTGCTTGCTCTCTCTCTCTTACTCGACTGATTTTTCACTCCATTGTTTTCCACTTATTTTGCAAGGCAGCCGTGTAATTTCCATTCTCATTCATTCATGTTCCCAAATTGTGTTTTTCTTTTCTGAGCTCAATGTTTGAAAATGTTTGCACAGGGGCTGCTCAGCTGAGCTGTTCCTTGGATGCAGTGGGATGTGTGTTGGTCTCTGCCTTTTTTCATCACAGACCTCTGGAGATAATATTTGAAAAAGTGGTTTTGGAGCATTTTTAGAAACCCTGACTGTGTTTAATGGAGTTTTTATAAAGCTCCATGATCCACTGGTCTTCCCAACTTTTCTTTGTGTCATGAGGAAAATGCACCCATGGTATGATGCAGCATTATATGGAAATACAGGAGCAAACTGAGCACCTGAACTACTATGGGAACACCACAAATATTTGGAAGGGTTTATTAGCTCAGGTTATGCACCTCCTTGCAGATTTTGGAAGAGCTGGGTGGCTTGGCATCTCTTCACAGACTGACTTTTCCACTTACACGAGACACTCTTCAGAAGCTCATCTGAAGATCACTCTTTTTCCCATATTTAATCCCTGTTTAGAAACCACAGGTGCTCTGTTTGGCAGTGGCAATTTGGCTCAAAAGAGAATTGTGTATCATTGTGCCAAACAGTATTTTTTGTAAACTGGAAGTGCCAGTTTAGTAAGGAAAGGGCTAAGGCTCCATTCTACATATCCATAATTTGCAACCTGTTCTTTGTGCCACAGGATGATGCAATTTTCCATCCCACGACACAGACACAGCCCAAGGTTGCTGGATGTGTCTCACACTTCTTTTCACCAAACCGTACAATTGTTTAGGTTGGAAAAGAATTCTGAAATCATCAGCTAAAATTGTCAACCCAACATCACCATCGTGCTCACTCCTAAACCATGTCCTCATGTGCCATTTTTTAAACACTTCCAGGAGTGGTAGATTAGATATTAGGAAGAAATTCTTCCCTGGGAGGGTGGTGAGGGCCTGGAACAAGTTGCCCAGAGAAGCTGTGGCTGCCCCATCTCTAGAATCTTTCAAGGCCAGGTTGTATCTTGGTTTTAGCAACCTAATGTAAAAGAAAGTGCCCCAGATCTTGGCAGAAGTGTTGGAAATAGATGCTCTTTAAGGCTCCTTCAACCCAAACCCTTCTATGATTCTGTGATTTCATCCTTGGACATTATCCTTCTGTGTCATAGAAATGTTTGGAGGAGCCTATGCTGCCCTGCCCACTACACTGGTTCTGTGCTTACTTTCATTAATTTCTTTCCTAGTAAAAGGCAAAAATTCTTCTCGCAATCACAAAAAAAAAAAAAAAAAATCTTGCCACAACAGTCAGCTCTGAGTTTGGGTTAGTGATTACAAAGTATCTTGGGTTTAATATGGCCTTCTAGATAGATTAAAACCTGGAAACTTCCACACCTTCCCTTTTGCTTTGGTTTGCTAAGTCCCATTAGGCACAGACGATTTTCCTAGTGAAGATCTGCTTCTCAGAAGTTTTGCCTCCAGTGATGTCAGCTGGTCACCTTTTCCTGGCACTGAATGCAATTTAGAGTGAATAAATTCAGTAAGATTCTTTGCCAAGAATTACTCAGCTCTTCATGCCGAAATATTAATCGATAACGCCTCTTAAAATTTCTCTTCACTCCAATCATTTTTATAGCATTGCAATTTACTGCATGGAAAGCAGGGTAGTAAAAGATAGAAAAACCAGCTGTTAAGTCACATTATTATTAATATTTATCTGTCATTTACAGAGTCCCAAAAGGTGTTCACAGCACTTTTGTGTTGCTCAGCAAGCCAGACAACACAACAGCGTTCCCAAGGACTGCAGCTGTAAATATGTAAATACAGGACAAAGAGATGTTCCAGTCAGAGAAATGTCTTCAAACAATCCCATGGAACTTTCTGCCCAGAATGTCCTGACAAACCTTTTTGGGCTTTTAAAATAGGAATGAGAGGAGCACATGCAAATTTGTAGGAACACAATTCTCAATCTCGGACTTTGAGCAAAGGAAAATTCATTTAGCCATGAAAAAGAAGATAAAGTTATGTAGAGGTATGTGTAGGGCAGAGGACTCTGATTTAGAACCAGGAGGTATTTTATTTTGGTTTGGATTGGTTCTTTTTCTCCCTTGGAAACTTTCCAATATTTAATTTGTTATCTCAAATTTGCTCTGGAGTAAATCTAAACATTTATGGGGTTTCTTCCTATTTTACTACAATGAATAGACCAGTTGGGCAAAAACTCTTTCCTCAACACCAGAATGCTGAAGATGCCCATGCTCAGAACATTCTTTCATGGGCTCAGGTCATCCAGGGTCATTTCTTCCCTTTTCTGTGTATCCCAAGAGAAAAGCCTGATCATTAGAGCTGGTGTTACAGCAGGGAGATGTTTTGGTAAAAAATTAAATACTCTCTTTTGGTAAAGAATTAAATTACTCTTTAATTAATAAAGAATCAATTACATACTCAACTGGTGATGGATAGAATCTCCCTCAGCCTCAGAGCTGCAAAGTGTTGGAAAGGAAGACAAAACAGCTCTCCCAGAGCAGCCTCAAGCTGTGGTGAGAAATTCATGGGGTTCCATCAGTTCAAGGCTCAGGGCTGGACTGAGGACAGGGATATTTACAGCCCATTCCTCAGGGGCCTTTGTTTTATTGAAACCTTTTCTTTGTGTTTCTCTGTTAGGTCATGATGCAGGACATCCACACATTCTTTAGCTGCAGAGCAGCCCACCAGAGGTTGAATCAGTCACAGACACTTCAGGATGATATTAAATGTGGTGTGCACTGGCGAGGAATGAGTAGGAGAGGTAGGAGCTGTATTGGTGAAGGGAAAACAGAGCATGGTGGCATATTTTAAAATGTCACCATGAGGAAGGTCATAGAATCATAGGATTGCAGTCATAAAATGACTACATCTGTTTTGAAAGGGACTTTTAAAGATCATCTTATTCCCTGCCATGGGCAGGGACACCTTCCACTATCCCAGGTTGCTCCAAGCCCCATCCAACCTGGCCTTGGACACTTCCAGGGATGGGGAGTCCAGAACCTCTCTAGACAGGTCCTCTTTGTGGGAAATGAATTTGTAGAGAATTTTCAAAGCCTGACAGAAGGTTTACATAGAATGTATCTGTATGTAAACGTTGAGATAAGAAACGTTGACTTAGAAATGCTGTAGAATAAGATAGATATTGTTAAGAGAAAAACAGAACTAGAAACAAGTTTCAAAAGATAGCTATACAAATAAGACTAGATACTTTTGAGAAATGGAACTATAAAAGATACGTTGTAGTAAGACTTATGAAGGGTAATTTTAGGTTATTAGCTTTAAGACATTTACAGTATGGTGTACCAAAAGCTGATAGGCTAAGAAATGCTTATAATGGATTGTAATTAAGAAATAGCTAGCTAATGATTGTAATATAACATCTGCATTATCTCACCCTTCAGGTGAGACTGAAAATAGAATAAAAGTTTTTTAAAATGCCTCTCAGTTTCCCCATCTCTAAGTCAGAAAAAAACTTAACCCAACAGTCTAGATTGGCCCATCTGTGGAATCAATGTGGGACTGTGCTCCTCAACACCATTCCCTAATGAACTTGAATTAATGAATGGGGAGACTACCCACAACATTTCTTCCCACATCCTGCCCTGTAATTGAGAGAATTCACTCAGTCCTGGAAGAGCTGTGTGATTCAGCATAGGGCAATTCTGGTTTGAAAGGTCTGAAGGAAGAGCAGAGTTCAGGCTTCAGTGGTTTTCAGGCATTCAAAACAGCACAAATGTGTTTTTATAACCAAGGTTCCAAATAGTGGTAATTACACTGATTATGCAGTGAATGTCTTGTTTTCATGTTTTATAAATCCTTTATTCCTTTACCATTGTGAGTGGATGGGAGGGTTGGCTTTTCTCTGATAAAAAATATAAGAATAGAATTTCATTAGTGACTATCTGTGAGCAGCAGCAGGAAAGCAATGTCGGTGCAGTTTTGCTTGCCTAAGAAAATCACAATACCACATACTGAAAGTGTAGCAGTAGCCAGTGTCCAGAATGAAGGCTTGATAGATAAGTACCACCTTGGAAATGCCAGTGGGTCTTGGTCTTCCCAGGCTGCACTTTAAGGGCTTGTCAGTGGTTTAGTGATATCCACCTTTCCCAAACACACAAATTGTATTGTGAGCGTTGACAGGTATTTCAGTAACAGCAAGATTTTATACAAGACAATTTCTCTCTTTACCTCTCTATATTACCTATCCATCCTTTAAAACTCAAGATAACATTTATTTATTTTTTTAAATCCTAAGATGAAGTATATACTGCTGACGTTTGAGAAATATTTGGAGGAACTTTGTACAGTCTGCTTTGGTCACACTGGATCAGCTACCCTCCCACAGAGGGGGCAATATGAGAAGTGTTTTCAGGACACTGTTTAGTCACAGTTGGAGCTGGGTTTAAAATAAGAAGGCACAATATTGCACTTGATCCCTTCTCCAGTTTGAAAGTTTTCCTTACTGCTGCTTGCACAGCTCATTCCTGCTCATGCTGGAATAAAAGCTGATTTCTACTGGGGTGAGACAAGTACATGAAGAGAAGGCACATGTCTCTTGGGAAGAAGGATCAACGTTTCAATGTCAGAGTCTGAAGAAAAAGTATTTCAGTCTTAAACTGGGCTCCTGGGACATTTGACACCGGCTGCGCACTGGGCTCATAATACATTTCCTGTGTAAACTGGAAACATTGGGATCATCTCAGACAATGAGGATGTGAGGTAAGAAGTGGGTGAAGAAAAATGGTGAGTGCACACTCTTACCAAAAAAAACCCCAACCAACCAAATCACAAAGAGGAGGCTGCAAGCAGAGCTCAGGACCCTGAAGAGAAGAAACTCAGGTTTCTTTATTTCTGCCCTTGTGAGTGCAGGCTCTGAACCTGTTCCCTAAGGCACCAGTGGGACATCATTTCTTGGCCTCACCTCTCACCAGCCTCCTTGAGGGTGGCCAGTGAAGCAGGTGCCATTTGCCTCTGCTCTTTGGAGGGCCTTTAATTGCTTTGTAAGGAGTCTTAGAGTGCTTCTGAAATCCTGAAAAAAATGTAAGAAAGTGTATTTCTGTGAGTAAATTGTGAATGAGTAGTTTTCTCTGAGCAGTTGTTTAATTGAGCTGCAGCTGGTGCTGATTATGTTTGTTTTTCCTTCAGTGTCTCTCATTTCCTTTAGTTTCCGTTAATTCCTGCTTTCATTGGGTAACTGTTGCTGTACAAGATTTTAAGAGTGGTAAAAAAAAAAAAAACAAACCCAAAAAACAAAACAAGAAATAAAAAAGTGCATATTTTAGGATCTTTTTATGACAGTTGTTCCTGGAGACACCTGTAAACTATTGAGCTGAATCGGGCTGCAGCTGCTGCTGATGACATGGGGTGTGAAGGAGAAGGGGTGTGACTCATTCTTCTGGTTGTTCCACCACCCTGGCCTGTGGCTGTAGGGTCATGTGTACTGAGATGTCTGTTCATCTGGGTCTCTGGGTCAAGAAAACTCTAAACTGACTGCCAGAGGCTGGAACAAGAGGATGATGGAGGGGAAGCATGGTAGAATCACAGAATATCCTGAGATGGAAGGGACCCACAAGGATCATCCAGTCCAGCTCCTGGCCCAGCACAGGACAACCCCAGGAATCACTCTCATTTCAGCCTGGAGAGGGACAGGACATTGGTCTGGACAGAGGTCAGGTGTTGTAGTGGCATCTCTGCCCTGCTCAGGTGAGACCCCACCTGCAGAGCGGCCTCCAGCTCTGGGGCCCAGCACAGGAAGGACCTGGAGCTGTTGAAGCAAGTCCAGAGGAGGCCACCAAGGTGATGAGAGCCACTCTATCATTCTCTGATATCACTGCTGTATATGAGAAGTCAAACTGCCACGTGTCCTGCACAGACCTCCACAGTGACCTGGGTTGATGGATAATGAATTCTTTGAGTTTTGGGTTTTTTTTTTTATCTACATGAGCAAAAAGCAAAGATGGTCAAGATAGGCTGGCAGCAACCTCATGAACTTGAACACGAAATGTTAAATCCTGTACATGGGCCTGAGTAAGTGGCCCTGGGTGGTCCTGCTTGGACAGGGGGGTTGAACCAGAGGACTTCCAAAGGTCCCTTGTGACTTCAAGCATTCTGTGATTTTGTGAGATCTGTCAGTGGGGAGGATTTTAGTGTTTTCCTTCTTTTCCTGTAGACTGTCTCTTCTGCGCTGCCTGTGTTGCAGAACAGATCCTGTGGAAAGCACTCACGTTCCACTGGAACTGCAGGGGCTGCCAGGTCAGGTTTTCCATAGAATGTTCTCCCAGGAAAGATTAATATTGGAAAACAGAGGGCATGTTGTGGTTTTCTGCAGGGCAACACATCTTATCCTTGAAGGTTAAGTTAATTCACTTTTTCAACCCCTTTTTGATTCCATGTCCATTTACTATCTGTGACATTCAAGACCATGTGAGCAGTCAAAACCTTCATTTCCTGTGAGTGTAGCTTTGTAAAGAAAGAGAGAAATCCTCCAGAGACTTTTGGAGGCATGACTAGATCGAGATGCTGGCTGATCTGAAATAATAAATAAATAAAGATAGATGTTCACAGGCTCCTAGTCATTTGTTCCCATTCACACTGAGCAAGAGTTTTGTCTGGAGAATAAAATCCATTGTTCAGGAATTCTGCATCACTTTGCTTCTCCACCAAGACCACTTATTCTTGGTATCTCCTGAGGGGCACAGCCAGCTTCTTGTGCTGCTTAATTATATTTATGCAAAGAGACAAATGCGGAAGCCTTTGTTACTTTCTTTTGTGTAGGGTGGTTCATTTCCAACTCTAGAAGTTCTTTTTTGTCTCCTCTGGTTGTAACATCCCAGTTGTCCAGATGTGTTCTGGATCTCCAGCCTCTGGACATCACTCTGTGATACTTTTGACTTTCCTCTTAACATTCCTGTGAGTGACTTCTCAAGGTCACCTCTATGCAAGAGTCATGTGGCCATTCTTGTGTTATTTTCACTATTAACAGCTGTTTCTTAACAACTCCAGGGTCACTGAGCACATAAAACCTGATTGAGCTCAGTTTTCTCCCAGGATTTTGTCAATCCTCTTTTTCTCAGTCATGCAATGCTAGAGAGAAATTCAGGGTTTATGGTCTATCACCATGCCACACCACCACAGGAAAACAGCTCCTATTTTAGCACTGAAACTGGGACCACATGCCCTTTCTTTTCACCCATTTGAAAGTTTTTTGTGCAACTAACTGAGAGCCACTAAAACATTTTGGTCACATTTACAGGCAGAAATTTGAGGAGAAGCAGTCGAGGAGCAAGTCACCACAAATTACTCATGGTTAAATTTCTCTTCTTGGAGACCATATATCCAAATTTCCTGCATAGCTCCGTGGAAGCTTTTAGGAACTGAACTTGTCCCCAGTGGCTGATGTTTTTACAAAGTTCCTTTGGACAGGATCCCTTTCTTTCCTTCAATGTGTGGTTGCACAAATTGTGCTGCCTTTTAATAGCAGCGAATTCATAATTTTGAATTACAGAATCACAGACAGGGACAGGTTGGAAAGGACCTCAGTGAATCTTCAGGTTCCACCTCCCTGCTCAAGCAGGGCTATCCCAGAGCATGTGGCACAGGTATACTCTGGAATTGTCTCCCATTTTCAAACCATATTTTCCAGTAATTTTGCCTGAGTATTCGGATGCAGAATAGGATAGGGTTCCCTTAAGCCTGGTTTTAAGGCAAATTTCCATCTTAAAGGCAGTTTTCTGCCACTCAGCAAATATTCCCCCATGGAGTATTGCTGACTTTTGCATGGCATTGCAAAATTAAAGGCAGAATTAGCCTTCAAATTTGAAGCAACCAGAATTGAAGCAAATGGGCTTGCTAGCCTGTCCTTTCAGTAGCAGATTGCCTCATCCACAAGGCATGTTCTGTGGGAACATGACAATGACCATGTTTCAGAGCAAACCCTTGTTTAAATATCACCTACTGACTGTCACAGCAGTCCAAACAAATTGGCAACTCCAAGGGAAAAAGCCTGTTTTAAAATGTCCCTTGGGGAGCCAGAAACAGGCAGGGTTAATTTGTGTTTTCTGCCTGTGCTGGAGCAAAATCTTGTTTAGTTTTCTTTATGAGAGACAAGCCAGTGCATCAATCCACAGCACCTCCTGGTCTGCTTGACATCCTGCTTTTCTGGAATGAATACATTTCCTGCATTGCTGCATGCTTCTCCCAGTGTAGATATCTATGATTAATATGCCTTGTCTTTTATAAACAAACCTAATGCAAAGCCAATAATGTGAGTCTCATTTCTTTAACTGCCAGCCCACAGCTCGGCTTTGTTTGGGTATATATGTAAAGGAAGAAAGATGAATGTTCACTCAAGCTTGGGAGCTGAAGCCATAACAAATTTATGGGATGGAAAACACACATCAGTGTGAAGCAAATACAGCCTGGGAAGGTCTGTTTGGCTCCCTCCTTTAATTTTGCTTTTTAGTAACAACAATACCGTGTTGTGCACCCAGTGAACATATGTTGCACTAAGTACATTGCATAAGGAGCAAATGTGTGGAAGCTTTTATCAGTCACTGGATTCAGTCATGGTATCCTGAATGATGAAAGCAGAAGGAACTGCTGGGATTACATAAAGTGACCATTAGCCAGTGAATTTCACCCAAATCAGTTTTGACTTCCACTAGTTCACCTTGGAGACAAGAGAGATAGAGGGAGGAACTACAGTTTGAAATTTTGACTGATGAGAGGCCTGACCATAACCTGCATT
Source organism: Agelaius phoeniceus (assembly GCF_051311805.1). Taxonomy (NCBI): domain Eukaryota; kingdom Metazoa; phylum Chordata; class Aves; order Passeriformes; family Icteridae; genus Agelaius; species Agelaius phoeniceus. The sequence goes on along the minus strand of NC_135265.1, from coordinate 152,182,021 downwards.
CTGCTTCTGTGATGGAAATTCCCTCCAGTGCTCAAAGCCCACACTGGATTCCCAAAGTGAATTTGTCCATCTAATGAGTCCTACCATGGTATTTTACTTTTCCCTTACATCATCTATCAAAGCCCTCATTAACAAAGTCATATTCCCCAAACAGCCATATCCCGGTGCCATGAGAGGCTGCCATTTCTCTTCGATAAGGATAGTTCATACAATTTCCTGATCCCATTCCCTTCATGTGGGCTTTGGGTTTTTATTTGTTTCTTTGTTTCTTTATTTGTTTCTTTGGCTTTTTTTTTTTTCCTGTTTTTTGAGGGTAGGACTGTTTAGTTTTTATCACTTACTGAATTTTGCTGGACTCTTCCATATTTTTCAAAATCTTTCATAGCTTGTGGATGTCAGCACTTCAGTAATGAGTACTGAAAATGAGCTCTTCTCATTCCTGCTGGGGAGTCCCACATTCCAGGATCTCAAATCCTTTTTTAATCCATGTCTGAATGTCCATTTGTCCCCATTCACTGCCTTGATCTTATGGGCAACCTTTGATACCTCTGTAACGAGGATCCTGCAATAATCTGTCTAATGTGATAGATTTGTCATGTTGCTGATAGAAATACTCAGTTTGTCTGAAGGAAAACCAATTTAACACTTTCTTGCGGGATATTTTCCTGGTTACTGGGACAGCCAGAGACCAGAGTGCTTGGCCATCCTTCGTTTGGTATCATTTCTGTCCTGGGGATTCATTGCACCAGTCCAGACATTAATTTTACATAATTAGCTTCATCACACCAACTTGTCCTATATCATCACCAACAGGGACATAATATTTATTTAATGAAGTCTCTTCTCCAGAAGCCAGTGATGATTGATACAGATTTATATTAATTTTCCTAAATTCTTTATTAATAGAGTCCTATATCAGTTGCTCCACTATTTTGACTAAGATCAATGCTAGATTGACAGGCCTGTTATTACCTGACTCATCCCTTTTTTTGATCTGTCTACATCATCTGGCTTCTTCACAAAGACTGGACCGAAATGTCACTGAATTCGTTCACCTTTCTTTATTTTATCCCCCCTCAGCTTTATTATTGATACTCTTGCATTTCACTTGCAGTAATAGATTGTAGCTTAAGATGGTTTTGGTTTGTCTTTTTTCTCATATATGGAAAATTCTTCTTTATTGTCCCCACTATTGCCAGACACAGCTTTTGTCATGTGCCCTGTAGTTCACCTGAATGAATTTTCTTCATTTCCTATCCTCTGATTTATAACACATTATTATTTTTTTTCTCTGTTTGCAAAATATCTTGGGATTTTTATTGATCACCCCTACAGAACACGGGAAATAAGTCCTCAGAGCAAAGATGCCACATGACAATTTGGTATAAAATGCAATTTAGTTACAATTTATGCTCCTACATGCAATAATACATTTTAGGAAAATCTAGGTTACATGCTTAGCTGCCACTGCTTGTTTTCTTTTCATAACTTTTCCAAGTTTTGCATTGCAACCATTTTATTTCAGAATCAGATCTTTTACATTCCAGTGCTGAATTTTCTGGTTTACAACTCTATGAAAATTTATCATCAATTCTTATGACTTGCATCTAACTGAGATCCAGACAACAACAGTTTAAACAGAAAACTGCACGAGTAGTTCCAGTGGGGAAATATTAATTCCTTTACCATGGAGAACTTTCCACTTCTGATGAGATTCTAAGTTCATCTCCCTTCTGATTTACACGGCAGGAAATAAGCAGAGTTTATAACTGAATTAACCAAGAGACTGGACAGTAAATCATTTGCAGAGTTGGGCTGGAAACCTGACTTCTCCCTGTCCACAAGGCTACATTTCTTGCTGAGGATGAAAAGTTCACACAGGAAGAGGTGCTGCCTGCACTTAATGTCTTTTCACTGCACTTAGTCAAAATTTTGGGTTGAAAATACATTTCCTTAAATATTAGTGTGTGATGCTTTTGGAGAGTCTTTTCTGAAATAGGGAAGCTCATGGTTGATTAGCAGGGGGTTATCTCAAAGGGTTGGGTTTACAGTGACTTGGAGTGGTTATTCTGGAAATGTTGGAAACGTGTGTCAAATTACATATATTCTGGGTTTGTAAGGAAAGATAGGCTTTTAGAGGGAGGAAGAATGGAAATAGAAGACAGTTTATATATTATGTGGACAAGTATGCTGAAGATAAGGGAGAAATGGGAATTTTTGAAATGTATTACTTATTAAATGTTTCTATAGTGCTTGTGAGCTGTCAGGTCTTGAAAACTCCCTATCTGGAAGAGGTCCTATTATTTAAATGAAAAAAACACTGATGTTAGGGTAGGAACAGTCTATATTGTTTTAGTTTTTTCTAAAAGAGTTGGGAAAATGTTGATACGTGTGATGACATTCTAGATTTCTTACAAGCATCCTTGCAAAAAAAACCAAAAAACCAAACTTTTCTGAAGCTTCCATTGAAGGATGAATTCCACATGAATGACTTAAAGCAAGACATTTTGGGGTAGAGTTACAGCCTTTGACTTTATGCATTTCATTCAGGTACCCAAATTAGGGCTTGGACCTTTGAAGTATCAAATCATCTGCTGGAGTAGAATCATCACAGAATCACAGGAATATCCTGAACTGGAAGAGGCCCACTAAGATCATCAAAGCCCAGCTCCTGGCCCTGCAGAAGACAGTAATTATTCCTTTCCTTTTAGCTGATAAGGTCTGAGAAGGATTTGCTTGGTAAATGTAGGTCTAATTAAGATGCTTGATTCTCATTCCTGAGGTTGTGATTTTCTCTTCAGTCAGGCCAACAGCAAACACAGAAGAGGAATCCCCCTGAGGGGATGAGGGTGTTAGCTGGGCATGAAGGGACTCTCATCCTATGAGGAATAGAGCAGAGGGGATCTAAAATTCAGTGAGGCACTGGCAGATGAGTGTGGAAAAGCAGTGAATGCAGGCCTTAGAAAGCAACAAGAAGGAATTTTGCCTTTTGGGTGTTCTGAGGAAGGTCTTTAAGGAGGAAGTCAGAATGGTCAAAACATCAAGTGTGGAATCTGAGCATTGCTTTGCTCTGGGAATCAGAGAACTGTCTGAGAAGCAGAGAAGTGTTTGCAGTAGCTGAAACAGGAGAGAGTTATTTACCCAATCTCTCCTGATATAACAAATGCTCAAACCCTTTTGTAATTCTTGTTGCTCCACCAGGACTATTACCCGGTGATATCTACAATTTGTGAAGTGCAGTGTCCACAATCAGCTGCAGCTCTTGACCCTGCTGGCACTGAGATCCCCTGAAAAGTCTGCACTGCCTGACTGATAATGTTCCATCAAGACATTCCCAAAGGAGTTCTGCTCTTCTGGTGCAACATCACACTGTTTCTTTATAGGGAGTTCAAGATCCCCTTTCAGCACCAGAATTGTGTCTGATATCCTGCCAAACATTTTCACATTTGTGCTTTTTGCCCAGAAAAGCTGTGAAGATGTGGATACCCCACCCCTGAAAGTATTCAGTGCCACCTTGGATGGGTCTTGGAGTGACCAGGTCTGGTGGAAGTTGTCCCTGCCCATGCAGGGGATTGGAACTGAATGGTCATTGACCCAAACCATTTTATGGTTCTGTGATTTAACTTCTTAATCCTTGGCATAGCATATTGTATGTCTTCAAATTTAATTTTTTCCTCCTAAATATATATCTCTCTATTTTTTTCAACACCATTTTAGATTCCACCTCTGTTCACTGAAATGTTCCTACATATACCCCACCCTGCTGATATTCACAAGCATTTAGTTAAATTTGTTTTTACAAGTCAGTGGTTGTATTTGAAATAGAAGCAGGTCAAAAAAACATCACCAAGATATCTCATTTAAGATCCCCTTCTATTCTGATGCTGAGAAGCTTCTGACAATTACTCTTCAAAAGTGATTTGCCAATTATCCCTTCCTCACTACAATTGGTTCTTCCTAACCTTACTGTTGAAAACTTTTTCTAGCCTCATGTAGCATCTTATTTTGCCATCTTTCTCTCATCTGGCTTTTTCTAAGTGAGAATTTAAACTAGGTTTTTTGGAATTATTTCCTATAGTACATTTGCATTTTATTTATTTGTCTTTAGAAGGTGATTATCTTCTCAGTATGTGCAGATGATTGCCTAATAATTTTTTCTAGCATCTGCCCACAAATTGAAGTTAGGCCTAGCAGTCTGTAATTTCTCAGTCATCAACTCTGCTTTTTGCAGGCAGGTTCTATATTTGTCCCTCTTCAGTCCTCTGGTACTTCTGAATCCTCCACAAACTCTTGAAGATAATCACTAATGACTCAGTTTGCTTTAGCTGGTTTCCTGCAAAATCTTCAAGACCCAACTGATTCAAACATCTCTGGCATCATGAAATATTTCAAACCCACTCTTCCTGTGGCACAACCTCCATCCAGTCTCCTGTGCTAAGAATAACTCTGTCAGCATTTACTTACAGGTTACCAACCCTGCCAAGACAAGCAAAACATCCCTGGGGTACCTCAGCTCTCTCTGCACCTTTATCAATCATCACTATTTTATTTCTGATTTCTAGAAGCATTATTATCTTTCTGATGGTGGAGCTGAAGCTCAGGAGTTGCTTTCTCTCTTTGGAAATGGGATTCACCCATTTACATACAACTCCTGTCTATTCTTGGCCATTGAAATAAGCAATTAAGTGGCAAAGTGGCCTCATCCCTATTATGCTGCATGAGTTGTCCTTTGATCACACTAAAAACCATGCTGGGAAAATAATCCAGGTGGGTTTTTTACAAGGAAAGTAATAAACCAGAAAGAAATGTATTGTTTTCCCCAGGACCATGTGGTGATTTCATGAATTCTTTCAGAGCATGTGCACATCACAGAATGACCAAGGCTGGAAGAAACCTTCAAGGTCACTGAGTCCAACCATCAGTGTAGCACCACCATGGTCAGCCCTAAACCACATCCCCAAGTGCCACATCCTGACACCTCTTGAAAACTTTTAGAGGCAGTGACTCCACCACCTCCCTCAGCAGCTTATTCCAATGCCCAATCGCTCTTTCAGTGGAAAAAAAGAATAAAAATAATCTAAACATCCCCTGGCACAACTTGAGATTGTTTCCTCTTTCATGTGAGACACGTCAGAAGAGAACAACTCTCCCCTCACTCCAACCTCCTTCCAGCAAAGCACAGCAGGGCGTAGCTTCATGTGACCATGTTATCATCTGTAAAAGGGTGAGGACACATTTCCCTTTTCCCAAAATCTTGTGCTTCGCCTTTCCTTGTGCTGGTTTTGGTGTCTGCCCAGCGCTGTGGAGAACCAGTTCAGCTGATTCACCTAGCAGGGAAATTCCTCAAAAGCAGAAAGGAGCTGCAGTTCTCAGTCCAGGGCTGGAGCTGGCACACCCTGGCACTCTGGGTGGGTGAGGAGGGACAGGAGTTAAGGAGCAAGACACTCATTTCTTGAGAGATGTGTTTTTATATCATCTCAGCCAAGTGACTCTGATGGGACAGTAAGCCCCAGTGCCTTGACAGAGAGGCACCACTGGGAGCCTTTTCCCAACCAGATAAAACCTCTCTTCTGACTGTCACTCGTGTAGGTGTTTTCTTTCAGACTTTATTAATCTTTGGATCAGCCTTTGGAACACAGCAGCCAGTTTGCCCAACCTTCTGTAATCTTCCTTCCCACGTAATGCTCCAGCTGTAGTGTTCCTTAGAACATCATGTCATCCTTATTATTAATGATGGAAAGGGCTTTGCAAAGCATCTGAGGAGGAAGCTCATTCACTTTCCTGCATACCCATCCCCCAGACCCTTTTATCCCTTTAAACATTAAAGATTCCATTCAATGTAAGCATCAAGAGCCTGATTTTAAGAAGTGCTGAGCTCCCATTGTCTTCAGCAGGAGTCATGGCTGCTCAGCAGTTCTGAAAATCAGCTTCCCAATGATCAGAACTGTCACAGACATCTTTCATGAAAAATCCTTTCTTAGGATTTTTCCTTGTGAGAAGCTGCAGTTTCAGCAACCAAAAGTAAACAATGGTTATCTGCTGCTGTGGAATGCAACAGGTAGACCTGTGATTGGTCTCCTGTGGATGTTTGGATTTACTGACCACTCATGGCAGAGCTGGCTCTTGCTCTCTGTCTGAGACACAGATCTTTGTTATTCATTCTTGTCTATTCTTAGCTTAGCTAGCTTCTGAAGAAACCTTTTCCTTTCTATTTCTTTTTAGTATAGTCTTAATGTAACATATATCGTAAAATAATAAATCAAGCCTTCTGATCATGGAGTCAACATTCTTGTCTCTTCTTCATCCTGAAAACCCTTGTGACCATGGTCACACAGAACATTGCAGAAATATTTAACAGCTACATTTTTCCCACCCATTCCTTTTCACTCTCAAGCCAACAAAACTCCCTATCCCACGCTCTGTCCCCTATGGAAGGACCACTTTTGTCCCTCTGTCCCTTCACATGGCCCCTTCACCTGGCACCTTGCAGGTCGTGCTCTTCACCTGGAGCAGGTTGGGTGGGAGTTGTCTCATCAGCTGTGATTGTCTGCAGTGTGGGTGTCAGGATCTGGGCAAGTTGCCCTGGATTCTGCTCACAGTCAATGGAGGGTGAGTCAGCAGAGTCAATGGAGCTCGGGGTGTGATTTCCCATCCCAAAATAGGCACCCACATTTGGCCAGATGACTCACACTGAACTTCATTAACTGCATTTTCTGCACCTCCAGTGTCTTCAATGGGAGGCAAGAGACTCAGGTGGGACACCCCTATCAGATCCTTAAAGTGAAATTAAATTAATCCCACCCCTTCTGTGAACCATGCATTGATTTGCTGCATAAATCACACTCACCTCCTTCCTTGAGAACTTCTGTGTTGGTGTCTACAGGGAATGAATCAGGTAATAAAAAGTAGTGAAGTAGAAAGATAATGGTAGGTCATAGCAGAAAGTCAGACTGAATCATGGGTTGGATAAAGTGGAACAGATTTATTGAATTCTGTGGAGTTTTTCTCCTTCATATAAGAATTTTGCTGAATAGAATTTAAAAAAAAAAGAAAGGAAATATAAACAAAAGCTAAGTGTGACAGTGAACTATTCAGGTGTACTTTAGCCATTTTCTTTCCATATAAATTTATGGTTCATACTGTTTTTCTTCCAACTTCACTATTACTCTCTGGATTAGGAAATTTTCACCAGGGATAGGCAGTTTCTCCACCTGGCCCTTCCTGTGCGCTGTGTATGCTCCAGGACCTCACTAATTCCTGCTCTAAGGACTGATAGAATCTGTTGGGATCTCTGTAGGACAGGCTTCAACCTCTCCCAGTGTGAGATCACCCATCAAATACCCTCCAAAAATACCTCCTTTGCAATACAAACAATACAATTTAATTTTTTTTTTGTTTGCAATACAAACAAAAATACCTCCTTTGCAGTACAAACTCACCTTTATCCTCATCTGTGTGCCCCAGCTAGAGACTTTAAACTTTGTTTTCTTCTGATTTCAACATTCATTTAGGATTTGGGAAGTTCCCTGTGGACTGTCAGGTTTCTGTTGGCAGGAATCAGCAGTTAATTTCCAATCTGAATGTTTACCCCAAACAAAGTGGCTTTACCTGGTGCATCCTGGAAAATCCAAATGCTTTTCAGTGCAGCTTAGGAAGCAGCACAGCAGGAGGAGCCTAGTTATGAAACAGATATGTAATAATCAGCATGGAACACGGAAAAATAGAGAGTAATAATAATAAATTGAATTCAATTAGTTCTCCTCTGGTCTTCATTACCACTATCAGCATCTTTTGCTGTTGCAGTTCATCAAGGGTAAGCACAGATGCTATTGCCACTTTCTACATATTTAAAAGACAAAGTCCACACTCTACTCTCTCAGATATTTAACTCCCTCATTCATGACACCTTCCAGTTTAAAATGGCCCTTCTGTGTTATAACAGAACCCACCACAGAGGCACACCAGCCTCTGCCACAACTGTCCCCTCTTTCATTATCAGCAGGCATTTCCTGGGCTATTTCTGCTGTCAGTGTCTCCCCTACAGCTCTGGCTTTATCCTCGTGTCCCTTTGTTCTGACTCATTTCAAACCAAAGTTGAAAACAGCTCATCTCTCCCTGGCTCCTGCCTGTTAATTTCTCCTTCCCTCACTTATAATTTAGCTGTAATGATCCTATTTAACTCGAGACCATTTCGTGGGTGCAACTGGTATGAGAGGTTCTGCATATCATAGTAGGTTTGGGTAGGCAGTTTGTCATGGGGTACATCAGCTAATGAGCACTTTGGATCTGATTGGGCCGAGTTGCTGAGGGCAGGCTGTGATACCAAACCTCTCTTTTTTTTTTATGAAGATTGAACAACATGCTCCATTATTACAGCATAAAATGCTGAAGAAACCAAACTGTCACATTGCCTTTCTTTCTCTTGTCTCTGCATGCAGATTTGTGAGTGTGTAGCACCTACTGACACACAAATCACTGAACAATATAAAAATCCTCCATAATGAAGCCCTGAGATCTGTCGCTGGTGAAGGTTGTAGTGTCACTCAGGGACTCGTTGACAAGCTTTGAGGAAAGAGATGGATTCCCAGGAATGAAGGAGCTAACATCTATCAGCCATAATTGAGCAAATTAATAGCTTTGTGAAGTCTCTTTTTTTGGTTAGGATCCCATGAAATGACAATAAATGTGGCAGAGTTTCTCTTGCAGCCTCCTATTGCTTTTTTATTTTTTTCTTTCTGCTGTTGTGTACAACACATAATTACTCTGAAACAAAGGGAACCTCTACAGAAGCAGCAGCAATTTTAGCAATGAAACACAGGTGTGAAAGGTAAAGACTGAAGTGTGTTTATCATCCCCTCTAAAGGAGGGAGAGAGGGAGGAAATTTGAAGGAGGATTTCTTTGCATTTGGATACCATTTTTGCCACAAATATTGTGTCAGTCACAGCAGGAATCAGTAAGGAGCCAGAGATGGGATCTTGAATCTCTGTCTTAGAATCACAGAATCATTGAGGCTGGAAAAGATCTCCAAGATCAAGTCCAACCTCTGACCAAAGACCTCCACACCCACTAAACCATACCCCAAAGTTCCATGTCTTCTCCTTTTTAGATCACCTCCAGGGATGGTGACTCCAGCACCTCCCTGGAGAGCCTGTTCCAATCCTTCCCCACTCTTTCAACAAAGAAATTTTTCCTATATAGTTGACCTGAACCTCCCTTGGTGCAACTTGAGGCTGTTTCCCTTTATCCTATAAGAAGTTGCCTGGAAGAAGATCCCTATCCCCACCTCACCACAGCCTCCTATCAGGTAATTCAGTTATCTGCCACTTCCCCATCACTGGGCAGGAACTTTGTGGCTCTTTTTTTTCCCACTTCCCTACTATTTTTGGCCATCAGTGGCTGTACTGCTACAGAAACAAACACTGCCAGGTTTTCCTTGAGACACGGACTTTGCTCTGTGCTTGCAACCAGAGGAATAAAATCTTATAAAGAAAGTCTAGAGGAATAAAATCCAAGAAGAAAGTTTAGTAGCCTCTACTGGAGAAAAGGAGGCTGAGGGGAGACCCTATTTCTCACTACAAATACATGAAATAAGGTCATAGCCAGGTGAGGATCACTCTCTTCTCCCAAGTTACAAATGACAGGACATGAGGAAATGGTTTCGAATTGCATTGAGAAGTTTGGGTTAGATATTAGTAGAAATTTCTTTATGGCAAGGGCTGTAAATCACTGAACCAGGCTGCCCATGGAAGTGGTGGAATCACCTTCCCTGGAAATGTTCAAAAACCATGTGGATATGGCACTGGAGGACATGGCTTGGTGATGAACACGGTGGTGGTGGTGGGCTGATGTTTGGGCTTCATCATCTTAAAGGTCTGTTCCAATTTTAATGAGTCTGTCCTTTTATGCTCCTAAGAACCATCAAGTGGGTGATTTGCACTCCCATTATCAGAAGAAAAAAAAAGCAATTTGGGTCTCAGTAATTATTGTCAGTTCTCTGTATTTCAGATAACTCACTGCTCTTGTTTTTTTGCTTGTTTGTTTGTTTTCTGAAGTGTAAGAATGGTAGAAAATTGTTGGCATCAATGTCTTTATAAAGGACACAGAAACGTTGGATACAGCCAGGGTGAAGGTGATGCTGCAGGATCAAGTTGTTGTTATTTGGACCAAACCAGTACATCTCAGTACTCACCCAGGTGATTTTTACAAGTAAACACAGATAAGAAAGCAGGGCCTGAATTCAGCTCCAGATGCCCTAATACCCAGTGTGGAACAATATTCTCTCACAGTCCCAGGCTTATGCCTTAACCTGTTCTCATTTTTTGGTATAAAAGAGAAAGCTATCCTAAAAAAATCAATTTATCTCTTTGACTCCTTAAAGCTTTTCCTTCAGCTTTAAAATAATATTTGCTAATTTTTCCCACACACTGTTTAGTTTTTCTTTTCTTTTGCCTTTTTTTTTCCTGAAAGACAGCAGGTTTCCAGTATTTCTCTCATCACACCATTTACAGAGTAAAACAAGGTTGTGCTATTTACTTTTATTTTTCTAGTCTCTGAAACATCTCAGGTCTTCCAGATCTATTAAAAATAAACCTAAGTGGGTCAGTCTTCTTCTTAGAAAATTCCTTTGTGTGGAGCTTGCCTGGATTGGTTTTTAAAGCCTTTCTTCTGAAGTAAAAAGCAGGAAGAAAGAATCTCAATTTCTCAGTGTTTTCCCAACAGAACCAAATATCTCTCACATGTCAGTCACATGTCACTGGGTCTGATCTGTGAACACTGTGTAGTTTGTTAAATGTTCTCAGTTCCAAGTTGTAAGGACAGATGAAACATTCACAGCCAGGGCTTCAGGGACATGCAGTCCCTGTGCTTGGTGGCTTTCTTTGCAGCCCAGCTCCTAATTCTTCTGGGGTTGGAGGATGGTTCATTCTCTGATTTTTTTTCCTAGGTGCTTTCATTGTTGTTTTTTTTTTTTTGTTTTGTTTTCTCCAGTTCAGATTTATAATTTATGTGAGTATTTATTTATTGATTCTCTGGAGGAGAAAAAAACTGGAAAATACCGCAATTTAAAACACAGAACTGTCCTTGAGTCCCCAAAGTTTGTGTGCTAACAGGGAGAGGAGAGCTGGTTGATACTTAGTGCATGCAACCAGCATTATTTATTCATTATTTAGGAATATAAATGCATCAGTTTCTATCTTGGTACCTATCAGTTTGTTCCTTCCTACATCACTTCCCACTCTGGCTGTTCCAGAGCTTCACAACTCTTATGTTGACAGCCTTCTAATTTTTAGTCTCCATGTCTTTGTGGCTACTTTGCAAAAATTTGTCCTTGTGACAACTTTTTCAGTTGTTTCATGTAGCTTGTCTCCCTCCTGATGTTGATTCTCCTGTTTTATTCAGAGGTTGGTCATCCCCTTCCTCAGCCTTTGGTGTCCTGGTCTGAACCAGCCATGGGTAGTGTAAAAACACACACACACACTCAAAATGAAACACACAATCATCAAAACAACTCTCATGGGATTTAAACTTGGTCTTGTTGGAACAAACAGCCTCGTCCAAACCTCCCAAGCCACAGAGCAGCTGTAACACCTCACAGTTCTACTTCTTGAGAGTGGCATTGGTCCTTTCAGGCTTTCAGAACCAGTAGTGCCTTTTATAGAGCTAATTGGAACACTTTCTCCTGACATCAGACAATCAGATCCAGTTTCTCTGTGGAAAATACAATTAATGTGCAGAAATATGAGGAATTTATGGGTTAAACCCTAGAGCAGGGTGTCATACAGGATCTGACTGATTTTTCCTTGCTTATGGGACATGTTAGGGGAATTTTGGCCTTAGCACAAGAGATAAAAGGATGTGATGGTGCAGAGGTTTATTCATTGCTGTCCTCCTCCACTGTCCTGTCGTCCATTGCGACAGCACTGACTCCTGTGTTGGGGAATTGCATTAGGAAGTTTACAGGGCAAATTACTAAATTGTCTGGCATGGGGCTATGCCATGTAAGAGGACTGGAGCACCTCTTCTATGGAGACAGGCTGAGAGAAATGGGGTTGTTCAGCCTGGAGAAGAGGAGGCTCCAGGGAGACCCCAGAACCCCTTCCAGTCCCTAAAGGGGCTCCAGGAGAGCTGGAGAAGGACTTGGGACAAGGGATGGAGGGATGGGACAAAGGTAAATGACTTGAAACTGACAAAGGGTAGGTTTAAATTGGATATTAGGAAGAAATTCTTCCCTGTGAGGGTGGTGAGGCCCTGGCACAGGATGCCCTGAGAAGCTGTGGCTGCCCCATCCCTGAAAGTGTCCAAGAGCAAGCTGGATGGGGCTTGGAGCAGACTGGAATAGTGGAAGGTGTCCCTGTCCATGGCAGGGGATCAGAACAAGATGATTCTTCCAACCCAAAACATTTTGTGATTCTCTAGTTCTGATATTGGCCCTGAATGATTTCCTCATGCTGTGCATTCCCCAGCCATCCCTTCCAGAGGAATTCCACTGCTCATTCTCCTGTGGGTCTCAGATCTGCGCACTCACGGTTCCAAGGCAAGGAGAAACTCACATTTAATTCCCTACAGCAGTCCCAAGGAAGAGGAATTCTGGACCACTCTGGCCTTCCACATTTAACTAACATTCCACTTAGCTGCTCTCTGTAAGCTGGGGCTAAGCTGCAGGCCATCGTTTCCTCTGAAACCTGAGAAGCTTCTGCTGTTCTCTCAGCTTCCCTGTCAGCTTGCTCTTGGCAAAGTTAGAGTGCATGAAGAAGAAAAAAACCTGCCAATTATATCCTCACTGTCTGCTGCTCAGGGGGCAAACACATGTCTTATACATTATGATTCAGAATCCTTCTTGCACATGTAATTTTTTTTTGCCAGCTTCTGAATTCTCTGTATTGATCTGACAGCTAAAGGAAAAACAAAAAAAGATGTGAATGAGGAGTAGGGAAAAAATGCAAATGGTGTTTGGGTGGTAATTCAGGGTAAAAACTTACTCCCACTAAAGGGCAAGAAAGCTTCCTAGCAGCCTTTCTTCCTAGCAGATCCAGTTTTGTCCTCATGAGGAAAAGCCGCTCAAGAATACTGGTGACTAAAAATTAGGTGACAGCAAAATTAGGTTTTATTATTTATGTATTTATTTATTTATTGGTTTTATTTGTAAGTGGCTTTCTCTTGACTCAAAATCAGAAGAAAAATCCATTTTCATTTGACTTAGAGTTATTGTTTGCTTCTGGCCTCCAAAAATAGCTCAGTGAGTCCATAACTCAGGGAAGGTGACATTCCAGGATCTGGCAGAAACTCCTGAGTCAACATGACCTTTCCTGGGTATGAAACCCTCCCGAAACACTTTTCTATGTTTATTTTTCTTACCTCCTTTAGGAAACAACTCCCAGTTTGATGCCCATCCCTACTCTCTGTATAGGGCAGACAAATCCAAACAATCACCAGGAATCTCACCAGTGGGAAGGGTTGCTTGTGGTCTGGGAGCGAACCCAGCAGTATGGGCAGTGTCAGGAAACATGGGGATGAATCCTAAGGTGATGGTTGCTGCACTCACAGAGAGATGCTGACACTGCTGGAAGAACAGCAGGGCTCTATTTTGTCACACTCCCATTCGTCCCTTCCTTAGCAGATTTCCTATGTCAAGCTAGGAGCAGTCATCTGGCACTAGAGCTGTATAAATGGCAGAGAAATTCCCCATCAGCTATTTCTGGGAAAAATCAATTCTCTCTGTATTCAGGAAGCTCTGAGCTTGCTAAGCTCCCTACCTTTTAACTGCAAATTACTCTACATATTTTTCCCTTATCATCAATACAGCATAGGGAAGCAAATCCAGTTTGAGGCTGAGCTGGTGAATTTTCAAGCCAGTTGAAGCCAGGTGTTTTAGTAATTCATCTTTACCTATGTGTGCAAAACACGTGTCTTGAAAGCCATGGAAGTCCTGCTTTGATGCTCAAAATGGTCTAAACCAAACCATCTGGTGAGGATTTATGTCAATTACTGTATCCTTGGGAAGGGAGGGATGCTGGAACTCCTGCCAGATGCTCTAAAATCCTAAAAACAAGCAGCCATGAAGTTGGTGGCTGTTAGGTAAATACAGAGAGGGAGGGCAAGGAGTTAGAAGTTTCAAGTCCAAACCTGAGCAACCTATGAGGAATGAGGTCAAAAAGTGCTCCAAAAATTCTTTGTAATCAGTGGGCACAATATGGATGCTCAGTTTGTTCAACCTGGGCCAAATTTCACAGAATCACAGAATCTCAGAGTGCGTTGGAAAAGACCTTAAAGTTTATTCAGTCACAACCCTCTACCATGAGCAGGGACACCTACCAGATTGTTCAAAGCTTCATCCAGCCTGGCCTTAAACACTTCCAGGGATGGGCAGCCCACGACCTCTCTGTGCAAGAGTTTCTCCCCACAGGGGTGCATCTCCAGGGGAATGGCTGTGGCAGAGGAAAACACCAGGGTCTGCTGCTGCCAGCCCCACCAAGCAGGCTTTGTTTAACCTGCTCAGCATGGTACAAGGCCCACAACGACTTGTCTTCGACCTGCTGTTGTAATTTCTGTCAGAACCATGCTTCTGACTTCACAGACTGTGCCTTACACAATTTATGACAATATTTCTCCCTCAATAGCTTTTTGTAGAATGTGTACAACCTATTCTGCAGACTGCTGGTTTCCTTACTTAACATCTATTTTATGGGCTGCATTTTAAATTCCTTTAAGTGCAAGCAGTTGAGGAACAAGTTTCTGAGAGAGAGAGAGAGAGAGATATCACTACTCAATCCCAATTCCCTCATGCACAGTCTTTATATTCTTTATAGGCCAAAACCTTCTCCCCCAGAGACTGCAGCATTTCAGGAGCAGACAGAGCAACCCCAGCCTATGTAAATCACTTAAAATTATAAAGTCCTGTGAGATTCTTCCATCTAGAAGATGGAATGTTGGTATTGATATAACAGTAATTTTTAGCTGAGATCACAGACCTCCCATACCAGGCATTACCCAAATCCATGGGGAAAATTTGTTCCTGCTGCAGGAACCTTAAGTTGTAAACATCAGTATGAGATAAAGGATGGAGGAATAAACAAAGGCTACAGCAGAAGATGCATCTACACTGTCAAATAACTCCCATACCCTGGTCCCCTGATCATCCACATTACATAAATATTAATTCCCTGGGTTCATATTTTTTTTTGTTTGTGTGAACCAAATAGTCTACACCAAAGTGAAACCTGGATGATTTTGGGATAAATCCCCTTTTGTGTGAACGGAAACACACCAGGTTTAGCTTCTTGCCCCATCCAGAGCACTCTAACACTTCACTGTGAGCCTCCAACATCCCATACGATCATGCCGTAAAACCCAACCATGGTTGGTAGCAGTGAAGCTTTCAAGTATTTCAGGCAGCTTTGACATGAAAAAAAAAACCAAAAAACCAACAAACCAACAAAAACCCTAAACATAAAACTTGATAATTATTTCCCACTGTTATCAGCACTGGTGAGGCCCCACCTTGAAACCTGGGGTCAGTTTTGGGCCCATCACAACAACAACAACAACAAAGACTTTGAGGTGCTGGAGCGTGTCCAGGGAAGGACAATGGGGCTGGAGAAGGGGCTGGAGCACAAGGCTGATAAGGAGCAGCTGAGGGAGCTGTGGGGCTCAGCCTGGGGAAGAGGAGCCTCAGGGGGGATCTTCTCACTCCCTAAAACCACCTGACAGGAGCCAGGTGGGATCAATCCCTTCTCCCAGGTAACAAGTGAGTTGCACCAGGGGAGGTTTAGGTTGGATATCAGGAAAAATTTCTTCACCATGAGGGTGGTCAGGCATTGGAGCAGGCTGCCCAGGAAAGTGGTGGAATCACCCTCCTTTGGAGTGTTCAAAAGGCCTGTAGATGTGGTGCTTGGGGACTCATTTCAATGGTGGACATGGCAAAGTTGGGTTAATGGTTGACCTTGATGATCTTGGAGGTCTTTTCCAACCTTAAAGAGTCTGTGATCCCATATCTTGGAGCCGTGAAGGCATCTCAGTTAGGCCTGATCCATTCCAGAGGAGCCAGTCCAGGATGAGGTAGATAAAGCTACTCTGCCCTTTGTAGTCAGAGTCCCAGAGCAGACATTTCGCAGCAGTGTAAATATGAACAGAAGATAATCCTGTGACAGAAGAGTTAATTCAGAATTAATTCAACTCCCAGTGCCTTTCTCCGAGTTCCAGCTTCCTTGCCACTGGGCCCAGCTTGGGGAAAGGGGTTTGAGTGGAAGATTTAAGTCTAACCTCTTTCCAAGGGGTGATCACAACATGATCAGAGCACATTGAGCAGTGGTAACAGGAGCAGTGGGAACATGGAAACAAGAGAAAGAAAAAAAGAGCCTGCTTTTCCACATCCCATATATGCTCCCAGCCCCAAAGCCTTATAATTCTGTGCATGTTTAGGGTAAGGTGTTCACTTCTGATCAGATGGTCTCCTGCAAAGCCCAGGAATTACCCAAAAGCCCCCAAAATCCTCTGTGATCCAGCAGGTTTCCTGGCCCTGTGTACCCAGCAGCTTGCCGTAGATCCTGGCTGAAGCCTTTAAAGGCTTTAGTGGCTATTCTGGGATGGGATGATCTGCACTGTGTGAGGTCTTGTTGAAATTCTTGAAATCCTGTAAAAGGTTGCACCAGCAAAGGATAAAACTTGGTTGGACGGCTCAGGAAGACAATTTTTTTCTGATTCTTGTGGAAACCTAGTAGGAAATCTGATTTTTTTTTTGTGGCTAGAAGAGTTAATTATGTGCCTCATGGTGCTGTATTATTATTATTTGCAATAAAACTTCATTTCACATATATGTAAACCATGTAGTCATGGTCATGAGACAGATGCTTCTCTTCCTTGCTGTTAATCTCATTTAATTAAATTCATTTTATTTCATTAATTTCATTTGGCTTTTCTTACAAGAAGAATTCATGCTTGTAAAACAACTTCCATCTGTCTCACCTGCTTACTTAAGATGCAGATGTTTTTAAACCTTCACAAAACAAAAGCATAAGTTGTAATTCAGGAAATCTACTCAGTAATCTATGGCACAAAACGCTTATCTCTTCTTTCCTGTCTTCTGTCCTATTCTCACAGATCTGTGCTTAGTTTTCCCAGATTCCCTTCCCCCATCTTTTCCCTCTCTTGTTTGCCTGGCTTTCCTTGTGCCAATCACAATTCTGTTGTGTGAATGAAATTCTCTCTTCTCTTTCTCTTTCTCTTTCTCTTTCTCTTTCTCTTTCTCTTTCTCTTTCTCTTTCTCTTTCTCTTTCTCCTCCCCTCACAAGTTCTCCCAAGCTTCTGATCACTTTCTTTACCTCTTCCAGCCTCCTCCTCCTCCCCTTCTACCCACTGTGTTTTATTTCATGCACTTCATTTCATTTAATTTAATTTCAATTTTGAGGCAGTACAGTGAAACTTGAGCAAAATATTCCAGGTGAGGGCATCTCATTAAATGCTATAATGTTGCCACTTCCACTGTTATTCTCACTTCCATGCTTTCTGCACAATAGGATTTTCTTTTCTTTTGCAACTGCCATTGTGGATGTGGCAAATATATTCATGGAAATATCCATATTTGGACTCTGAATGGAAGAACTGAGAGTCCCACAGAGGTTACTGCAGGCACCTGTACTGCAAGCTCAGAGATATAGCTCAGCAGGCAAACTCTTCACTTATTTTCCAAAGTAACTTTTGTCTGGCTGTAAAGAAACCTTAGGCTGAATTGCTTTGGTTTGCTTTGTTTTCATTGTAGAGGAGGTGGAGGTCTAGGGAAGGAAGTTTCCTTTACACTACAAAAATAATTTGGATCTGAGTTCAGGTCAGATCTTGACATAGAAAAATAATGAAGATGTTTTGTCTCGCTGAGTTTTTATTCTCCACCAATAAAACAGCGTTTTCTAATCTAACTTCTTATTCACTGGGGTGGAAACTTGAACTTGGAAGAAGAATTTCCTGAATACTCATCAACTTCCTTGAGCTCTCTTTCCTCCATGAGACTCCTCCCAGAGGATCTTTGACTTTTTCCCTCTTCAGAGCCTTAGGATTTCTGTCCTGTGTTGCAGGTAGTGCAGGGTAGATGTGGTGTGAGCACAGTGGAGGCATCTTGGGCTCCAGTAGTGAGAATGTGAACAGGACTTCACCAAGGGATCTGGTCTGGGACTGGCCTCAGAAGCAACCACTCTGTGAGAAAAGATTTGTTAATTTCTTCTTCTGGGTTAGGGAAGCTGGAGGCCGGAACTGGTTATGCAGTCAAGACTAAATTAATCTTCATAAACTTCCAGTGTTGCCCATGCAAAGGATGTTTTTTGGGAAGATGAGCAGGAACACGCCGAGTTCTGTTCAGCATTGTGGGCTGCTGCAAAGAAAGTCAAGGTTCCCAAGAATTCCATGCTCCAGTGGGAGCAGAGATGACAATCTGGGCATTCTGGGACGGAAAGGTCTGGAATTGCTGTGTGCAGAAGCCTGTACTCACACTGCATTCACTGCACTCAAAGTGACTTTATCAGCATGCAAAGGTACGTTCCTGCCAGCCGTACACCTGGCAGGGAGATCAATTCTCCTCACAGGAGCCTTGGGTTGTATTTACTTCTTGCAAGTGGCATAGGGAGCCACTGGCACCATGTCAATGTGGATATTTTCATACTTAAACACTTAAGCTCTTCAGATCTTTTCCTTCATCCAGCCTCTTCTATACCTTCCCCTTACTCTGTGTTAAACCTGTTCCCACAGCATCAGTTTTATCCCAGCTGGCACATGCAGTTAAATCCTAAGCACAGACTATGAATTTTGTCTTCACAGAGCCTTCCTGGCTACTCAAACAATTCGAGAACGAAGTTTATAGAGGAAAATTCCCTTTATCTCTTCTATTCCTTGCTACATATGTTAGGTGGTGGGTTTTTTTGGTTTTTTTTGTATTGTGTTGATCAAAACACAGTGATACAAAAATATGATGGACTTGGGTTTCCTCAAGAAAATTAGAGCAGTGAAATTTTTGTTTTCCACTGTTAGCAGAATTCAGAATGCTGATATTATGGAAATATCATGGAATCATAGAATCACAGAATGGTTTGTGTTGGAAAGGATCTTAAACATCCCCCAGTCCCAAGCCCCTGCCATGGGACAGGAATCAACAGTGTTGTTTTGCCTCTTTGAAAGGAGGGGAAGTTTTGAATGAAATAACCTTTAAATTTCAACATTCTACTGTAAATCAGTAGAGTAAGAGAAACTATTTATCCATATCTATAAATTTAGAGATTCTGTTTAACCATGGGGAATAACTGTGCAAGTCCAGCATCTCCTACACCTTTTCCCTTCATTCACCAGAGCCATTTGGTAAGTGTGGAATATCTTCAGGCAAAAATATTTATCTTGATCACCTGCAACATGGGAGTGTTCTCCTAACTGACTTTTTGTCCTCCACTATCCCAATGGCAGGAATTTATATCCTTCTCTGTGGGAAAAGAGTGGGATATGGTTTCCTTTTTTTTTCCCCATTAAGAGGACAGTCTGATTAAGGAGGGAAACGTATTTGAACAGCAGCCAGAGTTACACACAATTAGAGGCAAAGTCAAGTGTTTGCCTCAGAGCTGCCCAGCAGTCCTTGGCCTCTGATCTTCCCTCATCTGCTCCTGTTATTCCTGTTATTCCTGCTATTCATCAGAGTCCTTGGCCTCTGATCTTCCTCATCTTCCCTATTTCTGATTCCTCCCTACCTCTGCACCTCCTTTTGTCCCAGTTGTGTAAAACTGGAGCTTGTCTGATGATGTATTTTGCCAAGTAAACCTATTTTTAGAGTACTGTGGGCTACTTGGTACAATGTGAAAATGCAGAGAATGGAGGTTATAAGGCAGCAAAAAATTCATCATCCTTTTTATTCAGTTCCTGCTGGAATTGCCATCTTTGGGTCCCATTAGAAGTTCAGCAGTTAATATAGGAAAAGGAATACTAAAAGGAAAGAGGTTGTTAAACCACAGGTTGCTTCACTCACTGGTTTCTTGTCTTGATCTCCATTAAGCTCTGAAAAAATGTGCTTTTTCTAACTTCTTAGAGATCCTGTTTAATGCTCAAATACCTCAGCCCAGACCCTTAATTTTTACAAGATATAAAAGTTGTTTTATACCCAACTGCTTACGCATTTAAGCCTCTGAATCCCTCAGCTGGTTTTAATGCCACTCTAACAATGAAAAGGGCTAATTCAAGATCTGTTCTTACGTTTATAGCACCATAAAGAATGTTCGGAGTAAAGACTTCATTTGCATACATCATAAAAATAAACAAAATAATTTGCATAAAAGTCTGTGCATGGAGCAGTGCTTTGGCTGAGTGAGGAATTTTGGGAAATATATTTGTAAGATGAGAAAAAAATGGGGGAGAAGAAAAACTTTCCAGACATAGGAAGGTCTGGAATGTGATGCTCAGCTTCTTCAGGTTGCTAAATCCTTGGATATTTACATTTTTGAGGTAGACGTGGGCTATAAAGATCCCTGGGAAGCCCTTGAGAGGTGTTAGGTGATTGTGGCAGCTTCTCTGGGTTGGAAGTGATGGTTGGTGGTTTTCCCAGTCAAGTCCAGGATTCTACTGGTCTGGTCAAAGCTAGGGAGAAATCCCAGTGGTTGGTTATGAATATTTATCACACATCATTTTCCATCTGTGTCGGCATCCTGGGTTTCTCTGTGATGTGATTCAATATTGCTGAAGTCAGAAGCCTGCACTGGAACTGCACTGATTTATTCTGCAAGGTGAGATCCTGGGACAGAGGCATGATGTGGTGCCTGTTAAGGACTTTCTGGAATTTCACAGCCACAGCATGGAAAAGAGGCCTGAAAGCCTCCTCTGATGGTGTTCATCTTGGCCATGCTTGCATCATTTTTTACTGCCTTTTTTTTTTTTTTTTTTTAAGAAAATAATTAAATCATTTTGATTTGTGTTTTCATGACTTCTGTTTGGAAGGGCTGTCCTTCATGGTGCTCTGCTTGGAGAAAATTTGAAACCACAGGAGTTTGAATTTAAAAGGTACTGAGGAAAACAAGATTCCTACAGCTTTTAAAAGTGCTTGGCCACTTTCCTTTTTGGGGGGTTTTGAATATACTACTTCAGATCTTCCCAGCTCCCCAGGTCTTTCAGATAGAATGGTCTGGGTTGGAAGGGACTTTAAAGATCATCTTATTCCAGCCCCTGGCATTGACACCTTCCATTATCCCATGTTGCTCCAAGCCCCATCCAACACTTCCAGGGATGGGGCAGCCACAGCTTCTCCAGGAAACCTGTGCCAGGGCCTC
Source organism: Agelaius phoeniceus (assembly GCF_051311805.1). Lineage (NCBI taxonomy): Eukaryota > Metazoa > Chordata > Aves > Passeriformes > Icteridae > Agelaius > Agelaius phoeniceus. Next base: position 152,160,742 of record NC_135265.1, on the reverse strand, counting down.
ACTACCCACACAATAAAAAATTTATTCCTAATATTCCATCTGATTTCCTAATTTCCCGATATCTAATCTGATATCTGTGACTCTTCCCTATAAAATTATTTTCAGAGACTCAGAAACAGCCTAAAAGGTGCTGTGCAAACAGTACAAAAATAAAGGTCTTGAGCTAAGTGAAGTATCCTAAAGAGTTTTGTGACAGCTTGTGGCTGTCCTGAGGTCTCCTCTTATCCAACTAATGAATGTAAATCAAAATTGCTACTGGGATGGAAGAGCCTCAGGAAATATTTGAGTCCTATGCTTGAGTAGTTATGTGTAAAACTGGGGTGATTAGCTGGTGCTGTGGGGAAAATGGCTCAATACACATCAGGATTCCACAGCCACCTCTCCTCCTGCCTAATGTAGAGATTAATGGAGCCAGGAGCTGCTGGAGCACAGAGAACCTACCCAGGGAACCTTCTGACAAGGCAGCCCATGAGGAATGCAGGTCTGGTGCCTGTCTGTCCACCAGGCCACTGCTGCCACAGCCAGGGCATCTCTGTGCAGTCGGGGAGGGAAAACTGCTGCCTGCATCATCATGAGCTGAAAATATCCACCTGCATTTCACAGGCTTAATTAATAATGAAGTCTGTGTCTGCCTCGTCACGTTTCAGCGGTTGCAGAAGACTCTGTGTTATTAGAAATCCCACAGAAAGCAATTTGCAAGATTTCAAGTTTCTACTTGTCTTGGCCCCAAATCTTCATGCAAAGACCCCTCCTTGCCACCCTTTGCCTTGCAATCTAAATGACAAGGAATGTGCCACACTTCACAGGCTGGGAGCGTGCAGTGTCAGCTCCACACAGACATGGGAATAGCCTCATTTCAACAAAGAAATAAAAAATATAAGGCTTGACATCCAGCTCTAACAAACCAGATTGACTTTGGCTTAAGCAGCTGGGAGTGGTATCTTTTAAAACTGGGAGAGCATTTTAAACTAATGGGGTGTTGTCACCTGCTTCTGCTGCCCAGCATCAAATGGTTTTGGGTATCAGGTCCCCCAAACCAGACCAATTCCAAGCTCTGGATCTCTGAGCTCCTTGCCTGGCCTGTGGTTTCTTCCTACTTTGAACACCTGAGACCTTGGTGCTGTTGAGAGGAATCTCCATGAAGAACGTGGCCAAAACCAAAACGGGTGAAAGCAGGGGAGACTGCAAAGGGCACTTTTGTTTTGTGGGCTCTGTGGGTTTGTAAGGCTTGGGACTAAATTTTGAGCCACGCATATCAAATTACTCATAGAATCATAGTGAAATAAACACAGGCAGGAGAGCTTTCTCCTTTTTAATGCCTTTATTGAGAACCTATGGGTCTGCACTCACACTGTCGCTGCTCCCAGGAGTGACTCAGCAAAGGAAAAAGAGAGTAGAACTGAGGGTTCTATCCTCATGAGAGCACCAGGAGATTCCCGCATTTCTGGTTCAACATTCTAGAAGGTCCTCTGGTGAGGGGTAAAAAGGCTCTTAGCAGACACTGGATTCTGTTCTTCACGCCTAGCCATCACTTTGATTCATCAGTTTTGTGTTGGCTCGTTGTTTTTAGGGGTTTTTGGCCAGGTTTGGTGAGGGGTTTCTCCCGTTGCATGCTGGCTCTGAGGTCATTTGCATGAGGTCTCCGAGGTCTCCTCCTCTTCACCATCCAGGTGCCATCCTCTGGGAAGCAGCAGGGTCCCACTCAACAAAAGGGGGAATTCTTAACCATCAACCACAGGTAATTAACGAAAACGACTGGTGATTACAATGACAAACAGTTAGAACTCCACCCTGGCAGCAACTGGCCCAACCTGTGAACTCCGCAACCTTTTTGAAAAAATGGGCAGCTTTTCTACTCATAACAGGTGAAAGCAGGGGAGGCTGCAAAGGGTACTTTTGTTTTGTGGGCTCTGTGGGTTTTTAAGGCTTGGGACAAAATTCAAGCCGTGCATACCAAATTATTCATGGAATCATAGAATCTTTGAGGCTGGAAAAGACCTTAAAATCAACAAGTCCAGCACCACCACCATGTTCACCCCTAACCCATGTCCTCACGTGCCATATTCACATTTTATAAATACTTCCAGGGATTGTGAATCTATCACTTCCCTGGGCAGTCTGTTCTTCTAGGGCTCTACAAACCTTCCCAGGAAGAAATTTTTCCTAATATTCAACACAAACCTCCCCTGGTGTAACTTCAGGCCATTTCCTCTTATCCTGCCACTTGTTACCCAGAAGAGACTTGGTTCCCTCTCTGGCACATACAACATTCAGGCCATAAATGCAGTGCCTGAAAATCGAAATATTGCACACATTTTGGGATTTTTTTGGCCAGGAGTGGTATCTTTTCAGCTCTAGAGCAGAATCCCCTGCACGATGAGCAGGGCAGGCAGTTTGGGTGTGGTGCTGGCCACACCAGGCAGCAATTTTAATTTATCCCACATTTCGCGGCAGGGCAGGAGCAGCTAATGAAGAGCTGCCTAAGTAAATACTCATTTTTGTGGCTCCCGTTAAACCTTTGGAAGCGTTTCCAGCAGAGCACGAGGCGCTAATGGATCTCATTATTACAAACTGCCAGGTGCACAGGGAAGCTTTGCCATCAGCCCTGTGCAGCCCCAAACCCTGGAGCTGTACCTCAGCCTGGCCAGGATCCATCCTTCCTCACACCACCGAGCAGGGATTCCCTGACACAAGAACATCCCTCCCTCCTCTGCCTGTCTCTGCCTTAATATTTGCAGCCTCCAGTGTTCCTCTCTTACTTTCCAACCTCATTTTTACCATTGTACTCCCTCCAGGATTAGTTCTTTAATTATATTTTTAACTCTTCTTTATTTTTATTTAATTATTTCTCTTTATTTCTTCTTTTTCTTTCTGACCAGCCTGGTCTAGTGGAAGGTGTCCCATGGTAGATGATTTTAAGATACTTCCCAACCCAAACCATTCTATGATTCCATCATGTCTATTTTTTAAATTTTTTTTCTCCCCCTCCTTCTCCATTTCTGCTTAACCATACCACAGAATCAGAAAACAAGAATATCCAGAATAATAGAGATCATTCTTTGTCCAGTTCTGGCTCTTTTCCTAGAGATAATGCAGGAAAAATCAAGCCAAATAAGATCAGTGTGTGAGGTTTCTATCACTTTTTTTCCCCTCTTCTTCACCTTATTAATATTGCAGCTGTCTCACTCTATAATCTCATGCATTAGCTTCACCCAGGCATGCAGCTCTGTGTTGATTCGTTTATTTTAATCAAAGTTTCGTCTCCTGATATTTTTCCCTGTCCAGGCTGGAACAGAGAAAATGAAATTTCAATAGAAAACACACACACAAATCATTAATATTTGACCTCTGAAAAGAACTCATTTATTAAACTTTTTTTTTCACCCCTTCAGGGTATTCAGAGACGTAGTTTCTTTGTGTGTTACTTTGACAGTAATACTGGAGCATTTCCCTTGGGCTTCTCTAAGTGATCTCAAGTGTACACTAATAGTCCTTTGCCTTTGGCTTTTATGAGTATAACACACAATTAGTCACAGGATCCCCTTTGGGTCATGTGGGTTGGTTTTCTTTTTTTAAGTATGGGGATTTTGTCTTTTTGGGGTTTTTCGAGGGCTTTTTTTTGTTCTTTTTCAGTTTTTTTGGGGTTTTTTGTTGGTTTTTTTTTGGTTTTTTTTTGGGGGGGGGTTTTGGTTTTTTTTTTGTTTTGTTTTTTTTTTTGTTTTGTTTTTTGTTGTTTTTTGTTGTTTTTTGGGATTTAGGGTTTTTAAATTTTTTTTTTTGTTTTTTTGGGGTTTTGCTCTTGGTTTGATTTTGGCTTATTTTTTTGGACAATTTACAAGAAGGAGGTTTGCTGTGTTTCAATGAGAAATATATAGGAGCCTTTTGCTGCAGCTCTTGGGTTTTAACAGATGGAGAATATTAAACTTTTATATATATATACATACATGTATATGTATTCATATATTTATATATATTCATATATATATGTATTTGAGTGTATAAAAGGATGGATTGCCACTGAGCAAGATGCTAGATGCTGGTTGTTGGTTTTCCTCATCCTGAAGCATCTTCTCCTCCTGATGGTAAATGGCTCCAGAAAGATGTTGACCAACTGATCATCCACTCCTCTCATTCTGGGTGCCAGATGCCCTTAGAGACAAATTAGAGATTGAAGCGCCTAGAAGAACATGTTAAAGGAAATGAAAAATCCAATCAAAACAACATGATAAAATCAAGAACCAGAATTTCAATTGCTTCACTGAGCACTAAATCCTGGTTGGGGGTGTTTCAGCAAGCTCTTTGTCGGAGTTTAACAGGAGGAATCTTCTCCACACTGAGGTGGAAAATGGGGTGTTTCTGGTGAAGGAGGACATAGGATCACGTTGGGACATGGTGTCAGTGGGAACACGTGGTAGAATTGAAGAGTTTGTGTGTGTGTTGTACTTGAATATCTGTATAACTGTTAACAAGTAAAAGAAAAGGGGGAAATATAGTAGAGGTCACCTCTGAGTCATGGAAAAATGCATGTATTGTACTTGAATATCTGTATAGAGGCTTTGCCCCAGAGGTCCCGGTTGTCCTTGATGGGCTGCAGCTGTGATGTCCTTAATTGGGCTGCAGCTGTGACCAATGAAAATAGCTGGGATAAAAAGGGGCTGGGTTAGCCAGTCAGGGAGAGCCTTGAAGGAGCCCTGAACTGAGAGAGAGCAACATGCAGAAGAAGGAGTTTGTGCTGTGAAGATCTGCAGCTGTAAGAACATGCTGAGGAGGTATGGACTTTAGAAATCTGATAACAACAGTATGGGACTCCAGAAATAGAACCACAACATTTCTGCCTCAGTGGGAATTTAAATATGTTAGAATTGGCAGTTTCCACAGTTTGAAGGTAAAGCAATGACTGTGGAGCAGTCCCTGGTGTTCACAGCAGCATGGGATGTGGGACATTGTCAGTCCTCAGGTGTCAGATGGTGTCAATAGGCTTTTTCTGTTGGAGTGGGTGAAGATCTGAGACTGTGGGGAAGGGCTGGGTGGTTTGGTCATAGACTCAGAGGATCATAGGGGATTGGAATATGCTCAGTTGGAATGGACCCACAAAAATGAACCAAGTCCAGCTCCTGGCCCTGCACAGAACAACCCCAAGAGTCCCACCATGTTCTGAGAGCATTGTCTGAAAACTTCTTGAGTTCTATCAGGCTCGGTGCTGTGACCACTTCCCTGGGAGCCCATTCCAGTGCCCAACCACCCTCTGGGATGAAGAACCTTTCCATAACATCAAACCTGAACCTCCCCTGGCACAATTTCAGGCCATTCCCTCAGGTCCTGTCACTGGTCACCAGAGAGAAGAAATCTGTGCCTGCCCCTGCTCTTCCCCTGACAAAAATTTGCAGACCCCACTGAGGTCTCTCCTCATTTTCCTCTTCTCCAGTCTGAACAAACCAAGTGACCTCAGCTGCTCCTCATACATCCCCTCCAAACCCTTCACCATATTTACAGCCCTCCTTTGGACAGTAACTTTATATTCTTCTGATTTTATAACTTTATATTCTTCTGATTTAGTGGTACCCAAAAACATGCACAGTGCTCAAGGTGAGGCTGCCTCAGTGCAGAGCAGAGCGAGACAATCTGATTCCTCCTGGTATGGATCCATATCCTCTCCTCTGTTCCTCCCAAAAGCTCTTTGCTTTTATTGTGTGGAGTAGCTGAACAAGCTGCAGGCAGATCAGACCCAGGGAATCTGCATTTACCCCTGCAAGTGGCCAACTCCTCATCTTGTGCCACTTCCCAGATAAAACCCCAAACTCAGCCCAGTTCTCCGGCAAGACCAACACTCTGCTTGCACTGCCTGGGTCCTGAGGCAATTCCTGGGAGCTGCAGTCAGAGTTTTCCCTATTCCAGAGCTGCCCAGCCACCCACATGTCCTGTCCTTAAGGGGAACAAATCTGCGTGCAGCACTGAGCCCCTGAAGCAGCAATTAGCAACAATTCCTGAGTTTTCTTGGTTAAAACTCTCATTGTATCTCACCAGCCCACTCCTTCCCTCCACCCCATCCAGTTCCTTCTCGAGATCTATTAATATCCTGTGATTTACCTACACACAAAGAATGTTACTTTCTGATTCCCACCGGGCATATGGAACAGATGTCTCTTTTCAAGGGATTTATCAGCAATTACAAATAATGCAGTGTAAATAAGTTTTCCAAGACCTTCAATTATGCTCATTAGCTTGATGCTAATGAGAGATGGGATCAAATATAAAATCCAGCAGCCTATAAATTTGGGGATGAAGAGGCTTGCTTAGGTCCACAGCTTTAACAACTGAATGTGATGCCAGCACAACAAGGCACTGAAGATATTTGAGGCAAAGCTCCTCAGAATTTCACTGGGAGCTTTGCACGAACCAGGATCGTGACTGAAACTCTCATATTTTTACCCTGGACATTACATAACTTTGCCTTGCCTGTGCCTTTAAAGGGGCTGCTATTTTAGACCCTCAGGGGAGTAAAGCCTTTGAGGAACACCCTTTTTCAAGGGAAATCGGGGGTAACACAAATGTTAAGGTTCTGCTTCTGAGGAGAGAGGAGATTTTTAGCTGTTGGGAACTCAGGTATTTTTAGCAGCACATGCATGAAGTGCTTTAGACCTGGGGACTGCAATTCAAATTTCTCATTAGAGTCCTCCTGGTTAGAGTTTTGGGGGAAAACCCACAACAAACCAACAAAACTACAAAATATACAACAAAACAGAAGCCAATAGACTTGTCTGGTTTTGGTTTTTGTTTTGGTTGGGGTTTTTTTGTTTTTTTGGTTTTTTTTTGGTGGCACTGCTTTGATTTGGACCATTTTTGCAAGCTGATCCTTGCAATGCCATTTCTTCTTCACAGGAAAATCCCAAAATCATGTCATTTATACCCACATTCATGGTATCTTCTACCATGGATGTTTTTTTTGCTGTAAAGATTAGAAATAGTGCAACAGAGCAGTTTCCTCCATGTCTGGATTTTGGTAAGAAAAAGGGAGAAGAAGATAATGATGGGCAGAGAAATGTGTCAGCCTTCACAGTTTCATATCCTCAAGGAGAACATGTCCACTGGTCCAGCCCAAATGTGTCTCAGGGATCCTCAATATAACTGACATGTATTTAATATGCTGATTTTCTGTTGTTGGATCTTTGCTGGAGCTAAAGAGATGAGGCAGGATTAAATACATCCCAGAGAGATAAAAAAGCTGTGTCTGGTGCAGGAATGTGAAGCAGCCTTTGAAGTCTGTGGGAGGTATGACTGCTTCCTCCAGCTCAGGATTTGTATCAGACTATTGAATTCTTTTCAGAGCTGTACATTAACAGATTTTTTTAAATAGTTTTGCAGCTTTAAGCGAGTCAATGAGCAGTCTGTGGCAGAACTACTGTGTTACACTTTTGCTCTCTGTGTCAAGATCAATAATAAATCACCAACTCTACTCCTCAGTGTAAAGGGAAAGTACATTTCTCCCAGAAAACGATCTGTCTAACAGAGGAAACCTTTTTTTTCCTCCTCCCTTGATATATATTTAGAATAGATAGATAGGTACATTCTATTTTAGTAGAATTAAGTCTCCCCATACATCCATAGTAGATATAAAAGTGAGGAAAGGGTTGTTAATTCAGGAGGATATTCTATGACCATATCCAACAATGAAAAGCATCCTGGAAAATTCCAAAATGTGTTTTTAAATATCATCATCCAGCACGAGGTGCCCAAATTGACTTTAGAAGTACATTGTTGTTATTAGGAGTTGCTATATTAAGCAGAATCAACCAGCAGCTATTTCCTGATGGGGTTTTATAATTGCTTGTTGGGTATTTCTGGGTTTTGGCTCAGAGCCTTTTATTCTTGTTGTTAACAGAAAAAAAAAAAAAAAGTGTAATAACCAGTAGCTGCAGCCTACTGTGGAGGACACCATCCAAGTTAGGAGAATATGTAATGAGCAGCTTTGATTCACATTCTCTTACTCTTTAGAAAATAATTCTAGTCTTTAAAAGGCTCCATGCACCACTTAACTCAGTAATTGGCAAGAGGGGATGGAAATACAACATTCTGCAAGCAAAGTTGCACATTTCAGATTACTCTGTGAGGAGAGCAGGCACTTTTTTGTCATTTATTCATAACTTCTCTCCAGCACTCAGTAACCATCTGATACCAGGCTGTTGGTTGAGTCTTGCTCTGCCTTGCATGTTCAGATGCTGCCTTTGTGATCTCTGGGGTATTTTACAGGCACAGACACGTGGGGATGCCTCCATGCCATGTTTTAAGAGACTGGGCAGGAATTTAATGATTTCATGGCAGGGTAATAGAGATAATAAAAGAATGACTTGGAGCTCCTGGAGCAGGTCCTGTGGAGGGCTGCAAATAGGGTTAGGGAATGAAGCATCACTCTGATAGGGAAAGCCTGAGGGGGCTGGGACTGTTCAGTCTTAAAAAGAGAAAGCTGAGAGGGGATCTCATCCCTGTCTGTGTCTGCAGGGAGGGCTCAGAGCAGGGCCCAGGCTCTGCTCCGTGTTCCCAGCAATGGGACAGGAGGAATGGGCAGGAACTGATCCCGGGATGTTCCACCAGAACAGGAGGAAGAATTTTCTGAGCACTGGAATAGATCACCCAGAGAGGGTGTGGAGTCTCCCTCCCTGCAGATATTCCAGAGCCATCTGGACACAATCCTGAGCCTGTGCTCTGGGATGGCCCTGCTGGAGCAGGGAGGTGGCACCAGGTGACCCCACCATGGTCCCTTCCAGCCTGACCCATTCTGGGATTCTGTGAGTCTGTGAAGTGGCAATGAACAGGAGGAAATGTGGATGAGAGAGATCCATCCAAAAAAAATGAAAATATTTCAGTATAGGTAAATGTAAAAAAGGGAAGGAAAGGAAAGGGGAAAGGAAAAAGAAGGAAAGGGGAGGAAAGGAAAAAGAAGGAAAGGGGAGGAAAGGAAAAAGAAGGAAAGGGGAGGAAAGGAAAAAGAAGGAAAGGGGAGGAAAGGAAAAAGAAGGAAAGGGGAAAGGAAAAAGAAGGAAAGGGGAAAGGAAAAAGAAGGAAAAGGAAACATCATGCAGTGTAGATTTAGTTGTCACTTTTTTTTCTCCCAGACATAGGATTTCACACCAAAATGCAAAGCCCAGCAGATCCTCATTGATGTTGCTTTCTACTTTTTTCAGCAAGGCTAAAATTCGAAGGGAATCATCTGACCTTATCACCAATCTCAGTGCTGTATTTTCAGTAGAAGTCTCAGGTACTGAAAGCAAAGCCCCCCTAGCACTGAGAGTCTCTCTCAATTTACTTAACCTTCCACAGTCCTCCAGGAGCTTGGGCTCCAATAAGAGCATTCTTAAGGTACAGAATTTTGCTTTCTAGTTCACTGAACACACAGAGAGCCGTGTGTTGACATTATCTGCCCTGTATCTTCAGGGGAGACAGCGAGTCTTAAGTGGAGAGGTTTGTGAAATTCACTTCCAAAAGTCAGGGAAGCAAACAAGCAGAGAGATAAAACATTCCTGACAGGACTAAGTTCAATACTACAAAACAGAGAAGGGGAAAAAAAAATCAGCGAAAATTAATGCATGGAGGGATTTAAAACTAGAATGTAATCAGTTAGTTTCTCCAATACTTGTATATTCTTTATGAAGAGTTTAATTATGGTGAGACTATTAATTTGTTAAATGATTAATATAGGATTATATTAGAACAGACAGATTTCTCATTACAAATTTCTTGGTTTATCTTATCCCTGCAAACTACAGTGCCAAATCTTGGAATGTTTAAGTTCTTCTTCCTGAAGGAAAGGGGAGTTTTATATTCTTCTGGAAAAACATGTAATATTTGCTTGAAAGCACACTTGGATACTTGGACTACAATTTGGACACTGGAATTCTGTTTTCCATTGTTGAAAGATGTCACTTATGTCCAGTGAATCTTGGGAAAAATTCTTTATTTTTGTCTTGTTCAAATATTTTCTGTGCAAATTGAAGATGCAATTCATCTGATTCACTCTGTTTGCTCTTTAATTAAACTGTAATTTCTTTGGGGGAGGTGTGACAAGATGACATTTTGTCAAGAAAAAAAAAGGTAAATTCATGTTAGACTTAGTTAGCATACAAAGCTAAAATCAAACAAAATCTGAGTGTTTTTCCTCTTCTTTTTTGACAGCAGAATAACATAAGTGATGGAATTGTAATTGCTGTTTGGTTCAGTCTAATTAGGCCTCAAAAATCATATGGTAAATTATGATCTGAACTAAGACAAAATGGGAGAATTTTTGCCAACGAAAATTCAGCCCAACCTCTTTAACAAATGATGGTGCACAGATTGACTGCCTCCTGAGTGAAGTCCATGGCTAGGCTTTGCAGGAAAACTCCATGAATTTCCACTTCCCACATTGTCACAGAGTCATTTAAATGTCAGGATTTCCCCCTCAACATTGATGTGTTGAGACCTGAGGAAGCAAAAGGTAAAAGCATTATCATCATTATCATATTGTACCCAAATGCCAGAAAGGCCTGAAACACCATCTGGGTGATGCCAAAGCTTTGTCTTTGGGGGTACACATTTTCCTAAGCTTGGTTTGGGATTTGGGAGCCACAATTTTTAATGCAGGCAATCTTAGGTAATTTTAGCAACCTTTCTAAGGAAATATCTGCATCTTAAACTGGGCTGTTTTGCAGAGGTACTTGAGAAAATTTGGGTAAGAGAAGTAGCCCTTTCTCTGGTGCAGGAGAACTCACCTTTGGTGAGGTCAAAGGAGAAAATTCAGAGACAAAGAGGAGAATACATAAGGCAATCTTAACCTAAACATGGAAAGCAGCGGGGAAAACATTCCTGTGGTTCATTTTTCACTGGCTCATACTGGTGTAGATTCCCATCTTCATGATCTGATCTATTTCCTATGTAGAATTACAGAATTGTTTAGGTTGGAGAAGACCCTGAAGATCCTTGAGTCCAACCAGCCCTGCCAGGTCTACCACTAACCCACGTCCTTGTGCTGGGTTTTCAATCTTTTCACATCTTTTCAATCCCTCCAGGGCTGGGGACTCTACCAGTTCCCTGTGCAGCCTGTGGCAATGCTTGACAACCCCTTTTGTGAAGGAATTATTCCTTATACCCAATCTAAATTTCTCCTGGTAAAACTTGAAACCGTTTCTGTCTTGTTGCCTGTTATCTGGGAGAAGAGCCTGACCCCACCTGGCTACGCCCTCCTGTCAGGGAGTTGTAGAGCATGAAAAGGTCCCCCTGAGCCTCCTTTCCTCCAGGCTGAGCCCCCCAGCTCTCTCAGCCCCTCCTGGTGCTCCAGACCCTTCCCCAGCCCCAAATCTGTCTCCAGGTTTCAAGGTGTGCCCTCACTCACCAGTGCCCAGCACAAGGAAACAATCCCTGCCCTGGTCCTGCTGGCCACACTATTGCTGATCCAAGCCATCGTATCCATTTGAAGAATTAATGCACTTTTCCTGCACTTTAGTGTCTTAAAAACTGGCCAAATTCCTCGGTGATCTATGTGTTTAAGCTGCCTGCATTAAGAGAAAAAAAAAAAAGGAAGGAATAAATGTAATAACCATTGAGTGGATTATTTTCATCCTCTAATATGGCATTGATTTAAGCCTCACAATGAAAATATAAGTGAAGAAACACAAATGAATTTGCTTACATAAAATCCTCTTATTAAAAGCGATAAGCAAGGATTGAGAGAAACATTTCTGCAATTCCTCTTCTTTGATCACTTCTTGTCTGGCTGGGCAGGACATCCTGGAAGTGCCTGCCAGAGCCTCAGCAGCCTGGCAGTGGGGCATGGCAGGAAAAGGGTGGGAGTGCTGTGGGAGGCAGGTCCACATGTCCACCCCAGCTCTGAGCCCTGCCTGGCACACAGCAGAGTGTGGAAGAGGCATCCCCAGAGCCTGGTTCATTTTCTGTCCTGGCACTGGGACTTCCACCACATGGGAGATGGAGATTTTTCTTCCTCTTTGCTTTCCCACACGCCAGTCTGACCTCTGGCACTCTGCTGATCTCACCTATTCCATGGCAACCACTTCAGCTCCAGTCCTTCATTAAAGGACTGATGGTATTGAGAACCAGAGGACACAGTCTCGAGCTGCACCAAGGGAAATTCAGGCTGGATATGGGGAAAAAGTTTTTTTTTTTATGGAAAGAGTGATCAAGTACTGGAATGGCTGCCTGGGGAGGGGTTGGAGCCACCATCCTTAGATGTGTTTAAAAACAGACTGGATGTGGCACTCGGTGCCAGGGTTTAGTTGAGGTGTTGGGTTTGGGTTGGACTCAATGTTCTTTAAGGTCTTTTCCAACCCAGTCATTCTGTGTGTGTGTGAATTTGCACCATGCCTGGTACTCCTGGCCCCTTTTTAAGTTCTGCCATAAGCATGATTAGCAGTATTTATTATCAGTGAACATTATGTGTTTTACAAGGCTTCTACACATCCACAGTCTTTAAAACATGTATTCCAATGACAATTCTACCTGTGCCAAAACAACATGAGAATTGCTACATTGCAAAACAAACAAAAAAATTTCAATAAAACTTTATTATCTGCAGATGGAGTCACAAAAAATTTTCTTTATTTGGCTACTACTTTTTTTCACTATAATTTCCCCCTCATCTCTCTTTCAGGGATCATATTCAGATTCTCTGTGCAAGGATTACAACCCTTGCTAGGGGTGTGCAGGCAATGCATGGAGTGGAAATCAGAAGCTGTTCCATATTGGAATTACAGCCCATATTCCTGGGCTGTTCCATATTGGAATTACTAGACTAGACACTAGAAACTATAGGTCAAAACCATGTAAGGATGTTTTATCTGTATTTTTCTGTGTAATCTGTTTTTAGAGACCAACATCCATTTGCTAAATCAGCCACAAGGATATTTATTTTATGATAACATTCAAGAGTTTTTAGATAAGGAAATTAAGCTGATGGCATGCATGTAAAAATTCAGTGAGCTCTTTGATATATTATCACTTGGAAAGTGAATACTTAATTTGTAAAAGCTGGAGATTACAGGAAACACTTAGAAGTGGATAAAGCACTGGTTTAAGGGGAGATGCTGAGATATGATCAGTAGCTGCTGGATTTGAATTGGCAGTGCAAACTGGGACTGATCTTGTTCAGGATTTTCACATGTTATCCTTGTCTGGTGCTCAGTCAGGAGATATTGGGAGTTAAGGGAAGAAAAGGATATCACAGAGAATACTTTTACCCCTGCTAGTGAAGCTCCAAATACATTTCCTAACAGAAAGTGCCAGGTTATTCACTTAGGGACTAATAATTTTCAGTGTGAAATGGTATCATATCAGCTGAAACTGAGAAAGAAAAGAGCTTGTGCATTCCAGGGTGGGAATAAATTATTAATGTACAGGTTCCTGAAAAGACATATGAGGCCATAGGATGTGTTAGACAAGATATTTCTGGTGCTGAGGGGCTATTGCCACTGTACCAGACACTGTGGGGACTTCAATGAGAGGACTGTGGGTCATTCTGAGCAAAAAAACCTGAGTTCAGGCCAGAGCAGAGGGGACATGGTGGGGAGAGGGGGGTGTTACCTGAATAAATGCATTTTTACCTGCTGCAAGCTCAGCACTGAAATGTGCTGGCTGGCTCTGCATGGGCTTGCTCAGATATTGCAAACAGTGGCAGTGCATGGGCAGAGTTCCAGCTCAGAAATTCAGCTGTTTACCTCCCAGACACCAACCCCAGAGCTCCTGCACCTGACACTTCAGTGAAGTCGCTCAGAGCTGAGTTTGTCTCTCTATAACATGACAGGAGAGCTAATGAAGGGGCTGAGGGGAGCTGTTCACCCCTCAGATCACTAATACTGGAAAAACAAACACACCATACCCATGAGTAAACTCATGCTAAATTTGGATTGAGACTGGCCAGGCAAGACAATCTGACTCAGGTTCAGGTCTATTCTGATCAGTTGCAGGGGTCAGAGCACCAATACAGATGCCTGATTCAGTATATGCTCAAAAAAAAAAAAAAAATCACAGTAATGAGCACATTTCAAGAAAAGTTTTGCAGCCTCCCCTCTGCAGTTCTTAATTCAGGATTCTACACTGCTCCTCTGCTCCCCATATCACAGAATCATAGAATCATTAAGGTTGGAAAAAACCTCCAAGATCATAAAGCCCAACCTTTAACTTAGTTTTAGTGGTACCTGGGACCTGTTGTGGAACTATTTCTTACCACTTTAATTCCTTTATATGACTTTAAAGTAATAACGTTGCATTATTTTAAGTGCAGTGAAATAGCCAATTATGATTCCACGACACAGTTCTCTTCAAGAGGAGGAGATTGTACCTAAAAATTTAGGAAAGCACCTTCTCCTTCTTCACATTTTAGTTTTAACTGTTCACAGCTCCTGAGAATTGTGAATCTGTTCTGCCACCAGCTGTTCTTGAACCAGCCTAGAGAAAACACAGCTCATGTCCACGAGCTTTGGATTATGTTTGGTTTGTTTTCTTTGCCAGATCCAAGCCCAGCACTTGTAGTAAAATAATCAGACACCTTTTTCTTCTTTGCATAATTTGTTCCTTTGAAAATTCATCTTACTTTCCTGGCTGTCATATCTGTTCTGTTTTTGTTTAGGATGTTTCTCTCTGTGCTTTCCCAACTCCCTTGTACTCAGATTTTTTTTTTCAGATTTCAGTGTGCATTGGATTCCATGGGTACTATTTCAAAGAAGGACATTTATTTTATTTAATTATGCAATTAAAAAGGGATGGTGTTTATTACATTAGTGCACACATCCATGTCAGACTTGTCTCCAGGAGAATTGGGATCATTTTTCTCATTTGGGACCAGTAACTTCACACCTCAATTATTCTGTGCTGTTGCATAAGTAACATTGCCAGGATCTCTATTAGATGGGGACACCAGGTGACTTAAGGAAATTTAATACCCTGGCATTTTCAGCTGCACAGCACTTGGTCCTGTTATTAATCAAGGCTCCAGAGCCTTATTCATCTCCTGATTAAAGATTTCAGCAGAAGGGAATCACACAAGCTTTAAGTACAGTATTTTTAATTAGGGACAAGTTCAGGGTATCACTATGCATTACTTCTTTAGTAGGTGTAATTAAAGAGCTGATCTGTAATGAGCCCATTTAGAAAAAATACCTGTCTTTAAATCCTAGCAGCCTGCTCTGAAAAAGGAAAAAAAAAAAAAAAGCTGACCAAAAGAAATGGGATAATAAATCTATCTCTCAGAAATACAGATGGGAAATTTCCTGTGGTTATTGTGACCACCTTAAATATCTTCAAGGAAGGCAGGTCCAGACACAGGACACAGTATGCAAAGCACACTCAGCCTTCACACATGCTAGGAGAGAGTGGAGAGTCACTTCAGTTTAAAAAACAGTTTATGAATTGTCTGTAAAAAGCATCAGGATTTGCTGTAACTAATTTACACCATCCAAATATGATTTGCCTGCTTTAAACTAAGTCATCTTGGGCTCCTAGTGGGAAAAGAAAGACTCCTTCAATAAGGAATTCATCCCACCCCCTCAATGATAAGTGTTTGAGATTGGTTATCACTGCAGACTGTGATGCAGCACACAGGCTTTAGAAACTCAGGAAAGAAATTTGTTCCACCTTCCATCAGAAGCCCCTCTGGCTTGAATATATTAATAATTTCTGCTGCAGTGGCTGCTGCAGCTTTCTTTGGGCTGAAGCTTCCCTCAGATTTCCATTCTCTCTTCACAAGCTTCTCCCACTGTAAAAAAAAACAAATACCCAAACAACCTCTTCAAGATGAACCATGTTGGGTTTGTCTAGCTTCCATGGTCATGGAACACAACTGCAAACAAAGGGTGTGTGATACAGGACTGAGATGGGAAATTTCCCCAAAGGGATATGGATTTCAGTGGAGATAACAGATTTAAAAATTAAAATCCCATTATTGTGGGAAGCACCAAACCCAAAATAATGTTATTTTGCTAATTTATCTACTGTTCCTGACCAGAGATTCATTCCCATAATCTGTTTGGAGCTGACCTTGAGTTTTAGGAACCATTTTGGAGTTTTGAGTCCTTCCCAATTCTTAGCTCAAAGATTCTCCAGTGCTAGAGGGAATACAAATTTAATCTAATCTTGCAGTCAGGTTAGAGCAGCTGAAAAAGCCTCCACACCTCAACTTCCAATTAACACCTTTCAGATGAGCTGCCATGAGTGAGCACTCAGCGTTCCCAGGTTGTTCCAGCAGGAAGAGAAGCAGGGACAGCATCTTGGCTGAGGGGGCTCCAAGTAGGACCCAAGCAACAATAAACTCCCAATTTTTTAATGAAAAGAAGGTATCCAACCTCAGATGTTACTGCTTTTAGTGGATGCTCACGGGGTAGCTGAGATGTCTGAAGGTGCTGGCTCATGGAGAATGGTGGAGAATGCCAGACTGGCTCTGTTGGATGCACCCTGGGAGTGAATCCTCATCATGGAAAAGCTTATCTGGGAATTCACCACTGCTTTTGTTACAGTTGTTATTTACAGTCAGTCGCTGGAAGTAAAACTAATGCATCCATGAGCTTCAAAAAAATGAATTTTTTATGTTTTAAATTTAAAAGCTCACGAGGCTCCGAAATTTGTGATTCGAATGACTAATAATGAATTTAAAATGCTGCATCAGTGCAATGTAATGTACTGATTGCCTAAAGGCATTGATCAGGTTAAAATCTGTTCAAGTTGGCTGGAGTAGCCTGCCATGACAGACTGTAGGTCAGCCAGGGGTTGTATTAAGTTTCTATTAATTTTCTGTAAAAGCAAATACCACGTGAAGATACAGCCTGAACTCTGTTTTACTGAATAATTCAACAGAAACATGATGTCCCAGTCAAATTTGATCATTGGCTGGTGATTTCACAGAATCACAGAATAATTAAGGTTGGAAAAGACTTTTAAGATCTTTAATCCAAGTACCAACCCAGCACCACCACCATGTTCTCAAGTGCCACATCCACACATTTTTTGAACACTTCCAGGGATGGTGATTCCACTGTGTTTTAATTCAGATTTAATCTTTGGGGCTGCAGGATCACAGTCTGATTTTCTGTCCTCATCAATGGCAAAGGGGGATGTTGGAGGCTAAAGGGCACATTGAGTGTTACTGCAGACATGGAAGGCACAGTCACAGGCACAAATCAGCTTAATTTCCTTAAGAAATTGTCCCTACTGGTGTGGAAAATAATAATTTAATTTATTGCCCCTTTTTTTTTCAATTATAAAAAGGTATATAATTAAAATGAACTAAATTTTTAAACAAAATCCAATGGCACATTAAGGGAAAAACATTATTTACCTCGCTAGGAAGAGTGCCTTCAATGGCAATCATTCCTTTTCAATTAACCAAAATTACCTCAGGGAATTAGTATGACAGCTGCAGGAAATAAAATGAGAATGAGAATGTACTGACAGAGTACAGCAGGAGATCAGAACCTGCCTCAAATTTGGTTGGTTTGGGTAGGGTTTCTGCATGACCATGTTTTGAAAAAGTTTACTTCATAATTTCACTGGGGAGAGCAGCAGGGACAGACATGTGATGATCCATTCCTGACACCACTTTCCCTAGCTCAGGCATTTTCTTAACCACGCTAACCATGTGCTTAATACTCTTTGATGGAAATATACTTAATTTTTTTCCATTATTTTTCCACTCCATCTTACTCCATCTTGCTCTAGTGGAAGGTGTCACTGCCCTTGGCAAGAGGGTTACAACTAGATGGCCTTTTAAAGTCCTTTCTGTCCCCAAATGCTGTATGATTCTATGCTTTTGCTCATATTTTGCAACCATGAAGACATTTAGCATCTACTCTCTTGTGTAGGAATAATTTCCATGGTCTGGATTATTATGACAGGGAGAAAAACAGAATCCTTCATTGTGTTTCAGAGTCACCATGTGATATTTTCATGTGAAGGTCTGGTTTTCTTGTATAAATTATCTAACTTGGGGAAAAATAAACCACCAAAAAAAAAAAAAAAAGAAAAAGAAAAAGAAAAAAATCTTTCCCAAAATCCCTTCAACACCAGCAGGTTAAAGGATTCTGCCCCTTTGCTCCATTCAGGTGAGATCCCACCTGCAGAGCTGCCCCAGCCCTGGGACCCAGCACAGGAAGGATGTGGAGATGTTGGAGGAGTCCAGAGGAAGCACCAAGGGGATCAGAGGGATGGAGCAGCTCTGCTGTGAGGAAAGGCTGAGAGAATTGGGAATGTTCAGCCTGGAAAAGAGAAGGATTTGGGGTGATTTAATGGCAGCCTTTCAGTACCTGAAGGAGATGGCAAGAAAGATGGAGAGGGGCTATTTACAAAGGCTTGGAGTGACAGGACAAGGGGAAATGGCTTCAAACTGACAGAGAGTGAGTTTAGATTTGATTTTAAAACAAAAAGTCTTTAATTTGAGGGTGGTGAGGTCATGGCACAGGTTGCCCAGAGAAGCTGTGGCTGCTCCATCCCTGGAAGTGTCCAAGCCCAGGCTGGGTGGAGATCTCAGCAACCTGGGATAGTGGAATGTGTCCCTGTCCATGGCAGGGCTTGGAATGAGATGATCTTTATGGTCCTTCACAACCCAAACCATTCTATGATTCTGTGATCACCACCACCCCCAATTTATCTAAAAAAATATAGAAAAAGGCTGATCCTCACACTTATTTTGGGGGTATAAAAGGTATTGGGGTAAATGAGCCTGCACCCCTCCTTGTGAAGTTGAGGCATCAGAAGAGGAATAAAAAAGGGCTGCCTATGATGGAGCTTCTGTCTGTGAACCATCAATAAGGTTATTCCCTTAAGACCTGGAGTTTCCCATGCATGCTCAAAGGTTCATGCCCGAATTTTGCTCTTTTTATCTCTGGATAACGTGGCCAATTCCAATATCCCAGTGCAGAAATGGGAGATAGGCTGTGGGCGCTAGCAAGGTTTCCTCTTGATAAAACGCAGGAGGAAATATCAGCGCAGAAGGAGAGGGAGAAAGAAACAAGTGATCCTGAGGACAACAAAGAGGTGGAATGTAACATTCCACGTCACACATTTGGGGATGAATATTAAAGAAAATGATCCTACTATCATGTAATTTAGCCCACATTATCAGAGACAGCAAGAGGGATATGAGCCAAGGATTAGGATGCTGAAGAGCTGAACTCCAATCTTGGCTCTGCAAATGGCTTGATGTATGCCCTTAGGCAAATTCTCTACCTTCTCTCTTACAGCTTCTCTTTCTGCATTAACAGGATAATAATATTTAGATGAGCTTTGCAAGGACTAATTAGTTAATGATTATAAAGTGCCTGAATATGTAAAGTGCAATGCAAGTGCAAGGGATTATTATCATCTTCGAAATAATGAAGAATGTTTATTAGTTAGTTATTGTGATTATTTCTTTTAAACCTCTTTATTGCTAAGTGCATAAGAGGCTGTCAGCCATAAAGTGGGTTTTACAAAGGGATTTAAAAGGGAGGGGTGGAGGAATGGTTTGGAGGCACAGATGTAGTTTTAACAGGGAATTTTAACACTGTTATCACGCCAGTTCCTACCTTCATATGACAGCTGGTAGCCCAGATTGGAGAGCAGTGAAGAGCAGCATCTGCAGCCTCTGGATGGTGTTTTTCTTGCCACATGGATTCCGTGACCTTGCACCGGCCGCTTTTTGGGTACCACTGCTTTTTAACTGAGCACTGCTCTTCTCACTGCTCTCTGCAGTCAGTTAAGGGTTCCATGGGACACTGTAATGAGAGGAAAGAGGGGTGGCAAAGCAAAACAGACTATTGGGTCAGGACTGTGAAGGCCATGTCTGTCTGGGAGCTGGCTAGGAATGCAGTGACAGAATCACAGAATAATTCCAGTTGTGGCATCTCTGTAGAAAGCATCATCCAGGCCTCTTCTCACAGTAGGGGCACAGAATAATTCAATATATACAGGAATAATAAATAATAAATAATATAACAAATAATATTAAATAATAATAAATAATAAATGAATAATAAATAATATGAGTCACAGAATAACTCCATTTGTGGCATCTCTGTAGAAGGCATCATCCAGGCCTCTTCTCAAAGTAGGGTCACAGAATAATTCCATATATATAGGAATAATAAAGAATAAATAATATAATAAACAATATTAAATAGTATTAAATAATAGTAATAAATAATAAATAATAAATAATAAATAGTTAATAATAATAATAATAATAATAATAATAATAATAATAATAATAATAGGAATCACAGAATAATTCAATTTGTGGCATCTCTAGAGAAAGCATCATCCAGCCTCTTCTCAAAGTAGGGTCAGCCAGAGCAGGTTTCTCAGGGCTGTGTTCAGCTGAGGTTTGACTGTCTCCAAGGATGGAGACTCCTCTACCTCTCTGGGCAATCTGTTCCCATGTTTGATCACCTTCACAAAGCAAGAAGAATGTTAAATCCTGTGTTTAACTGAAATTTCTTCTATTTTAATTTAAGAGTCCCATTGCCTCTTGTTCTCTCACCTGACACCCTTTAGGGCTTCTCTTCAGGTACCAATACACATGGATAAAATACACCTGAGACTTCTCTAGGCTGAAAAATCCCAGCTCTCAGCCCATGCTGGTGTGTGGGACTATTCCTCCCCAGATGTAGGACTACAGACTTGGGACACACAAATCCAGAATTGTGAATGAAACTGTTAATTTTCTTCATTTTCCACATTGTTTAGCTTGTGGTTTGAGTTTGGTAGGTGATGATTTTTTTCCAGGGGAATGCGTAAGATTGGCTGATAATTCAGGCTGAAAGTGACTTCCACAGCTCTGCAGTTCAAACTCTTGCTCCAAACCTGCTGCCTCTGCCCCCGAGTCCTACCTTTGTGCATTGGAGACTGTCAGGAATTTTCTTCATAGCCAAACTCGTGTTCTGATATGTCTGATTGTATTTTAAGTGCTGGGATGCCCCATTCCCATGATTCTTGTGCTTAGAGGATGCTGATTTTAAAACTCTAGTTTAAAATGGAATCTGCTAGTTTTAAAATCTGCTAGATTTTCTGAACTCCATTCATTCCTCTTCAGAATAGCCTCACATGGGATTCACTGACTGGTTCCCCTCAGGAAATCAAAACATGTTTTCTTACAGACTGGGGTTTGCACTGGGTTCCTCTTTCTCTTTATCCTTTCAGGATCTTGAGCTACACTAATTGAGGCTCACTACAGCCAAGACTCCCTGTGATTATCACTTGTTTGCTTCATCCAGCTAAAGGGAGATTATTAACATGAAATTATTAACATGAAATTATTAACAATGAATAGTTAGAACTCCAACTTGGCAGCAATTGGTTTAACTTGTGAACTTTGCAACTTTTAAAAATATGGACAACTTTTTACTCATAACACACCTGCACCACACCTGGAGCTAAAATTGGGCTAAAAGCTGCCCATTGAGCTGGCTGGACACGGGACACTTTGAATCTGCAAACCTGATTCCAGAGTGTTTAGGGAAAAAGCCAATTTATGGTGGTTTTCTTTACTGGGTCCTTTAGCAGGAGTGACAGTCGAAGTTCCACACAGCATCACAATGAAGAGGTTTATTCTCACCAGCCCAGGATCTGTGCAGCTTTTTCTGCATGGTGCAGACATGTTCTACATTTTCCCTAGCATCCTAATCCTCCTTGAGCACTTTGCTTTCAAAGCCCCTAAAAGTATGTTAATGCTTAACCTGTAAAAGCTCTGCTAATCTTCCTCCTGCCCTCCCACTATCCCAAACAGAAAACTGCTGACAAGTCTCAGGATGAGATAAACTGGCTCATGAGGGTGAGGAGATGGAAAGAGACTTAAGCTGACAGGCTTGATCTCCTCCTGCCACCCTTTTCCTCCAGCCAGCCCCTCAGAGCTCCAGCACAAACTGCACGTGGAGCAACTGGTACATGACAGCATCCCTCCCCATGAGCTTCTTAGGGAAGAAACTGGATTTATTCCCATTTCCCTGAACTTCTCTTCTGTGCAGTGCAGCCCATCCCTGTGCTCTCACTGTCAGATGGTGACAGGGTGATCTACAGGCAGCTTCTGAGGGGGAAACTAAGCTTATAAGTGCCTTAAAATTTCACATGGAGATGGGTTTTCCATTGTAATAAGAGCTGACGGTACCTTTTTGTAATCAAAATGCAAACTCCCTTCCACTGCTCAGTGCTCAGGAGCACAATTGAGAGTGACAGAATTCATTACACAACAGAGACAGATGGAGTACTTTAAAAAGAACCATACATCAAGAGCGGAGGTCTGTGAGTGTGTAGATAGTGGGCAAAAAAGCTTAAAAACTTCAATCCCCTCCATACTGCTGAAAATTACCAATCTTCTTATCTTGGCAAAACCTTATTATGCAAATAGTTGTCAAGTGGAACACTCAAATTGGCAAAATTGCTTTATTGTGGTACTTTTTACACTCCTTCCAAGAGAAGTCTGTTTTGCTGGTGTGATAAGTAAATGATTGATTACCCATGCTGGTCTGGAATAGCAGAGTGGAAAATGATGTAGTAACACTGTCAGTGGCACAAACTCCATTTAAAAAGGGAACACTACCCTTTTTGAAAGGAGTGCACCACTTGAAAATTGCCAAGTCAGTACCTCTTCCTTCTCCTACTTAAACTGAAAAAAAGTGAGTAAACAGATTTTTTTTCAGACACCAAATGATTGAACCCTTTTTCTTGAACCACTGTGAACTTGGGTTGTTTTTAAACAAAATATAGAACTTGCCAGCAATTCTTCCCTTCGTGAAGTAGTAGAGATTTAAGGTTTTTTCCTTCCTCTGAACAGTTTTTCTCTGTGTACAGCATGGGATACTTCAGTCTCACAGTTGTGGACTTCAGCTCTGATGAACTGTGTTCATTACTTTGACATAAAGAGAATTATTTCATTGGATTTTTCTTGAGAAGGCAAGAACTGGAAATGGCTAATGGAGCAGAACTGCAAACTCCCTCTCTCCAGAAGTGTTCAGCTCTTCTCTCCAGAGCTGGTTGAAACCATTTGTTGAATTTTGGGCACAATATTGCCAGGTACACTGTGGTCAGATGCAGTCAGCACTTGGTTTAGTACTGAATAATAAATGGCACTGGAGAAGAGCCAGATGAAACAGAAAACTATTTGATGTGGTTATGGCACTATCAGAGTGATTCTGTATCATGAAATCATAGAATGGTTTGGGTTGGAAGGAACTCCTGAAGGTAATCTAGCTCAGTCTCCATGCCATGGAGAGGGACACCTTCCGCTAGACCAGGCTGCTAAAATGAGGCCTGGACCTCCAATGAGGCCTTGACCTCCAGGGATGGGACATCCACAATTTCTTTGGACACCCTGTTCCCATGTCTTGTCACTCTCATTGCAAAAAAGTTTCTTCTTTATGTCAGACCGAAATGCACCCTCATTTAATTTAAAACCATTTTCCCTTGTACCCCTACAGTGACACCAAAAGTCTGTCCCCATCTTTCTCTAAGTCCCCTTTAGGTACTGGAAGGCCCCAAAAAGGTCTCTCTGGAGCCTTATCTTCTCCAGACTGAACAACACAGCCTTTCCCAGTCTTTCTTCATAGGGGAGAGGTTTCCATCCTTCTGATCATTTTTGTTGCTCTCCTCTGGACCCACTCCAACAGGTCCAAATCTTCCAAGTGTTGGGGACCACAGAGCTGACTCTCACCAGACAGAGCAGAGGGGCAGAATCACCCCCCTCTCCTGCTGCCCATCCTGCTTTTGTTGTAACCCCTGTCATGGATGCAGGAGGAGCTTCAAAGTTTATTAAAGAAGCCCTGAGGCTGAGTCACAAGCTGCTAAAAAGAGCCCCTTGGCTTTCAAAACCCTCCTCAGAGGAGTTTAGGGACAGCTGGATCCAATCTTAGCCTCAAAAGTTTAAGTTTTGAAACTTTGTCCTGCAAGTTTTAATGATGATAAATCAGCTATATTTATGAAAGATGATTTATTTATTAAGACAAATGAACAGACAGAAGATCTGAATCAGAATTACTGCACAGTATAAAAGCATAAAAACAATAATGGACTATAACATTAAAGGGCAAAGTGCACTATATTAAAGGAATAACATTAAAGCAATCATATATTAAAACTAGCAAAAAAAAAAAAAAACCCATTAAGTAGAGGGTGCTGTATTGTGTGTATATATGTCACCACTCCCCCTTTGTTTTTGGGGTACTTCTCCCTCTTCCTCTCAATCCCTGGGAAGCAACTATGAAGAATTATCCCAGGGAAAAGCTCCATGTTCTTTGAGGCTTATATGGAAGAATCTGACTCTGTATGGAAGGCATTCTGGATTTACAGGGAAGCAGAGCTGCCAGTCACATCCCTTCAGGGCAGTTTAACAGCTTGTCTGTCAAACCTCACCTCAGAGGGACGTGTGCTTGAAAACAATCAGCCAGAGTGGTTTTTTTAGCAGATTCAACACAAAAAAATCCCCAGTGCTGCCTCAGGTAACTCACCACAGACAGCTTGTACTGTTTGTGTCTCCTGACTGGGTTCCAAGGCAAGCAGGTAAGATTTATCAGGGTGAGGCATCCTGCCACACCCACAAAACCACTGACAGCAGCTTCACCCTGCTGGGTCCTGGCCAGCTCTCCATTCACCAGAATCCCCAAGTCCTTCTCTGCTCTCAAACTTCCATCCCAGTCTGGTGACACTGGGGGTTGTTCATCCCAGGTGCAGAACTTTGCAGAGGTTTTTGTGGGCCCCCTACTCAATTATTTATTTATTATGGGAGAGAATTCTTGGAGGAAGAGCCATGCTGCTCACAACAGGTGGTCCTGCTGTCTGCAAGAGCAGATGGGAAATGCTAATGATGCATTTGCAGGCAGATCCCACCTGCCTTCCAGTAAGGATTCCTGGTGACGGCGTTGGGAACAATCTGGAGTGCAGGATCACTTGAGTTTGCAGAGGCCTGTTTGTCTCCTTACCTCCCACCTACACTGCTGTAGGTGACACTAAAATGAGTGAAAAAGAAACCACACCATTCTTTCTCAGAGCGGGGAATGGAATAGTTGAAAAATGTGCCTGTGGCTTGACACTACAGAAGCTTTTTGGAGGGCAAGTGGTGATAATTTCCAGGAGCACAGAAGTACTCTAGAACTTAATAGACATGATTTAGATAATTTCACAAAGTTCTTCAGAACTACAAGACCATAAAGATCATTTAAGCCTCATGAAGATGCCTTGTTTCACCCTGGGTGACACAAGCTTTTCCTCTTGGATATCATGGGGTGGTTTGGGTTGGAAGGGACCATAAAGATCATTTAGTTCCAACCCCTGTGGCATGGGAAGGGATGTCACCCATTAAATATGGGTGACAATGGGTTGTGGTTCTGGGTCTGCACAGAAGCCAGAGAGGGTTGGTGGGATGAAATCATGGTGAAATCATCATAACTGGTGAAGTTATTCATGGTGATTCACCATGTTATTCATGATATCAATACTTTGCCTTCAAAGAAAATAGTGTGGTGTTAGCTACCTTTACCAGAGAACTAATAAATGCTTTTTGTAATTATAATTTCTCAGCAGATTTGTTGTTTACACATCCTTGTGTTTTGGTACCCTTTTTTTGTCTCTCCCCAATGCAATGCACTCTTTTATTAAATGTAGCACTGTAGACAGCACCACTTAAAAAATAAACACATTCCACCTGGGTCTATCTAAATGGTGTGTTCCTAGAGTACTTTTTCTGACATGTAGTCTAAATATAAACAAATTATCCAGAATGACATATTTTATGGCTGTATTTACATAGAATTCATTTACACAGTTTTGATAATTCTGTTTGGAAATGGTGCAGCTCATGTTCAGGGCAAGTGCAACATCTAGGCAATACAGATGCTTTCCACTTGGCAGAAGCACACAACCTTGCTGCATCAAATATTCCCTTTTTTGAGTTAAAGCGGTGACATTTATGCTTCTGAAACCTCACAAAAATTTTGTGTAGGTCGTTGATGATGCATTGATTTTCAGAAGTAATTAAAAGATCTGTCAGATTGCTTATATCCCAGCCCAATTACTTGTCCATTCAATCTCAAAACTGTGTTTTTTAAAAGTATTTATTATTCCAACGTGTTAAGGCTTAACCAGCAAACCAGATTCAGGAATTAGACCATTTGTTCCAGTGGTTAATCAACCTCCCAAGCACCACACCTTGCTTCTAATTAGAATATAACTGATGTTTCCAATTACACTCTTTTTTGTTGTCTTTCCCATTAGCTTAAATAATCTTTTAATAGATGGCTTTTGTTTTTCCTGTCCGTGGATTTATTTAAAGGTTTTAATGTTCTGTCTTTTGCTGAAAAAGATTTTTAGAAAACTTAAATAATTTTTGTCTTCTGACCCATGCTGTGTTACTTAGCATCCATTTTAACCCAGTACTGAAATGTATTGAACATTTTAGTCCCAATCACTTCAGTGTCTCACAGCCATGAAATCAGCCAAGGTTTGCATCAGACCCATGGCCACATGACTGCACCAAGAGCTCATCTCGAGCTGTTTATCTGCTTTGACTCCTAAATCCTCTGCACTCTCTACATATTAAAATACATTTTCCCATTTCCAGTGTGTATATTTGCAATTCTCAGATGTTTAGATTTACATTTATCTACATTGAAATGCTTTAATTTGTTTGACTGGGTCTCTTTCATCATCTCTATTGCCTTGTGTTCATTGCAGCACTTTGAGCACTGGTGCAAAGATCAGAAATGTGAGATGCTGGGGTGGTTTCAGAAAACCACCTTAGAACTTGTTCTGTTCAATGAGTTCCTCAACAACAGCATGAAAAATTGGGAAGATTAGTGGATATGACCATGTCCCAGGAAATGGATCATGAGGGATTGTTGATAGTCTCAGACTTTCCTTTCCTTTCCTGAACTTGATTCCTTAGTGATGTCTACACTGGTAATATGCCTACATCTTTATTTGAAATTGAGATGTTTTAATGGTGTCCCTGCCCATGACAGGGGGGGCTGGAGTAAGAAGATCTTTAAGGTCCTTTCCAACACAAGCCATTCTATGATTCCATGGAAATTTCTCAGTGTTGCATTTTCCATCAGAGTGTTCTGGGCTGTGGAAGTCAAGGACCTCCTACTTGACCATTGGATTGTTAATCACCTTCAGCAATCAGTTTGGGGTTTTTGTTTTTTATTATTCTAATTTCAGAATGCAATGCAAGTAATCCCAATAATTAATATTTTAAAAAATCTAAATATTTATATATGTATCTGTTGTTTAGTTTTGGTCCAGCCTCACACTTTAATCCATTCTCAGTTGAGTCCTGTGCTGTTGCATTCTTTTGGGGTCAAGCAGCACAAGTACTTACCTGTCCCACAGCTCTTGTGTGTTTCTTTTCATTCATTCTGCCCCAGATCCCCAAAACTTTTTTCTTTAGCCAGGCCAAGAATTGTTTCTACTGATGCCTTTAGCTTCTCTTTGTAATGTGTGGCTGACCTTACAACCTATTTATAGTACATTTATATTTTCAAGCTCCATCTCCTAAGGAAATGAGGTGCATTTAATCAATCTCTGTCACAATCTGTCATCACTGAGATTTGGGGATATCAGACTGAGGTGTGGTTTGGGTGTCCCTCATGGGGATTCCAGGCTATGGATATGCCATTTGTGGCCTCATTGTAAGAGAATTAAAGAACCATGGAATGGTTTGGGTTGAAGGAACCTTAGAGATCATCCAGTTCCAAGAGCTGTTGTCACCACTGCAGGGACATTTCCAGTCTGGATGTAGAGCAAGAGGCTAGCAGAGGACATCCCTCCCCCATTCATAGGACAAATCTTCAACTTCTAGTTGCTGGCCAAAATTTATCACAAAATCAGGATGAGGTTTTAGCTAAAACTTCCAATTTTTTGATGTGAGATTAAGGCATCCTCACCAGTTAATGGGCTGTTCTTTTGAGCACACTCAATTTTCCTTCTTATTTTCATATTTACATGGTTTCTGCTGTGATTTTTTTTTTCTCAGAACTTTCTCAGTTTCAGGAGATGTGCCCTTTAGAGGCACCAATTACATACATAAGGTGGTACTGATTGAGAATTGATTCTGTTTTTCATCTTGAACGTAATCAAATCATGATCACTCATCCCTGGGTGCCTACAGTTTTCCAACCCAGTAAGTAATTCATCTATATCCCTCATAATCAGGTGCAACCAAGTCATTTTGCTGTGGCTACAGCAGCCTAAAATAAGAAGTAGCAGCTGCTGGTTTTATGCATTAATAGTGACTCTTTGCAACCTTAATCATATTCCTCACAAACTGAAATTTTGCTTCCCAACACAGATTCTGGTTTTAATTTTTAACCTTCTCTCATCAACAGGCAGGTGTTTAAGGAGTAACTTCATTTTCTCTGTTTTATTTGATAATTATAACAAGTCCTCATGTCTGTGTCTGGTCCTGGGCTTTACTTAGTAGGACTGAATTTCAGAAATGTGAATTATTTTGCATGATTGGCTCAGAAATAAAATTCTTAATTGGTAATAATTATTTAATAAAAAGCAGTATCTTTGATGAAGAGTTCTTATTGCTGTCCTCTCCACCCCTCTCATCTTTTTGAACCTTGTTAACAAAGAAAGTACTAAACATCAGAAGTGGTTTGTTTGACTTTCTGGGAAAGCTGAGGGGATGAACATCCCAAAATATGCTCTCAGCTCACTAAACTGCCAGGTAGAGATAAAATCGACTGCCCTCCTCTCCTCATGGGCTCCTTCCTCACGTTCTAAAGACAGGGCTCAGCATCTGCCACGGTGCAGAGCTGTGAATCTCCACAGCAGAAACGCCTGTACACACATCCCACACACAGCAGTGTTGGTTCTGCTGTGAGACCTCAGACCTGTCCTTTTATTTACATCAATCTCTGTCACCCACTGAGAAGCATTTTAGAATTCAGCAGTGTCTTACAGCTGCTGTATCTCAAATTATCTCAGCTGAGCTGCTGGGGAACAGCTGGAATCAAACAGGAAAAAAGGGGGGAAAAGGCCTTGAGTTGCGCCGAGGGAGTTCACATTTGATATTAGGAAAAACTTCTTCACTGAAAGAGTGGTCAGGAATTGAACAGGCTCCTTAGAGGAGTGGTGGAGTTACCTTCTCTGGAAGTATTTAAAAAATGAGTCCAGGTCTCACTTCTTGACACGATTTGGTGGGTGTGGTGGGTTTGGGTCAAAGGCTGGACTTCATGATCTGAGAGGGTCTTTTTCCAGCCTTAATTGTCTGTGATTCTAAAAAAGATCAAGCCAGTTTCTTAACCAGACAAATCTGGTGAAGAAGAGCATCTTCATTGACTGTCCTGGTGAAGATGGGGGTGTTGAACAGGCCATGAGCTCAGAAAACCTCTCCTTTGCAGTGTTATTCTCTTGCAATGCCACTCCAAAGTGTCACAAGAGATGAGGTATAAGTGAAAATGCTCTTGCC
Source organism: Agelaius phoeniceus (assembly GCF_051311805.1). Lineage (NCBI taxonomy): Eukaryota > Metazoa > Chordata > Aves > Passeriformes > Icteridae > Agelaius > Agelaius phoeniceus. The sequence continues at coordinate 152,131,335 of NC_135265.1, read as the reverse complement.
TATATTGTGGGGCTTTTCTTCTGAAATACTTGGATTTTTGGAGCCTGCTTACCCAGAACTTCTGTGCTCTTAAAAAAAAATAATTATAATATTTAATCATCCACTGAATGGAGATGGAAATAATAAAATGAGGAGGTCTAAGAAAAAGAGGAACCTGCTTTAAAAACCAAACCATTTCTCACTCCTCTCTCACCACCACACCCACAGAGTCATTTATTGATTCATGGCAGTTACAAGTTGACAATCAACAGATCAACACCTGAGCCCAGCTAATGAGATTAGCAGAACTAATTACAGAGAGATGGTAATTATTGCAGTTCCACTGCTTTGAACATCATAGGCTGATGCATCCAAAAAGGCTCCAGTTGCGGGGATTTTACAAACTGTGTGAATCTGAGAAATTCAAAAAATGCTACATACGAGATCCCCACCCACCTCTCCTTGCAAGCTGCTGTTCCAACAGGAGGTTAAAAAGAGGGACCTGTTTTTATCTTTTCATTAACATCCAGGTGTCAGGTACCACTAAACTTGAGAGGTAAAATCACCTTTTTTCTAAAGTATAAGCTACATCAGATGGTATTTCTACATAAGCACCCAAAGAGGAGCACCTCGGCTTTTTCTGCAGCTTTTAGACCTAAAAGCTGTGAGGTTTTTGTGATCTGTTATTAAGGGCAATGTGCTCTGAGGGATTAAGCTATTAGTTCAGACAATTATCAAAACCCCAAAATATTCCAATATTTTTGTTGTTTGGCTGTATGAAACAAAGAAATCATTCATAACTTCCCCCACGAATCTTTTGATATAATTTCTGTTCCATTGAGCAGGTGGAGCAAAAAGAAAAAGACATAGATTTTGGTTTTTTTTCTTCTTGGAAACATCATCTTTGTGTCTTTCCAAGATGAAAAAAAATAACAACACTACATTCACCTGCCTGCCATCTGGATTGTTTTCTGAGCCTTATTTAAAAAAGAAAAAAAAGAAAACAGTTCCAAGATCTCCGCATGAGAGAAGGGAAGGGAAGGGAAGGGAAGGGAAGGGAAGGGAAGGGAAGAGAAGAGAAGAGAAGAGAAGAGAAGAGAAGAGAAGAGAAGAGAAGAGAAGAGAAGAGAAGAGAAGAGAAGAGAAGAGAAGAGAAGAGAAGAGAAGAGAAGAGATTTGGCAAGGAACAAGGTTTAGAGCTCAATGCCCAGAGCATTATTGAAGCCACAGCTCCAACATCCCTGGTCATTCCTTTCTCCCACCCCTTGGCACCAGTGACACCATGCAGAGATGACAACGCTTGGCAATATTGCCATGGCTTCAATGTTCCTTGCAGGATGAGGTACCAGATATTAGTGAGCAGCTGGAAGGCAACAGCAGTCCCAAATTTACAGCTCTCTGACGTCCTTCATGGCCATTCACCATCAGCTTCACTCTGACACTGCTGGGGCAGACTCCCATGGTTCACATCACAGGTGCAGCTGAGCTCCCCTGCTTGTTTAGGCTTTTCCTCCTGTTTTTTACATGCTTTTAGTAACTGGAGAGCTCCTGAGGGAGAGTGGGCTGAGAATACAAAGCAGAAAATCTCTTATTCAAGAGCAAAACCTCTGGGGAAGAAACCTTTGCTTCCACCTTGGTTCATTTTTTCTTATTAAATGTGGAGATGTGAGCATAGGCTAAAGTTCATGATCAGCTCATCTTTGGCCTTACTACTAAAAGGCTGGGAGCAGTGTTTGTTCTTGATTTCATTAGAATTTTATCTGCTTGCTTCAGAGGCATGGCTGCTGTTTCCTGCTTTTTCAGGTTTTTCTTGGCTGGAGAAATTATTTGAGACCAGATCCAAAAGGGACCTTTGCCTTATAAAGAGAAAAGAACAGAAAAATTGAATTATTATTCCATCATATCTTTGCCTGTGACAGGTTATTCCTCAAATAGAATCACAGACTCAAAGAAAATCCTGAGTTGGGAAGGACCCACTAGGATCACCCTGCCCAAATATTGCCTTGATGATCTGCAGGGTCTGCAGGGGGATTCACAGATGCAGCTGTCACGGGGAGCAGGACATTGCATTTCACTGTGGCCCAGAAGCACTTCCTGAAACTCTAGGACTGAAACCCAAGTTTTTCTCCAAAGACCACAATTGATAATTTCTAATTTCTGTCAACTGTAGCCATTGTCACCCTAATTTTCTCTTTTTCTTGCATTTCTCCCCTTTATACTCCACTATACATAAATTGTAAGAATACTGTATTTCCAGAAACTGCTATTATTTGCTGTTTAAGCAATTAACTTCTGCCTAACCAAAGAAGGAGGTGTCTTCCCTACAAGGCATCAAGTATCCTGAGAACAGAAGTATTTTAGATGCTTCATTTCTCTCTCAGATGTGATTGAATTTGGCAAAGAAGTTTTGGAGCACTTGGGAGCAGGAAAAGGACTGACAAACAGAATACCTGCTTTCCTGCAAATTACAGGCTACTGACAGAGCACATCAATCCTTCTTTAAAAGGATATGTGTAGAAGGACAAAGAAAAGATTTAAAAAACATGTAGCTTCAGATTCAATTTTTTATCTGTCAGCAACAATCCCACAGATAATCTGATCAGCATCAACTGTTTGCAACATTCACTTTTATAGCAGCATTTTGGGGTATTTATTAAGGGACTTCCCAATTAGAGGAGTAATTTACACCCACAATTTGATAAGGAATTTGATAAGATTTAGCAGGATTATGGATTAAAAAAAAAAAACCAACAACTCAGCAGTGAACTAAGCAAAGCAGTTCATTGGCATTCCCAATCACTCATCTTTTAAACGGCACCAGCTACTGCATGGTTTGAATAAGAGACACAGAATCACAAAGCCCATGCTTTGTGTTTAAAAATCATCCAGTTCCACCTCCTGCCATGGGCAGGGACACCTTCCTCCATCCCAGGTTGCTCCAAGCCCCATCCAGCCTGGCCTTGGACACTCCCAGGGATGGGACAGCCACAGCTTCTCTGGGCAACCTGTGCCAGGGCCTCACCACCCTCACTGTAAAGAATTTCTTCCTAAATATCTCCTCTTTCAGTTAAAAAACATCTCCCCTTATCTGATCTACCTGTCCATTTCAAAAGCCCCCCCTCTCTCCTTTTTAAAAGCCCCCTTAATGCTCTGGAATGAGGTTTCCCAAAGGCCTTCTCTTCTTCAGGCTGAATAATCCAAATTCTCTCCAAACCTGTCTTCATAGCAGAGGTGCTCCAGTCTTCAGAGAATCTTTGTGGCCTCTGAAGTCAATATTGTCATGGCCTAAGACTTCTTGGGCTTACTCCAAGAAGCCCAAACCTTTCTTGTGCTCAGGAGCCCGGAGCTGGACACAGTGTTCCAGGTGGGATCTCACCAGGGGCAGAATCAGCTCCCTTGATGTGCTGTGTCATGCAAAACACAAAAGAGGCAAAAAAATGTAGATGGTTTTTCCTGTTGTTCACGTTAGGTTGGATTTCAACAAGGATTTCTCCTAAACAGACTGCTTATTTGCATCCTGGCAGAGAAGCATGCTGTAAACCCAGGAATTTCCCAAGAAGAAAAGGTAAAGGAAGCAACCAGGTCTTGGCTATTATAGAAGGTAAAATGCTGGAGAATTTCACTGAATTGAAACCCCCAGAAGGTGAAAACCTCCTGTGTGCTGCTCTCTTGTACCTACAGCAGTGCCAGACCCATTTTAGAGAGAAGTCACAATTAATGGCTTCTTCTGCCCATCTTTAGTTAATGGGTGCTTTTGCCTCATCAGACTTCTCTGACAGCAAGAAAATATCTCCAAAATGGGAATTTGTGCTCTGCTGAGCAGTGCACATGATCATTTTTTGTCCAATATTTTGCTAAAAAGGAGGGAGCCAAATTCATCAGCCATGGTGTCAAATTTTCCTTTAGAAATTTGATTCTGTGTACTCCATCCATCTTGAACTGGTTTCTGGCAGTTACACAATAAATTCATCATATTTCTGATGGAAAATTTTCTCCGTCCAGCTGTCAAAGTAGTGTTGCCACTTCTGGTATGATTTTTTAGCACTCTGTCATGAATAACCTAAAATTGTACTTTACTTTTAAATATATATGTATATTTTCCCCTTTGGGGAATAATTATGTAGTCTAATAGAACTTGGTGCTAAAGCTTTTTCTTCCCTCAAGTTTAAATTGCGTTTTTATTTTTTTTTTTTTCTTCAGAGGCATAATGTATTCCTATTACCCCTCATGGAACACTCTAAACTATTTTCAGCTTATACTTTCATTTCTAGATCCCCCCCCCTGCTTCCCCTCAACAATTTCATCACCTTTTTTTCTCTCCTTTTATTTTTTTTTTTTTGCTTCAAGTTATTAACAAATAAAGACCTGGCTCCATCATTTCCTTGACATTTCTTGCAGACATTTTGACAATGGATTGAATAAATTATATTATCCAGTGTTAGCCAGGGTAATGGTCTATTATGAATGGAGAAAAGCAGCACCAGATGAAGGCATTTCTGCTCCTGCAGCACGTGAATGGGTCTTTTATTGAATCCTGTGCTGCTGCAGCAAGAGCCAAACAATCCCTGAGTGCCTGAAGGTGGTGGAACTTGTCCATCCCCTCTGACCTTTTGCTGTGCTGTTCTTCCTTTCTCCAGCCCCCTCTTTTTATCACCAGCTCAACACCTCGTGCAGCACAGTTTGGGTCTCAATATGCAATGGAAGCACAATAATCTCTCCAAAGGAATCCAGATTTCCCCTTCCCCAGGCCTGCAGCAATCACCAACTTCTTCAAGCGTCACCACACCATCAGCTGTCAACCAGTGCCATCCAATAAAGTCATCCATGATTAATTATTCTTAAATGACAGCAGCATATTGAAACAAGCTGATAGCTGCTGACAGTGGAAATCCAATTAACCTGAATTACTATCTTGATTGTGGCCCAATTAATGTCAGCTGTGCCATGTCAGAAGTGAAGGCTTGGCTAATATAATTGTTTAATTAATTAGTTGCAGAGATTAGCTGATGTGAGACTGCCTTTACACTGATTTTCTTATTTTCTCCCCTCCCCCAGTGAACACTAAATTTGAGGGAAAAGCATAAACAGCTTGTTGTATACAGCTTTTTGCTTGAAGTGGATAGATGAAGTTCTATCTTAAACCCAGTTTGGAAGCTCACAGAGGGTGTAGGGGAGCTTTTAAACTTCTGCAAAAGTCTATTGTGGGCTTTTGTTTCAGTGAGTTTCACTGTGCCCCTTTGCTGAGATCCCGAGGAATTATGAGGAATTTCTTTGATGCATTCAAACTGGGATATGATGTAGTTATGAATTCATGATTTCTCTGGCTCTTAAAGCACATCTAGTGAGCAGCAGGAAGGGTGGTAATGGTGAGGGGTGGATTTATTTGTCTTTAGAAATAGAAACTTGAGTCAGAGGTGGCTGGGGGTTTGTTGCTCATGGTGTAATATCTGCCTGGTGCCTTGAGATTAGTTTATCTTCTGAGACCTCTTGTGCGAAGACTGTCCTGCATGACAAATAAAGGAGCATTAAGAAATGCATTATGACTAATTTTAGGAATGACTCATGAAGGAAAAGGGTCTGTTGGTGGCTCCTCCAGTTGGAGCACATTACAGTAGCTATTACCACCATCTTTGCCACATCCATTTCTATTCCTCCATCTCTCCTCTGGTCAGCTTTCAACAGCCATAATGCATTTAAAAGTAACACTTCCATTCATAATGGTTGTAACTCAATGATTCTGGAGGGGATTTTCAGCCTAAATAGTTCTATGATAATATGGTTGTATAAAGGATGAGATAGAAGTGCAAAAAACTGACTGTGGAGTAAGTGTTGCACTGAACCACTTACTAATAATAAGTTGGAGTTTGTGAAGTAGAGCAAGAGAAAACTTCCCTTGATCTTCACCAGAAACTTTTAAATATTCTTAAAAAAAATACAGACAGGCTCAGACTGATTACCAAATAAGAGGATTATAATGAGAAAAGGATCTCTAATGACTTAAAGGAGCTAGCATTAAAAAGTTAAACTTGGTAAATTAATATGTTAAGTACAGAGGCTCTGACAAGCAGTGAGGGGAAAGTATACACACATCCTTACAGATATCTATATGGGCTTTTCCCCACGTGGAGCTCAACTCTTAAAGCTCTTGTCATAGATGCCAGGAGAAAAGGGATGGAGAGTTAAAAGCTTTGATCAGCTGCCTGTAAAAAAAGCTGGGACACTTCACAAGTTCAGAGGTTCTCTTCACTTCTCCAGACTCTTCAAAAATATTTGGTTACTTCAATGTCAACCTCAAAAAAATTCCATAAGCGGGACCTCCCTGGAGATGTTTCTCTTTGAGCTGTTCTCCAAATAGCACCAGGGCATAATCTCCCATGGAGGTTTCAGTTTAGGTGGAAGTGCTCAGAACTACTTTAGAAACTTTCTCAGAGCTTCAAACCACTCATTCAGTCCAGTTTACAGGACTTTGGGAGAATTCGTCGATAAGTTTGGGAGGATTTTCAGATCAGCCTTATCCTAAAAAGTGATTAATGTCCTCATCCTCTCAGCAGTGTAGGAGAACCACTCAGCATGTTTTAAGAAAACTATGTCATAACAAACTGAACTACATAAACCCCTTTTTAACTTAACTTAGTTGGCAGTTTATTAATTTGTTGTCTGTGCACCTCTAAGAAGATTTTCTTTAGATGGTGTGTAACTTAAATTTGTTTTTGTTGGCTAAAAGTTAGTTATGGTTGAGTGACACACGTTCTTTTGGCTGCATGTCCTGGGTTCTGCCATTCTGGACAATCCCATCTCTCTGCTGTTCTGTTAATTGGAGGAAATGTTTACAGGTTGTTTGTTCCTTACCCAGCATAGCTGGATGGAGTAGACGGGCCTTCTATTGTGAATCTGGCTCCAAACTGGCGCCATGACAGAAACCACAAACACAAAGACATGTTGGATTTAATACATTTCATTGCTTGCTGCCCCTTTCCATGCTTGCAATGACATAAAACTCAAACATGAGGACTGTTTTCACTTCCACCCTTACAGACCCATGATTTAATTTAATTCTTTCTTTTCCAGCCTGTCCTCTCGTTGCTGTGAGGGATTGATATGCTCTGCAGGACAGCCTGTTGGCACTGTGCTCTGTGACATTCCCAGAGCTCTATTATGTTGTCCATCACAGTCCAGTTATTCCTACACTCTTCGCTTAAGGAGCCCTTTGTGCTGGCAGAGCTGACAAGACTCTGCCCAGACACAGGAGCTGTGATTCTGACCAGCAAGGTCAGGCTCCAAGGCCATTTGTGAAGCAATGCTGATATTCCATTGTTTGTTACAATCATCTCTTTCATTCAGAATCCATTGCAATTTGCAATTACACCGTGATTTTGACACAGAGGCAGGAAACTCTCAGCTTTGATGGCAGTGAATAATTCAGGGTGCTCTGAATGCTGTTTCATTGCCAGGGACTGAGGAACAGTGAAACGTTTTGACCTCTGGTCATTCTCAGCTTTCATATTCATTGTCCCCCTCAGCTCAGATCAGACCAAACTCCACTTTAGGATGTATTTAAGTGTCACAGACATATTTTCTGAAAAAATCCCTTTGCCAGGATTTCTTCTCCTGAGAAGCTGAGAGGCCTCAGAAACAAAATGTAAACAATAATTATCTGCTGCTGTGGAATGTGGCAGGTGCATCTTTGATTGGTCTCATGTGAATTGTTTCTACTTGATGACCAATCACAGGTCCAGCTGTGTTGGGACTCTGGTCAGTCACAAGATTTTATTATCATTCAATTCCTTTCCTTTCTTTGCTGGCCTTCTGATGTCTGCTTTCTCTTTCTTTAGTGTAGTTTTAGTATATAATTTTCTTTTCATATAATATATATCATAAAATAATAAATCAGCCTTCTGAAACATGGAGTCAAGATTCTCATCTCTTCCCTCATCCTTGGGACCCCTGCAAACACCACCACATTTAAGGATGCTGCCAAGAGCTTAGAGTGGTTGTTTGAGAGATGAAGGAAGGGGCAAAAACTTATTCCTCTGTAATATGAGCTCCATTGTCATATCCATAACTCTATTGTGTGACTAAATAATTAAAGAGAAATGCTTTAATCCCTGAAAATTTTAAAGGTTTTAAGTTAGAAATGGCTCAAACAGTTTACCTAAAACAAAACAAAAAAAAACCCCATCCCTATAAAAACCAGATAGTTAAAAAATTATGTTTGTGTGTTGATCTTGGCAAGTAAAGGCTCCATCATCACATGGGTCACTATTTTTTCTCTATTTATTTGATGAAGTCACATCCCTGATGTTACAACATGGAAAATGAGGAATGAAGAAGTTAAATGACTTATAAATAGCCACATAACAATTTAATGAGAAAAGCATGGATAGTGCTATATCTTTCTGTACAGTTCCCCTCATTGCCTGCTCTTTTCAGATTTATTTTTGGTATTTATATTGAAATGCTCTTCTTACCAGTCCTGAACTCTGCTCTTTGACTTTCTCTGGATCTGCATCTGTTAACCTGAGCAGCAAACCTCAGGGGAATACTGTCTCACACAAGATTTCCCAATACTTGGTGCTTTCCCCTGGGGTCAGAAGTTCAATATCAACTCAGTCTACCTCCTGCCATTTGTGCATTTAATCCACCAGAAAAATGAAAATGAAAAAAACAATAGTCAAAATACTCTTCAAACCTTGAAGAAGTTGTTTGGGTTTAAACAAAGGCTTAGATCAGGTATTTTGACAGCCTAACCAGTTCTCCATGGCTTCTTAAGAAAACCAAGCTGCCTCAAATTTAATTCTATGCCACCCAATAAAATGATATGGAGGCTCTATTTCTGCTTAGTTTTACTGGTGCTACACTAGATGTGACTTTATCCACTTCTTTTTTGTGACAGACATATAAGTAAGCAGTAAAATGGAAATATCCTTTGTCATTTTGCAATTATTTAAGATTCTCAGCTTTTATGTCTCAGCTCTACTTTGAACAGGTGAAGACTCATATTTGTAGAAGTATACATGGGTTTAAGAAGCAGTAAAATAGATTTCAGTCTGCATTAGGCCAGGTGTGAGATTTGCATTCCTTGAGTTCCTAGCAGACAACTTGTCATTTTTCAAAAGGAAGGTTTTCATGCCTGGGCTCTGTGTAATTTTCTCACTCTTCCTTAGCCCTCTGTTCACAAATATCCTGAAAAGGAGCAGTAGGGACATGGTGGGTGCTTGTAAATATTTTCTGCACTCTCTGGATTTCACTACCAGGAAAAAAAAAACCAATTAGAGGTCTATTTAAAATTCAGTGCAGCACGAGTTCAGCTTTGTTCTATGACGTTACAAAATAATTCAGGGTAGTTTGTGCCTGTCAACCACTGTTTGACATGCTAATGACAGGAGCATTTTAGGAGTAGTAAAGATAGTAGTGATGTTAGTGATAGTGGTGAGCAAAGTTTGTAGGAAATAATGTTGTATATTAAATCAATGGACACAGTTAAAAAAAAAATCCCAATTGTATCAATAACTTTTATGAAAGCACAGAAACTAGACACTGCCTTTTATGGTTCTGTGGCATCTTTGCTCTGGAGATCCATCAGCTCTGAGGACATTCTGAGGCATCAATGGCACGGTACTTCATGGAACCACTTCCAAAATTTTGTTTTACTTGTAATTCCCAAGGCTGGGAGGAGCTTCTTGTGTATCAATTCCTGTAATGTACTGACTTCCATTGAGGTACTCAGGTACCTGCTGGTGGTACGGTCAGACCAGCTCGGACCTTCAGGTTGTTTGGTGCCTGAAAACGTGCCCTAATTTATCTTTATTACTGGTGAGATTTGAAGGCAAATTTAGGTTCAAGGACATGTTGCCTTGAAGACAGAAAACCTTTCTTTCAGTCCCAGCATGAACAATATTGTTGTACCACAAGAGGAAGCGGCCTCAAATTGCACCAGAGGAGGTTTAGGTTGGATATTAGGAAAAAATTCCACACTAAAAGGGTTGTCAAGCCCTGGAAAAGGCTGCCCAGTGAAGTGTTGGAGTCACCATTCCTGGCAGGATTTAAAATGTGCAAATGGGACACGGCTTAGTGGTGGCCTTGGCAATGCTGTTTGGACTTGATGGTCTTAGAGGTCTTTCTCAGTCCAAATTATTTTGTGATTCTTTTTTACTACCCCCTGCAAGTTCCTTTGGTTTTTTTATTTTCTTTGTTTTCTTTGTTTGTGTTTGAGGATGTTCAAAAGATGCCTCATGGTTGATGTACTCTTTTGTAAAGCATTTCATCTTTATTAGAATTTTCATCTAAACTTTTTTCACCTATTTATATAGTGTAGTGAGGAGAAATTGTTGAATCATTTGGACCAGAGTCTCATCAGAGTACACTGGAGTTAAGCCAGACTAAATGCTTTTTTTGGCTCTGGTCCTTTTAAGATTCTGCAAAGTTTGACCTGGTTATTGTTGGCAAAAGGGACCAGTCTGGAGAGGGCTCAAGTGTTTTTGGGAGCAGAGATTGAGCTGGTTCAAGAATTAAAACTTTCTGCCCTGAAAGAGAAACTGATGATGTACAGACCAGATAAGTGAGATTGGTCCAAATCTGGATGAACTGATGGGCTCAAAATGCTGAGATTGGCCACACAATGAGCCAAAATCTGCCATTTTCAATCCTTCCAAGTAGTCCCATTCATAAAATAATATAATCTAACTAATCAACACAGCTCAGCAGGAAGGTTTTCTTCGAGCACTGCACAGCTTTAATGTGGTCAAATCATTCTCTCTCTGATCTGCTCCCTTGCAGTGTTTCTGGTTTGAATTGTTGGGGGAGTTAGGTTCTCTCTGAATCTGCCTGTGTGGGGCTTTTAAGCATCTCAGGGTGGTTTCTACAAAAGTGTAAGTGTTTGTTTTGCTACTCTGCGTGAATTCTGATTTGGGAAATGCAGTCTCTGGTGTTTCAGGTGCACACACCAGTCATTACCTGCTTTAAATTGCTGGCTGGGTCTGCTGTGTGGAACTCAAACAGCTGCCAGAGGTAGGTGGCTTCATTCCAGAGCTGGTAAAAAGATAATCCTCTTTATAGTGAATTTGTAAATCACGTTGGAGGTTTGCTGCCTTGAAAGGCGTGCTAGAAATGTAAGCCATTATCATGTGTTATTACAAATGATGTCTCAGCCATTAGGAAAACAAGTGTATTAGGAGAATATTAAGATTGCCAATTCAAGCATTTAGAAGGTAGAAAATGCAGCAATTAAATCTGTGTGTGCAGGCTCAACATCAGCCCCTGTCAGCTTTTAGGAAAGCCAACGCAGAAAGCTCTGTGCTGATCCTGATAGATGTGGCAGATGGTGAAAATTATCTCAGATTTTGAACTAGTCAAGAGTGTACATGAACAAGGGTTTGAGAGAAGTCATATCTTTCCTAAACTGGGCCAAATTTCCCAGAAACATGAAAATGAGGACCCTCACCAAAAGGACAATCCCCTTTCTCCCTGATCTTCCTTACACAGGACAAGGGAAAATGGCTTCAAGTTGCACCAGGGGAGGTTCAGGTTGGATATCAGGGAAAATTTATTCACTGGAAGAGTGATCAAACATTGGAACAGGCTGCCTGGAGGCAGGGTGGACTCAACATCTGTGTAAGTGTTCAAAAAACAAGCAGATGAGGCACTTCTCCATATGGTTTAGTGGGCAACGGGTTGATCAGCCAAGGGTTGGACTTGTTGGTCTTGGAGGTCTTCTCCAACCTCAGTGATTCTGTGATTTTTCTCCAAAGCAGGGAGAGACTAGAGAAAATATTTCCATTATCTTCTCCAGGATGGAATACTTGGAAATTTTTAAAATAGTTTTCTCCTTTTATTGGGCTGGCATATTTTCATTTAAAAGAAATAGCTTGGGGGGAGATTCCAGGCATGGAAAATCCAGTCTTGGATGGTTGTCCCTGGCTAAATAAGTTGGAGAAAGTACAGTTTTGCAGTAGGCTATGCTGAGGAATCATACCTGTAGATGGCACTTGGCTTCACCTGGGTTATATCACAGAAACATGTGAGATCAGGGAATAGTTTGGGTTGGAAAGGACCTTAAAAATCATCTAGTTCATCCCTTCAGCCATGGGCATGCTTTCCACTAGACCAAGTTGCTGAGGGCCCCATCCAACCTGTCCTTGAGCACTTCCAGAGATGTATGCAAAGAAAACTAATTAATTAGGAGGGGATCATGAAGAGACTTATGGGGAATGGGAAAACTGCACAGAATTAGTGGAAAGCAGCAAATACATCGACACGTCATAAAGAAATCAGTCCAAATGACATGCAAGTGAAGGCCCAAAAACAATATGTCAAAGGCAACTGATCTATTTCCTTTCTGCTGTGGGCTGGCCTTTCCCTGTTGCTCTCATATCTTGTGGGTTTTATTCATATGTAACTTGTCTACTTTGTTCTCATTTAAAAAGACTGTAAGTGCTTAATAATATTCCTGGCCTTTTCTAGCCTGCCTGCAGAAGCAGTGATATTTGATAGCAAATTCATTGTTGCTCTATAAGGAAGCCATACCATAAAGGTCACCAAATTTGGTCAGTGCATTTTAATTTGTACACACGTTAAAGGTCATGTTCCTCCCTTCCACTGCAATAACACAGAGTGTTTACTCTCTTATCAGAGCTGATTGTGTATGGCTCAGCTAAGGGAGCTTATCGATGCAAATGGAATATGAAATAATAATAATAATAATAACAACAACAATAATGCTGTTGCAAGTGTAAGGGGATTTTTCCCCTCTGTATGTTTACATAATTCTTGGAGGTAACCACACGTCTACAAGGTCTGACTTTCCACTGTGTATCTCCAATATTTTCTTTTCCTCTCCCTCTCCAGCTTTCAGCAGAGCTTTTGCTACTGTCCACTGGAATGGCAGCAGTTTGAGATTTATAATAGCATCTCTGCATAAACACGTCCAAACGTAATTAAGAACCTGGGCTCTCAATCCAGCAGACCTCAAATTAGCTTTCAAAATGCATATTAAGAGTATAGACAAATGCTTTCATGAAATTCCAAATGACCTCTGAGGTCAGGGTGAACAAAATTGTATGAACCTCTTTAATGTCACAAAACTCTCTACAGAGATTTGCATATAAAATGAACCATTTTATGTCAAACAGATTTGTTAATCTTACAATAAAGGAAGCAGCACTTGAAAATTAATCAGGGTGGGTTTTCATTGCCTAACAGAGGCCCTTAAAAGGACCTGACCTGATAGCTGGAGGCTGTTATTGTGTGGTTGCTAAATTTAATAATTTTTGGTTTTTATCTGCTGAATGGGTTTGCAGGAAATAAATTTCCAGAGCAGATTAGTCTGCAATGGTTTCTTTGCTCCAGTTGTGGAATTTCAGAAGTTTTTGCACTCCTGGCTCTGTTCAAAAATGCTTCATTAATTGTTCTTTATTTTAAAATTGTGTTTGAAACATGGGTAAGCATTTCTGTAAGTAAAATGGATTGTCTTATTGAGTCCTTTGGCATTGAGTACATGGTAGATTTTTGCTTGCTGACCATAATAACCTAAGAAATGATAGTGGAAAACTGGTCCTTTTTCACTAGGAGACAGATTCTTGCCCATACAACCAAACTGAAAAGCTCAGGGTGTTTCCAGACCTGTTCCTTGTCCTCACTCCTAAGCTTTGGAAGCATCGGAAGAGGCTGCCCAGGGGAGTGTTTAAAATTCTGTGGATATGAAACTTGAGGACAGGGGTTGAAGGTTGGACTTGGTGATCTTAGAGGTCCCTTCCAGCCTCAACAATCTCAATTTTCTAAGAATGTTTCTATTATTTAACATTGTAGGAGGGAGAGGCAGAGTCAGGTGGTCTTGGGTTAACCCTTTAGGGCAAAGCTCTTTGGTCACTGTCTTCATCCTTATCCCAGTGCCGAGACCTGGGAGTGATGGAACAAAGATGGGATACTGTTGAGATTAATTTAATTAATTTCTAATGAGAGCAACCTGCTCAATTTTGTCCTGCAGAAGACCTAGAAAACTCCCCAGCCATGGAGTTGTAGGGTGTGACTCTGCTCTGAAGTGGTGTCATATGCTCTGATGTTCCCAGAATAGAGCAGCTGCTCTAGTACAAATCCCTGCCTGAACTAAAATTCCCGTTTCTAGGGATTTTCACCTCCTTTGTGGAGGCAGTTGAGAAATCTCAACTCCTGCCTTACGATCCATAACTGCCTTACTCCTCCCTGCCTTACATTCCATAATGGAATCAATCCACCAAAGGTGGAGAAGCTCAATGCTGCTTTTCTATATGTGAATCAAGTGCATTTTTATTTGTTTGTTTTTCTCCATTCAATATAAATACAGCAAAAACAGTTTCCTTTAGCCTCTTCTATTATTTATGCTTGGCCTCAGCTAGTTTTTGAGTGCTTAGCAAGAAAGCATTTTTTTCCCTCCTCGTAAATGTATTTGCTTAGGAATTTCCAAGATGAAACTTACTTTTCTGGGCCTGGGGCCGTAATGGGCTTTAATGGGTTTTAATTACTTAACTATCTGTTGTGACATAATTAAAATATTTTTCAACATTTCACCCCCAAGAAATAAATATCTTCTAGGCTGTAAAATATGACTTGCAGCTTAATTTTCTGAAACGATGAGGGAAAGGTTTCTTCCAGGCTCAGTCACATCCAGTTTGCCTGTCAATATAAAGTGCTTCTCAGCTGTGTCCCTGAATAGCCTTGCTCATTCCTTCCCTCCTTTTCACTCCTATTTCACATGTGTGTTTAAAGAGCCTCTGTCAGGATTAAAATATATCTTTACTTATTTTGCTAAAAAACCCTGAGAGCCCAGAAAAAATAACTGTAAAAAGCCATTACATCTTGCTACAGGATTAGAATTTTTTTGGTCCCATGTTGCATTCTTTTCATCTTGGGAAAATGTGTACAATGAAAATAGATTAGCTCCAATTTAATCAACAAATTCTAGGTGTTAAGGGAAATGGACTTACAACAGGTTGGGACAGAGCTATAAAACCAGAGCAGTGCTGCAGCATAGCATTCGAGGTTTAGAATAAGCTAAGATAATTAAAATGAAATCAGATAGTGGGCTTATAATTATTTCTCATACATTTTCCTGCAGAAGATAATCTTGTAGCTTTGAACCTTTCCCAAATTCCGTCTGAAATTGTTTGTTGCGTTGATTTCTCTCTTTAAATACTCATTTTAGCAGATAGTTAAAGGGAGTCAGTGCTTTCCAAGGTGGAGTTCCAGGATACATTTCCCTGGGAGGAATATGGTTTTTGGGAGGTTTTGTTAAATTCCAGCAGCTCCTGTATGTGGACAGAGTTTTTGCAATTTAACAGGGAGAAACATGGAGAAAACAGCCACAGGTTTTTGTGAGCTCCATGTTTGGCAAAACCTCCAAGTCTCTGGGGGAAAAAAAAAAACACAAACAAAACAAAACAAAACAAAACAAAAAAAACAAACAAACAAACAAACAAACAAAAAAACCCCAGTTATTCCCTCAGGTTTTCTGGATACTTTGTGAAGTTGAGGTGAAGACCATCCAAGTTTGGTCTGTACCAAAAATGCCCTTCAGCATCCATCTGTGCCAATGATCTTGGGTATGTCTTGTCTGCAAACATCTAACTTCAAGGGCAGGTGGAAGATTCAGAGCAAAATGGCCTTAAAATTGCTCCTGAGAGCAATCATGGGTGTAGTTGCAGGAATTGAGAGGAGGTCACATTTCCAGGAAAGTCAAGGAAAATAGGGAACAGGAATAATGCAGAGTGTGAGAGAAGGAGCTTCAGCAGCTGAGGGGAGAAAGAATTGGGGAAAGATGAGTGAAATCCACTGTGGTTTAGTCGTATTCGTGGGAAATGCTGCAAAAATGCAAAGCTCCCTGAAGAATTATGCTGTAACATACATGATTCCTTTTACAGCTGGTTTGGCTTCTTGTGGATTGCTTCAGTTTTGTATTTTTAAAATTTTTCCTCAACTTTTCAATGGTTCAGGTTCTGTTATTCTGGGACTACTAAAATTGTGGCAGGAACCTCGTCGTGTCTGTCTCAGGCAGTGAGGAACTTGTCCTGGTGAGAAATCCTGTTACAAGTTTGGAAACAGTTTTCCATTTCCATGTCAGTGTAGCTGAACTTTGATGCAATCATGAAGCACATTTGCTTTTTATTCTTTTTTTTTTCTTTATTCTTTGGGAAAACTGGAACTCTCTTGAGATCAGCTGTACTTTCACCCAAGGAATGTGTCTCTACTTCCTCCACTTAAAATGGATGCAACCAAATCATTGCATTGATGTTTGGGATGGAAAGCATTAATTATATGATTCTGCTGTCATGGAAACCCCTTGAAAAAAAATCAGGATCTTTACATTAAGTGAGAGCTTTGCGTGGTCTCATGTGGAACATGACTTTAGATAGATGTCCTAAGAAAACCTGAGTAGATAAGTAAAATTTCTAAACATGTATGATGTACACAGCATAATAATTATTCCCTTACTGAATGAGGCAGAAATCCTACTGTAGAGAAAGGCAAATATTGCTCCCTGTAAATGCACACATGGAAAACATGGAATTTCTTCACTGCTCAGTGCCTACATTTCTGAGCTTTCTGTGCTTCCAGTGTGCAATGTTACCTCAGGGTTCTTAAAAAAAACTCTTTGAAAAACTCATTAAAAGAGATGTGTTTATTTTTGTCTCTCAATGCCCTTCAAGAATGGCAGATGGGCATTAAGACACCATTTGTAATTTCAGTTTGGCAATCAGACTGTTAACCTAAACTAGGGGATGATAGCAGAGATAGTTAGAGGTAATATTTATGTTGTTTATTAGTGTGTATTTATGTAATATTTAAGTGAGAGTTCCCATAGCACAGTCTACAGATCCTGTCTGGGGAAGAGAATCTGTGCAACACATTCTGTGCTTGCATCTTTCTCCTCTGATAAAGGCAGGAAAAGGGTCCCAAGAGCTCACAGAAATTCAGGCTGGTGCTCTCCACAGGACAGGCTTGGTGAGCTCCACAGGGTATCATAAAATCATAGAATATTAAGCTTGGAAAAGACCTCCAAGGTCATCAAGTCCAATCTTCATGCCAAGTCTCCTTGAAGGGATTCTTTAAAGTCTCTTTCTGAACCAGGGTGTGCATTTGTCCAGTGAAGGGACAATGCTGCTTTTGCTCATATTTCAGTATTTTTCTAAGTGACAAACCCTGGGGTGCTGGTATCCTGCCACTCTTCCTCGGGATCTGTAGGAAAGGTGTACAATGAAAATAGTACATGTACTATTTTCCTGGTGTGTCCAGGAAGGGATCAGAAGCTGCTTCTGCTCCACCACCATGTGCAGATTTATGGCTGGAGACTAAAGCAACTCAAAGAATTCAACATTGTCTTTATTGAAAAGTAAAATAAGAAAAAAAAAACCCAAACAAACAAACCAAAACTAGGAATAGACAGGAAAATCCTGCCATGGGTTTTATGGCTGTGAAGGACAGTTATACTAAATATGCTAGGAGATATTTTAAAGAGCAGGAATCATTACCCTGACTTGCCAGCCAGGACAAGATCATAAAATGTGAACCAAATCCCAGGATTCAGACTGGGCTGCAGCTCTCCTGTCCTCTGATCAGCCTCTGTTTATGCTTCAATTGATTAAAAGCAAGGAAAAAGGGAAGGGAGAAGAGACTCTGCAAATCCAAAATAAAAGTGACTTGGACTTTGTAATGCTGGAAAAGAGGAAAAGAAGAGAATCTCTCTGCAAAGGGAATGATGGAAAAGCCATGTGAAGTGATAATTTTGAGGCTCTTAATGGACTATTTGAGAATTCTGCTCGAAGCTAAATAAGCTAAATGACCCATTAGCATCCTCTGCTGACCAAACACAGGCTCTGACTTTAGAAGTGGACAAGGACACCCAAGTGCCTTTGAAAGTCTGCAGTTTGAAGCAGAGGTTTCCTGCTTTGACTTGGAATTAATGAAGGTTAAAATTAAAGGGGAAGCAGTAGCAAGTCTGTTGGCTCATGGGCTGAGCTTTCAGGATGCATTGCAATTTCTTCTGAAGAAATTGAAGTGTTAGGTGAGGATCTGCTATGAAGAAACCTCCTTTTGTGTGTGGGGAAAAAAAAAAAAAGTTAAAGAAAATCAGAGAATCACAGAATGTTTTTGGTTGGAAGGGACTTTAAATATCATCTCATTGCATCCCCTGCCATGGGCAGGGACAGCTTCCACTATCTCAGGTTGCTCCAAGCCCCATCCGACCTTGGACACATCCAGGAATGGGGCATCCACAGCTTCTCTGGGCAGCCTCTGCCAGGGCCTCACCTCCATCACAATAATTTCTGTGGGCCTTTGCCCACTCATATTCCCCCCATCGTCACAGTAAACTGATGAAAAAGCATGAAAAAAATCTATGCTCCAAAGTAGGGGTTTTGGGAAGTGGAATTGTGTCCCCTCTCAGACTCCCTCCTAGCATGCCTCACAAGATCCCTCTTGACAAATGCACATGGAATGATATATTTAAAACTTTTTTTCTCATCCAAATCAAAGAAAACCTATCTGAATGATTGAAAAGCTGATGGAGAGCCACGATGATTCACTGATTATCTGTTAGGGAGGCAGGACAGTACAGCATTTTAAGGTGCAAAAAAATAGTAATCTGCAAATCCACACTTTTATAAAACCCCAGTTAGATTGGTGGTTGATTCTGAAAGAGAGAACAGGTCATGCATCACTGTTCCCTGCTGGATGTGCTTCTCCAGCTTGTTTGGGCACTGAGAGGGAATGAAGGACAGGATTTGGAGCACCAATGGAAGAGATGAGGCTTCTTTGCAGTGTAGAGACCAAAACATCCCCAGAACAGAACAGGGAGCAATGGCTCTGTGGGAAATGCAGTGCAGAGTGATGTAAAGCAGCTAGAGAAGGATCCAAGGCAGACTGGGAGACCTGATTGCAGCAGTTAGGGAAAGGAGAGGAAAGGAAAGGAAAGGAAAGGAAAGGAAAGGGAAGGGAAGGGAAGGGAAGGGAAGGGAAGGGAAAGGAAAGGAAAGGAAAGGAAAGGAAAGGAAAGGAAAGGAAAGGAAAGGAAAGGAAAGGAAAGGAAAGGAAAGGAAAGGAAAGGAAAGGAAAGGAAAGGAAAGGAAAGGAAAGGAAAGGAAAGGAAAGGAAAGGAAAGGAAAGGAAAGGAAAGGAAAGGACTGGTTGATCTGGTCTCAAGGAAAATGTCCAAGTTTAGGATTTTACTGAAATAATTTTTTTGTGTGTGTATTGGATAACAGGACTCATTACACTGTGGGATCATGGAAACACCCTTCTTCCAATCCATCTAAAAAAAGAGACAGGGGAATTGGATTATCTGCAAAGATTTTAAATAGGAAGAAACAACATCACATCCACAGAGGTCACTAGGAAGACTGATGGGTTGAAGTAGAAACCGACATCAAAATTAAAATTCCATAGAATCTCTTTTACCATATCTGAAAGTGAATGAGGTCAGGGTGGTTAACACTGGAAGTACATTTGCCTGCCCTGTGAGCTGCCCATGTCAGTGCTGGTCTCAATTTTGTTGCACAGCAGAGTGGAGAGGGAACTTTTCCTCTTACAGGGGACAGTTTTGTCCTGGCTAAAACATGAGTCTCCTTGAGCCAGGTCTCATGAGCTCTTGGAGATCTATTTCACACCCAAGGTAGCTCAGCTACCTTAGAAGGCATAAAATCAGCCAGATGGCTTCTGTGGTAGTGCTGGCAACAAAAAGGTTTTAATAAAAGGCAAAATAACAAAACTCTTTGCAGAGAAAAACTTAGCCAGGTGCAAGAGGCCCTTCTGCCCCTGGTAAAACACCTCACAAAAGCGATTTGTTTCTTTGTTCTCTTCTTTTTCTAGTAAATTGCTCAGGCGGGACTTTTTGGCTTCTGTCCAATTAGTTATCTTTAAGTCTGAGGTGAAGTCCCCCAGGTCCTATGAGATGTCTTTTCACCTAATTGAGGAGAGAAACTTCTGGGCTTATTTCCTTTTTAAGGGGACAAAGGAAATTTTTGTCACTCTGTCAACAGGGGGCACATTCCTATACCTGGCAGCTAGATGCAGCTCCAACACCCCCAGAACAAAACCAAACTGAGTGGCCTTACTCAAGTTCAGCCCTCCAAGCAGAGCCTGGAAATTTAGTGTGACACAGTGATTTAAGCAGGAAGAAAGTACTGTAGAAAAGGGGATTGTATCCAGGAGGAGAAATCTGGATTATCCAGAAGGATAAGTCAGTCCAAAAAAACAAAGAAATTCTCTATGTTGCTTCAGCTTGTTCCAAACCATTCTTTCAATGGAAAAAAAATAACATTTGTTAGGGATTTAATCTCCAAGAATTAATCTCCTTGTCTTTCTCCCCTCAGCTACGAGCCAGGAAGATGAAGTGCTGCCTTCTCTCCATTGCCTTGGCTGTTCTGCTGCTCGTTGTCATCATCATCGCGGTCTCCGTCAAGCGCTGACCTGGCTGAGCTTTGCACAGGTAAAACCCTTTGGCCAAGTCTTTTGTCATACTCTGTAAGGTGCCTGAAAGACAGTTTAGGAAGCTGATTATGGTAAGAAAAAAAAAATATCTTCACCTGCGGAGTCAAGTCTGGCATACTAAAATATTTTCTTTTGAAGGGTGTTAGAGATATTCTTAATGGGTCCTTAAAATTAAGCCAAGGTGTTATTCCAACAAAACAACATATGAGCCTTTCCTCTGCTGTTTGTGCCGTGTTTGATTTTACAGGAATCTCATAGCAATGCTAACTAATGGATCCTTATTATTAGGATTAGGAGTTAGAGATGCAGAAGCAGTTTTAAAGACTCCAGACTGGAGCAGGGTCGGGGGCAATCCAAGCCCAGAAGTGTTCCCAAGTGCTTTTATCTTCTGAGATCTTCCAGAGACCCTCCTGAGGAGCAGGAAGACAAACAACTGGAGATTTCAGTAGGAGTGAAAAATAAAAATGAATTTTTGGTGATCTTTGCTGTGGATCTACACCTAGAAGGAATGTTGGTCTCTAGTAGGAGGATTGGGCTGTGTCCTTAGGAATATAGGTGAGAAATCAAAGCAACTTCATCCTGTTAGTGAAGTTTCACCTATAGAATGTTTACTTTGTAATACAAAACGTACTTTAAATGTAAAATATAAGACATAAAAAAAAATTATTTTCCTTTCTTTTCCCTTGTTGCCCTCATTGAGAATGACTCATCAATTATTTGTGATATTCTCTTTCTGATGCAAAGCATGTCTGGGTTTCTCCTTCTTTAGAAGGTTGCCAGGCCATTGTCCAAGGAGAGGATATCAGATTTATGTGTTTTCTACCCCCCAAAGGATGGAGAGATTTTGTTAATTCTTTTGTTTAGCAAGGGTTCAGTTGAAAATGCTCTCCTTCCATGTGAGGATGAGGCTGATCACAAGCCCTACATCATTGCTAGGAGAAATAGGTAGAAATATTTTGCTACACTTGAATCTTTACTTAGGTATTTGGCCAGCCATGAAACAAGGATTATATTGGTGAAATGGACCTTTAATTGACTGAATATTGATGTTCTTGCAGCATATCTATCTATCTATCTATCTATCTATCTATCTATCTATCTATCTATCATTTCTATATATTGTTTTATCCCATTTTTATAGAAGAAACACTGCTTATGGGTGCAAACAAGGATCTGTCCTGGTAATTTAAATCTAGAGCAACTACAATAATTTTAATTGCATCGCTCTGCTTTTAGTCTGCATTAGTTTGGAAATTTGTTCCATCAGGATAATCTGTAATATAACACAATTTATTTTGGTATAGTTAAATATTCCTATCTACTGGAAATTACAAATCTTATCATCAGTTGGCTACGTCTAGGCACATTTTGATCAAAATCCCTTTAGTGGAGAAAGTCAGAGAACAAAATAATCTTACAATAAAACTCCATTGGAAAACTAAAATTAATCTCCTGTTATGAGATCCATGTCTTGAGGGAAGTGAACCTAGAGATACTAATGAAAGCCCCAGGAAAAATATCATGCTCTACTTTTCATCATCAGTTGTGAAACTAATTATTGAGCTTCTAAAACAAGAGTTACTCTGCAGCAGTAGAACTGGAGGCAGGACCTGCATTGAATTATACTGGAGCAATGATGATTTCTGATCTTTATAAATGGTTCTAAGTCTGGCTTAGCCCTAGTGGTGTGCAGCAGATTTCATATTTATGCTTTGAGGACTTCTAAACCAGGATGTTTTCAGGGTTTCTGTGTCCATAGTGATAGATTAAATTCTATTCTGAATTTTAATGCAAACAGGTTTTTAAAAAATCCATGGTTTTTAAAATATCAGTGTATATAAAGATTACCTCAAGAAACAGGTTCCTATAAAGCTCTCTTACACACTTTAGAGAGATAAGGAACAGCTGGGGTTTAATGTCTAGCAGCTCTGCATGACTTCAGACAAAATAAAGGGAGGAAAGCAAGTGAAGGAGCTAATTACTAAATACTCTGGTTGGCACAGAACATATCAGTAAATAAAATCCAAAATTTGGTAAAGAATGGCAAGAACTTCCACTTAACATCTCCTCAAAATGTTTGTTCCATGCTGGATGAGTAAGGAGCCAGAAGAAAAAGCCCCAGCCACTCCATTCCAGTGGTTTAAATCCCATTTGCAGGATATTAAAGTTAGGCTTCTTTAACTTTCTTGGCTGATGATAAGAAATATGAAGGTCACTATTCAGTGAATTAAGGAAATACTGCCATTAATATCTATGATTAGTAGTTATTGTTTTGATCATTAGCAGATAAAGTATTCTCTTTTTTTTTTAATTGCAAGATGTTTCTGCTTTTGCAATAATGATACTGAACAACAGTATCAAATATATAATATATATAATGATGCTGAATCAACAGTATCAAATCAACTTTTTCTTCTCAAAAGAAGAATTTTTTTCTCCACACCAGGAATCAGACATGGCTTGGAGAGACAAGCCTATTCCTTCCAGAGGGGAGATCACTTGATGGATCTTGCAAAGTGAGCAGCAGTTTTCCCTGTGAGTTTCCCAGGCAGTTGTGCCATCACTGGCTGCTGGCTCAGAGAGAGAGCAGCTGCTCAGGAGAGCTCCCAGCCCTGGCTTTGCCTGTCAGGGCCCTGCCATAAGTGTGTCACTGCTCCCCTGGGGCAGTTTTGTCTGGCAGAGAGAGAGGAAAGTGTCTACAGCGAATGCAGAGAAACTCCTGAGGACTTGTGTCTGAACATTTGTTTGCTGACACCTTAGGAAAATAGCCCAGGAACTTTTGGGTCACATTGTGTGCATCCTGGAGCAACACTGCAGCTGCTCTTTTTTTTTTGCTGTTCCATCAGCATCAGTGACCATTCAAAGGGACAGGATTGCAGGAGCAGTCTGAAGGAAGCTTTTTTGGGATGTGTCAATATTTCAGCTAGGCAGACCTTCTGTGCCCTTCTTTTGACTCATTTGCATGAGTGCACACTTATCCAAAGTGACAATCAAGACTGTTGGAATCCTAAGTTTTAAGGCTTCTTTATAGGAAAATGGGGGTGACAAACTTTGAGAAAGATGCTGCATGTATGTGACAGCTGAAAAAAAACTTTTTTCAACAACAACTTCATCATCTCAATCCCATTGGCCAAAGAAAGAGAGAAGCAATGATGACTTGACTGAGCCCTGTTCTTGGAAGCAGCAGAAGTTGTCTTCACCCTTACCAAGACACATTTCTGTCAGACAAAGGGCACTGGCCTGAGCACACACACTTTACCATGTAGATTCCTTAAATCCTGGGGGCTGTGACTCAACAGATTCTCCCAGCATTCAGCAGCTTGAAGCTCAAAGCCCTCCTGATACAGGAGACAAGTTATTAAATCTTTAATGGACATTGATTCATTCCTTTTTTGATAATTTGACCATTTGGACTTTGAACCATCCTAAACTTGTAAAATATTAACTCTCCTAAGTGAGGAGTTGCACTCTGATTACAGTCTCCATGTAATCCTGAATGTACAGACATAAAATCCTCAGAATCATAGAATGGTCTGAGTTTAGATGACACCTTAAAGATTATCCAGTTCCAACCCCCTGCCATGGGCAGGGGCACCTTCCCCTATCCCAGGTTGCTCCAAGCTCTGTCCAACCTGGCCTTGGACATGTCCAGGGATGGAGCAGCCACAGCTTCTCTGGGAATTCCATTCCAGAGCCTCACCATTCTCACTGTAAAGGTTTTCTTTCTAATATCTCACTTAACTTCTTGGACAGTGTCTCCTTAATTGGGCTGTAGTCCATGTAAAATGTAACAATCAGGCTCCAAGTATGTGTTTCCCAAATACGCAACTGTCTTGTTTTGAATTTAAATGGAATTATTATAGAAAAATAGAAAATATTATTTTAGTTTGGATTATTTTTCCCTTCCCTCACAGTTACAGCTTTCTTTGCATAATTCATTTATGGGTTTCTAATGTGGTTAAGTGTTTTATGTAACCTGATCAATGAGGATGAGGTTCAGACTGCTGATCTTACACAGTTCATCCTTGGTGTTTGTTTTTCTTTCAGACCTTGTGCTTTTTGATTTGCCTGGATTATTTTAGTGCCTCGTGCACGACACTGTCCCTGTGTGCTGGGGACCAACAAATGCAGTCACAGCATCACAACCCTGCATGTGAGGGTCATGGGGGTCGGGGTGACAGAGAGGGAGAGACTGACAAGTGGCTTTGTGGCACTTGGCATGTGCAGCTCTGTTGTTCCTTCCAAGCAGTAGACAGATCTGGGCACCCTCTCCTGACACACACAGCAGAGATGCTGACATTTGCCCATTTCATCTCTGCCTGGCTATGTCAGGCTGCTAAAGCACAGCAGTTCCTACTCAGTGTTGGACAGAGAAATAATTTAACCTAAGGAACTTTGTAAATAAAGGCAAAGCACTGAGAGTTTTGTTTCGTGGTATTGCTTTTGCTTTTTAAATTGTTATCACAGGGCTTTTCTTGGTGCCTCTATTTTCACCTCACATCTTATGTGGCTTAATGTGTGAGCGGCTGAGTTTTCAACCTTGTTTCAATCTTTCAAGCTCTGTAAGGGTCATAGTATTTTTGGCAGCTGTCATTGAAATCCTAAAATAATTCACCCCTCTGCCCTGGCTGTGGCACTGCTGCCATGTTTGCTGTGCAGCACAATCAGGAATCAATAGCTCTGTAATATTTTTTCCCCCTGTATCCTATTATTTTGAAAAAGTTCCTACATTTAGAGTCAGGTGTCAATTCTTGTCATTTCAGTTCTTGTCTTTTAGGCTATAATTAATTGCTCAGATCCTGGCATCCCTGCTCAATTGTTGCTCTGACAAGAAGGCTGAGTTACATCCTGATTCTGCAGAAACTTTTTGCTTCAAATTTAAGATCTGAGAAATGAGACCTGGATTTTCACTGGATAATATGTACTGGGCCTTGGTTTATAATTTGGCCCAATTTCTTAAATTAGGCTAACATTTGTATTCTTTAAGACTTTCCTGATTCCACTGGCCATGTCTCCACTTCGCTAAATTATTTCCCTGACAGCACAATAAAAATGTGCTGCCACAAATGTGCAGAAGAAAGATATTACTATTAGTAGAAAAAGAAATGTTAAGAGACAAGAGTCTGCTTTGTGAAAAAAATCCCTCAAAATAACAATGCAAGAAAGGCAGAAGTGCCAGAAAATAGGCAGATTCATTTCTAAGAATTTCTCTGAGTTTTTACTATTGAGACAAACTTTCAAACAGATTACTATTTTGATGAGACATCACACAATCAGGTTACTGTGTTTTAATGTATTTCACATTATGGTTGTTGCCCATCTTATGGTCTTTGACCTTTATAAGTATCACATAATGCCAGGTCATTAACTCTGTGAGAGAGTGAAGGGGGAATGTATCACATTACTTTTTCTTCAGTGTCAATGTGCAGACAGTTCCTGCAGCTCAATTAACTTGAGTTCATTGATTTGATTCCAAAGTCAGGAGGACTTTGGATCAGCCAGCAGCTTTCTCCATCCCATCTCAGGTTTCATTGCCATCAGTAGGAAAATGGGATACTCCCACCGAATGCACAATGCTGTCCCTTCTGATGGATTCCCAGTCTGTGATCTGAGCTTCCCAAAGCACTCTGAAGACATTAATTATTTATGCTTTTTAACTCCTTTAAACTTAAACCATCCTGACACACCTCTAAGGACCTGGCAGAAGAGGGTGATTTTCAGCACATTCAGTTTGAACTGTGAAACAGCACAAAAATGGATACACTGATTCAGACCAATGGTTATTCTCTCACTTTATGTCCCATTCACAGATGTTGAAGGAAATAACATGTGAAAAACTGATATTTCAGCAAGAATTATGGACAACACCAGCCCAAGTGTGGCTTTAGATGACTAAAATTTCAGTTTCGACTGAAAATTCGACTGAAAGTCTAAAATATTTGAATGAGTCAGTGCCAAGTGACGTCTTCTCTGTGGGCAGTGTCAGTTCCTCAGGAGCAGTGATGTCTGAGGGAGCAGTTGGTGCTCAGCTCAGGGAGCAGTTGCACTGATTAATGGCTCAGGAGGGCTCTCTGAGGCAGAAATCTGTAGCCCCAGGAGAAGGGAGGATTAAACTCTTCATGGGAGCCACAAAGAATCAGGAACTGCTCTCACATCACTGCAGCACTATCAGCTGATATTTTCAGTTGGCAATGCAGGAATTCTCTGTCTCATTGAGCCCCAAAAATGCAGTGAGCTTGTGCTGTTGTGAGAGAGCAAAGATCAGCACAAGGGAGTCCCTCATTCATCCTGGTGCCCATGGACTCTGGAGTGAGTGGACTTGCAGTGCAGTCAGCATGGGAAGGCATGTGGTTCTTTCTGATAAAGCTAAAGCAGTGAATTCCTCTGTGGAGAGCAATTCCTCTTGTCCTGGGTGGGGTGGGGACATGGGTGATGTTGCTGCCACTGGTGCAGAGCTTGGTGTTTGCAGGTCAGGGGTGGCCAGTTCTGTTCTAGCCTGCATTGATGCAATAAAACCCACAAATTCTGAGTGTTTTATCATCATTCCAGTTATCTCAACTGGCTGGAAATTGCCTGTAGATGGAAAGTAGAGAATAAATCTCCTGTTTTCCTTTGCTTCCATGTGCAGCCTTTACTTCTGCCTTGTTAAACTTCCTTTACCTTGTCTAAATGTGTTTATTTGCTTCATCCCTTTTTTTTCCACCCACACCACTGCAATCCTGCTGAGGAGGGGAGAGACAGAGCAGCTTGGTGGTCACCTGGTCAACCCACCACAGGGTCTCAGAGGTTTTCTTGGGAATAGGGCAGCACAGAGTTCATCAGAGCCATTCTCTACATGACAGGGCTCTGTTCCTATTGTTATCCAAGCTCCTTGAAAGTGTTACTGGACTGTTTATCCTTGTTGGTGGTGTCAAAGCAAGGTAATTTTGGATCAGTGTTGTCTGGAAGAAAACCTGAAAATCAGCCCAGGAGGTTTTCTTTGGTAAAAGTCTGTTAAAGAATAAATATTTTGTCAGTTTAGCTGGGAAATCTCATGTCCCAGCAGGGCAGACTCTTAGAAAGGCAATAAATCTGTGATTATCTCTTTGTGAAGAAGGGTGTTGGAGGGGACAGTGGGTCTGGTGTTGTGACTCTCAGAGTGAGGTAGATGGGAAGATTGTTCTGTTTCTTCAGTTCCAAAATTTGAGTGCTGTCTCAAGGATGTTCAACAGGTTGGAAAGTGTTTTAGTTTCATAGGAAAATTATGGCAAGTAATTAAATGTACTCTTTGAATTGCTGTCCTTTGTCCCAGCCATTTCCTCTGAAGCCCTGGTGGGGGTGAACCTTTTTTGGGGATGTGGCCTTATCCCATGATGTGCTGCAGGTTGTTAAATTCTCCTTTGAAGCCATGTGACTCTTTCCAAGCCACCACGATGATCTGGGAGTTATCCTTTAAAACTGAGAGTGAAATCAGGGCTCCTTCAATGCTGTTTTGGTAGCCTCCTTTTCTTCTTAGGAAATAAAAAAAATATAAAGTTATAAAAATTACAAAAATAAAAAAATAAGATAAAAATTCTTAGACTCCCACTTTACTGTGTTCTTTCTCATGTAGTGGTAACCATGTCCTTATTAGCTCTCCCCCTCCTCAAGTAGAACTAGAAATGTCTACATTTTGGTAATATATCTTTGATAATATATCTTTGGTCTACTCAATATGTAGATGGTAACCTCCTAATTGCAATCATCTCTCTGATGTGAGATTCTTCAAACCAGCTTTAAAAAGAGAACTATAATTCCATGCTACTCAGTGAATTTTCTGAATTATTCCTTGTAGCTTAATCAGGCTTTACAAGGAGTTGGAATCTGCTTCACAAGGATCACTCATTTACAGAATGTTCTTCAGCTCCCAAAATAGGCTTTTCGGGTGTATCTGGAAAAGGAGACTTTTGACTTCAGTCTTTGTTTCCTAAAAAACTGCTGGAGAAAGGCTTTTTTACTTTTGAGTTTGGTATGGACGTTGCTTGAGCTTTGACAGATTCTTAATTCCTCAGCAGCCATGTTTTGACATGGAAAGGGGATTTTTTTTTTCACATTACATTGTTGCTGCATGGTCCATAAACCATTTAATTCTTCTCACAAATAGGTCACAAGAACTCACTGCATTTGTGGGTCTTGTCCAAAGAGCCACCACATTTACAGCTCTGCACCTCACGTGGATCTCATCCTCCCAGCCCAGAAGGGGGGCAAATCTCCTTGTCACTGAAACAGAGCAAGGTGGAGTGGAGGGAGATGACTTCAATTAGCAATTAGTGATGTTGATTGAATTACCTCTCGTTAGCTGAACTGCCTGGCTGTCCATGCACAGCCTGCTGAGAGTGCAGGGTGAAATGCATTAGTCCTGATGTCACGCCATCAAAACTTGCCAAGAATAACATCCCAGCCATTGCTGCCTCTCAGCTGACCAGCACTAACTCACTAAACAGCAATCATTTGATCCCTTTGCATTGTCTGCCTCCTCTCAAGAAAAAAATAAAAAATCTGTATCGTCTGTAGAGTATTTTCAAGGCATCTGCTTTTTCATAAAATCCTTTCCAATGAACAAGAGTTTCTTTCTTTAGCCAAAAATGGAATTTCCTCTACTTCAATTCCTGCAAGGATTGGTGGGGGTTTTTTTTGTCATTGTTTTTTTTTGTTTGGTTGGTTGGGTTTTTTTTTGGTTTTTTTTTTTTTTTTTTTTTGTTTTTTTTTGTTTTTTTATGTATAATCCTGTGCCCGGTAAGAGTTTGCTCTATGAAGAGGCATTCTTGTTGATTGTTTGGAACAAAATTGTTCTCAGTTTTACAACTGCCATTTGTATTATGTTTACAACATGCAATTAAGGACTCCTATTAAATGTTGTAACAAGGCAGATCCCAATGACCAATGTTTATTTACATTTTTTCCAGAACACAGTATTGAAAAGACAATAGTGAAGAAATGTAATGCAAGAGAGGAGCTATAAAACCTCCATTTCAGCTTGTTGAACAAATTTGGGTATTCACTGGCTTAGGAAATCTCTTCTGACACTCAAATATTTCTGTGGAGTAATAGGCACAAAAATTTCCTGGAATCCCTTTAATTTGTAACAACTTCTCCTTTACTGAATTACATATTTCAAAGAATATCTTGTTAATGACCAGTATATGGCAAATGTATTTTCCAAGCTTATTAGTACAGAAATAATTGCAAGTGGCTGCTATAGTTCATTAAGGCTTATTTATTTTATAGTTCATTAAGACTAATTTTATCAGTACAAAATATATTTTAATAGCCAGTTTTGCCTCTTTTTTTTTTTTAATGTTTCTCTGCCATCTACTGCTAGCAATAGTTTCTGATTTTCTTCTTTGGTCTTGGATAATTTTCCACTATATTTACTGTGAACTTCTTAGTGGTGGCTTTTAATCAACAGTTTTTCTGGGCAGTAGCAAATGCTGATCTTGAGTCGGGCATATATTAATTTACATCTGTGTCTTTCCTGGGTCAAAAAGGGCTGGTATAGTTTATTGTTTAATATAAACAAAGAATATCACAGTAGCTTCACATGCAGTTAAACTCACCAATTTTCCAGAGATAATTGGAGAGCCAATTTTCCAGGCTGGATTTGAGTTAAATATTTATTGTTTTTGTTGTTTGTAATGAGCTGTTATATGGAAAACTGAGTTTCCTTGTGCCTTTTGCTCAGTATCTGGCTGAGACAGAGGGTACCTCATCCATGGCACATCTGGGTTTGATATCTGCCAGAGAGAGGCAGATTTTTCATGGCTCAGGTTTTCCAAGAGATCACCTGAGAAGGTTCTCCACCTCTAACGCATTCTTGATTTTGATCTGAAGAGAAACTAAAGAGCAACTCTGCCTTAAATCTCATCAAATTATCTCAGAGACAGAACGATGCTCAATTTGGTAAAGGGAACTCACATCAGCTCAGACATGGGAAAGAGAGGGAGAAATCAATTTCTTTTCCTTACATCTTTTCCACTTTCAATGAATACTTAAATATTTATTGATGAAAAGAGCAGAATTTGAGTACACTGCCTCTCCTTCCTGTCTTTGCTATCAAGCAGTGGGACTGGACCTGTTAAATGTCTGTCTCAGCAGTCATTTACAATTTTGGGACAGTGAAGCAACTACAAAACAGATTAAATGGTGACCTCTCCTGCATGTCTCATATCCTCCTGGTTTATGGCAGAATCCAGTTCAAATTCTTACTCAGGGTTTAAGGCAAGATCTAGGTCTGAATTCTCATTTAACCCTATAAACCTGAAGCTAGAAAGAACATTGTGCAGAGCCCTAAACTGTTCTCCTTCATTCCAGAGGGATTAAAGGAACCAATGTGACAGAATTCAGGAGTACCCAAAGGCAGAGCCATTCCTGTCCTTCATTCTCACAGGGATAAAGTGAAATTCGAGTCTCATACAACTGTTGAAAAATGTGGGTGAGGAGAGGCCATGGCCTTAGGATTTCTTCTCTAAAATTGTGGATATACTGAATTTTAGAACCTGTGGCATTTTGGTGTGGCAGTTTCAGTTCAATTTTCTGTTGTGGGTGGGCTTTTTTTAGGTGAACTCAATGTTCTTTTTTTTTTTTTTTTGCTGGAGCACACACAGAAATGTATGCACACACACACATACCCCTGGAATCTGGGCTAATCAGCAACACTGACAAAAATCCTAAACTTGGTGTATGGAAAAAAACTCACAGAAATTATTACAGTCAAGGATAAAAGTAAAGATTGCTCCAGTTATGAAGAGGAATGAAAGGGCAAGAGGTTAACACACATCCAGCTTTCCCTTCCATTTTCTTGGAGCTGAAGGAAAAAGTACTAACAGGATCAGGTATTATGTGCATGAATCTGTGTGTGTGTGTGTGTTTTTCTGCTCATATCTGTGTCAGACAGACAGATATGGGGTTGTTCAGCCTGGAGAAGAAAAGGTTCTGGGAAAATCTTAGAGCACCTTCCAGTACCTTAAAGGGGCTGATAAAAAGAAGGGATGGGGACATTTTTGGTACAGTGACAGGACAAGGAAAAGTGGTTTTAAACTGACAGAGAGCAGGTTTAGATGAGATGTTCAGAAGAAATTCTCTACTCAGAGGGTGGTGAAGCACTGGAACAGGTTGCTCAGAGAAGTTGTGGCTGCTCCATCCCTGGAAGGGCTCAGAGCCAGGTGGGATGGGGCAGCCTGATCCAGTGAGTGACATCCTTGCCCATGACAGGGGGTTGGAGTGAGGTGATCTTAAAGGTCCCTTCCAACCCATGCCATTCTGATTCTATGATCACTTTCTTTGCTAAAACCAACTTAGTTTCATTTCATTTGCACCATGAAATATCATACAAATTGGATACTGTTAGTTTCAGTTGTTTCAATACAAAACAAAGGGCTTTAAGATTACACTCCATTTCTGTGAATAAGCACTGAATGCTTTCCCTTTGAAAGGTTTTTCTAAGTCAAAAAGGTGGCCATTCTTTCTTTTGTGCTGTTTATAATGAGTGGTCATGAGGGCTGTTTTTGTCTAAACACCAGGGAAGTTAATGAGCTTACTTCCATGGGAACAGAAAATCCCACTGTGAGTCCTTATAATGCTTTTTCCTGGTAAGATCTTGGTGCACACAGGCACCAAGTGGAGAAAAGCTGCAGTAGCTAGGAAAGCAGATTTTCACCTTCCAGGGCACTGCACCACTTTTCTTCTCTCATCCACTGTGAAACTGAAACTGAAGGGACCTTTGAGACCATTTTGTTCCAACCTCCCACCGTGAGCAGGGACACCTTCCTCCAGACCAGGTTGCTCAAAGCCCCATCCAGCCTGGCCTTGAACACTTCCAGAGAAGTTTCAGTGCCTCACCACCCTCACAGTAAAGAATTTCTTCCTAGTATTCAATCAAAGTCTGTTCTCTGGCAGTGTGAAGCCATTCCCTCCTGTCCTGTCCATCCATGCCCTTGGAACAGATCCCTCTCCAACTCTCTTGGAGCCTCTTTAGGCACTGGAAGGGGTTCTGAGGTCCCTGCAGTTCCATGTAGGGCATATTTTGGTTTTGTAAGACTCTCCTGTTCATGAGAATTCCTCCTCCTGCCAGCCTGAATTCTTCATCCAACCCCTGCCACAAAATAATCAGCCCAAGCTTTGTACTCAGAGAACCAAATCCCTTGCTGAAACACGTTGGGAAAGTTTAGGCCTGCCAGAAATATTTTGTGAGCCTGTCTTGGGCTTTTCAGTGAAAGGCAGGGTTTTGCTCTCTGTCAGATTTTGATTTTTATTTTTAATCTCCTTTTGATGAGCTTCCTTCTTCTTGGGTTTTTAGCTACTTACAGTAGAAAGTTAATTTTTTAATTGTGGTTTCCAATCCCCCCCCCAAAAAAAAAAAAACAACAAAAAAACCCTCATCACTTCAGAGTCCTTCTTGCTTTCATTTTTTCCTGCTGTTGCTTTTACTCTTGACATTCAGCCTCCTCAAGTCCTGATGTGACACTCCATAAAATCTTTATCCTGTCAAAGCCCTGCTGTGAGCATTGCCCAGTGCTTCCAGAATTTGCATTTAGCATCCATTCATATGACTCTATTGGTGGGGCTCTCTTATCACTGAGTAGCCCTCCAGCTTTATATGAAAGGGCACAAAGTTAATGAAAACAGCATTAAAACTCAATTAGCATTTAGTGAGATCACTAAGACTTGTTCTGAACTTAATATTAGTTTCCGAATTTTTTTCTTTTTTAACTCACAGTATCCAGAACCAGAGACAGCAGAAACAATTCCATCAAAGAGCCTGTTTTTCAGGTGAGGATGTTATGTCAGAAGGAAGGGAAGGCTTTGATTTTTAAGGGGGTTGTTTCAGGGTTAGGGGAAATTTTATGTGTTATTTCATCCTTTTGTCTTTTGACAGAAGAGTCACTCATTGGAAGTGATGTCTCTTTTCTGTACATTTTGCCTTAAATTCCTGGAGAAATGAATCCTAGAGGGAGGAAGATCTCTTGAAAATGTCACAATATACCCAACTTATTTCAGAGTGTTAATGAGGATTTTTCTCCAGACACAAACTTTGCTTGCTGTTGCTTTTCTTGGGGAAGAAGAAGAGTTGAAAACTCAGTGTAATGGTGGTAGAGACAGGAAAATTGCCTGCCATGCCAGTGAAAAGCAGATTGAAAGATGCTTGAGAATAAACATTTGTGTATTCTCCATTCACAGCCCTTGCTCTAGCTCAGGCCAGACCTCCAGGGGCCTCAGGTGCGTTGCTGATTTTAAAAATACCAAGAATATTTCTCTGGCCTCAGGGCTAAATTAAAAGTCTTTGTTACTTTAGCAGATCCTGCAGTTCCACAGTGTAGGGTAGCATTTCATATTCTTTAATTCTGAGTCTTCTCTGGGTCCTGGGTGGTTCTTTTATGGTCCTAAGACATTTTTATACATTTTTAGTTGTGTTTCTGACACTGGAAATACCCACATTATTACATTCTGCTAAGGAGGACGAGAGCACAAGCCAAGATGTTCCACAGAATTTGCTGCAAGGGGTGTAGAGATTTTTTTAGCCTCTGTTGGGAAAAGTTTTGGAATAGTTTTGGAATAGTGGCTGCTTGTGCCTAAAACTTCTGTGTTTGAGCCATTTCCAGAGACACAGCAAGGAGAGGATTTGTGGTAAAGTTTCTCAAAGTTGTGGTGGTGTTCAGCAAAGGGAGAGGATAGAATAATTGGAATGGAATGGAATGGAATGGAATGGAATGGTCTTGAGTCATCCACCCCTAGGAAGACCCTGGAGCAGAAGGAAAATGGTGTGTTCTGCCTGAGAATGTCAGTTCTACCACAGAGAAACCTTCAGGTCGCACAGATTTTAAACATTTGACTGCTCTGATGTTGTTGGGGACCAGAGTGAGACACGGGCATTGAAAAAAGTGAAAATGCTTCTGCAAGAAAAGCAACTCCAGCTGAGGGACTTCAGCCTTTCCCTTTTTAGAGAAGAAAACCCCAAGAGACAATCAAACAATTAGGTTCCAGAATGCACAAAACCTATATTTTATTTTCATTGCTTTGGACTGAAGGACAAATTTGATGACTGATAAGGAACTGGATGGAAAAGTGACAATCCCAGCTTAAATCTTGATTTTGACCTGTCCCTTTCCATGGGAATCCAGCCCATTTTTGTGCTCATTTCTCTTTCCCAGATTTGGACAGTGGCATTTGGACCAATTGTTTCAATCATTTGGGTAGTTTGGGTCAGTTCTTCTAAAAATGGGTGTAAATCTCTGACCTAAAGGTGTGTTTTTATGTGAAATCATTGAGTATTCCTCACAGATAATACAGGAACATTAAGAGGTCACATAAGGACTTAGGCTGATAAAAGGACTTAAGAAGAAGAACTGGACAGAATAATCTGTCATGTGTTGAGTCAGCTAATAAAAAAGGTAGTTACTTAAAATGTCCACAGGCACCAAAGCGTAACAGAAGTCTTAGACAAAGGAAAATAATTGAAATTACTATGGACATAATGAGAAATGCACTATCAGGTTTTGCAAAGGCTGAGACCAAGGGTTTGATTCCTGAGCAAGAGGCAGCAGAATTGCAATGTAGCCAAGTGTAAAAAAAAAATAAATTAAAAACAGATTTATAAAAAGATATCATGGAGGCTGGCATTTAGTGAGCCCAGGTTGTCAGTTCTGCAATTCAACAAGAATCCAGGTACTCTTTTTGTTAGAATGAATAGAAATTGAAGCATTTAGTGCTGCACAGTGTTGTTTGCCTCACACTCTTACAAACCTGTGTGCTGAAGATGCTGTAACACAAATGTAAATAAAAGCCCTGCACGCCTTTCATCCAGCAGGTCTCAGCTTACACTCCGAGCACCCCTCTGAGGGGCAGAACTTTCAATATTCTTCTTTTAATGGCAGCAAAACTGAGATGTAAAGAGATTAAAGTCACTTTGCTGGAGGCTGTTAGAGAAGCTCAATTTTGTCAGTTGCTCTCAAGCTTTCACCATTCAAACTCAAAGAGATTTTATTTGCACCCCACTCTTTACAAAGCATGTGTTTAGATAAGTGAAGGGAAAATATCTGTGGCATAAATCTGGCGACTTCAGCAGAAGTGCTTTGGGGATTAATTTGATCTGCTCATTTCTGGGTAGGTACCAGGAATTCTGCTGTGTGTATTTAAAGCACACTGGTCCCACCTATTGGGGCTGCTGGGGAACTGATTTTATTGGGTTGCAGTAGGTCGTTTGTCTTCATGCTGATAATTTCGTTTGGGTTTAGTAGTGTTTCATTATTTTCCACTCCAGTGTATTTTTCACCATCTAAGGGATTTCAGGTGTAAATGTATTCCCCCACCACCAAACTCTGCTAATAATTTCACTGCTCTCTTTGGGTCAAATATTGATTGTGACCCCTGCATGAGGAAGGTGTTGATATTTAACATCAAATTTTCTTTCTTACACCTCGTTTCATGCAAAAAAGAAAAAAAAATCCCCATGTGAGCCAGCTGTAAGGATTCCTAAGGAAAGGCAGACTGAAGAAAGTCAGATTCATCATCTTGAACTTGTCAATTTAAAAGTTAGATTTTCAGCCTCAGTGAGCTCTCTGAACTCTCCTTTGGACAGCCAAAATTGTAGCTATGAATAGAGGCTGAGCAGTCCTGCCTCTCTTGATGGTATCTGAGACGATGAAACAGCTTTGGAAGCTGCCTGCTCCTTCCTGATGGCTTGGCACAGGTCTGGGTAAATGGCCTTTGGAAAATTAAGGGGAGGAAAGAGGAAAGAGGAAAGAGGAAAGAGAAAGAGAAAGAGAAAGAGAAAGAGAAAGAGAAAGAGAGAGAAAGGAGAAGAGAAGAGAAAAGAGAAGAGAAGAGAAGAGAAGAGAAGAGAAGAGAAGAGAAGAGAAGAGAAGAGAAGAGAAGAGAAGAGAAGAGAAGAGAAGAGAAGAGAAGAGAAGAGAAGAGAAGAGAATTTAAAGACAGAAGTCCATCCAGTCCACAACCATGATTTTTGATGAGACCTATTTAGGGACACTGAAGAAAATAGATGAGAGAAAAAAAGAACAAGAAGCATTTAAAGAAGCCAATTAGAGCATTGCTAAGTTAAAAAAAAATCCACCATGGACTTTAACTCAGCTTTTTCTGCTTACTTGCTCTAATTCACCCCACTAGACAGTGAGGGTGGTGAAGTGCACAGAGCTTTGTCCCATGTGTTTGGGAAGAGTCCATGGCTAAAACAGAGGACAAAATACAGAGTAGGACAAACTGGTCATGGGTGTAGGCAAGGGGACAGTTCAATCTCAAATAACAAAATTTTATATTTAGTTTATTGCTATTTCCAAACTATTGGAAACAACAGCCCTGGTGTTATAGTCAGGACATCGGGTGAACAAAAATCATTAATTACTTCAAAATAGTCCTCAAAAACTTGCAATATGCCAGTGAGAAGT
This sequence comes from Agelaius phoeniceus, assembly GCF_051311805.1. Taxonomy (NCBI): domain Eukaryota; kingdom Metazoa; phylum Chordata; class Aves; order Passeriformes; family Icteridae; genus Agelaius; species Agelaius phoeniceus. Next base: position 152,094,487 of record NC_135265.1, on the reverse strand, counting down.
TCAGATTTCTGTCCTGCTTTATTCCAACTGTTCCAGCTCTTTGTGCTCATTTCTTTTTGGCTTTGCTAAAAAAACAGAGAGCAGGAACAGCATTTTAGTACCTTCCAAAATTACTTAATCTTTACTGAATGCCTAAATATTTTAAAGAATCCAGCTCCATATTCAGGGAGCCTGTTCCTGGAACTAGGACTGCTGACTTTTTTTAATGTAATGTGATTCATAGCCACAATCTGCTCAATAAAATGGACAGAACTCCACAAATAGAACCTGGTGCTTCTGCAGAAAAATAGTTTTATTTTCTGCTTTGTATATGAAAGATAAAAATAAGGCAAATATTAGAATAAGATGTGTAAAATTAAATTCTTGTTTATTCTTCAGACCTCTTTCTTTGAAATTTACCTTGAAAATGTAGCTCAAATGACATCATATATAATTTGCCTTCAGCTACCAGAAGCAGTGTGGCATCTTCTGATAATTCTTTCTTTTTTTTTTGAATAATCTAAAATTCAAAATAATTGTTATATTCAGGTGAGGAACTAGTTATGTTCTTATTTTATGCCTGGAATGATTCCAGAAATAGCTTTCTATTTTCCTTTCTAAATGATACTGGAAACTACAGAGGAGGAAACAACCCTGGTTTTGTCCTTTTTTCCCTCTAATAATAATAATAATCAAAAGCAGAAGCATTCTGTCTGCTGAGCAGCACAATTTCTCATCTGGAGACCTCTAGATGCTTTTGAAAGCCCATGATATTAACTCTGCTTTAGTGACTGAGGAAACAGCAGCACACAGTTTAGCAATTTTCCCAGTATCACACTGAAAGTCCACAATAAAGAACTTTAAAGCACAGGACCCTGACTCCTCCTGTTTTATTGCCACATGATTATTTCAACTGCATCATCTTCTCCATCCTCTGTCAGCTGAATTTCTTGCACCCAGCTGTGCCTGGTTAGATGTGATTTAATGATAAATCCATCTTTTAATTGTTACTCTGATGACAGGAGAGAAGCAATCTGTTCCTTTCCAAACTGATCGTTGTTAGGATGCAGTTTGGTCACTGAGAGGAGGAGTTGCTTGAGACTCAGAGATGAATAAATAGCTTTTTTTTTGTTGTTTATATGTTTATTTTTAATTAATTAATTCTGATGGGGGTCTTGTGCTGTGCTCATCCCTGAGGTTTCTCAGCATGTGCAGTGTCACAGGAGACTTTTCTTGCTGGAAGGCTCATGTTTGGGGGCTAAAAATGAGATATGACTCTGAATCCTGTAGGACATTAAAATGCTCACAATAATGAGGCCAGGACTAATGAAGGATGAATGTAGTGCTTCATTCTCCAATTTCTCTCACAACACTGTAGGGCCCAAGCACAGAGGAGATGCAGCTGAGTTACTCCTGATGAGTATCACCACCTGCTTGCTACACATGAAGTGTTGAAAATCTAGAAATCTAGTGTAAATTAAAAAAAAAAATCATCACCATTACTTCCATTTCAAAGGAATACTAGGAAAACTGCTTCTTACTAATTTTCATAATATTAAGATGTACAGACCATTCCTAAGATTGACTGGAGAAGTCCAGCTGCCAATTAGACAGGTCTCAAGTGTCATGAGATTAAGTTCTGGGCTCCACCTTCCCTAGAGTAGTCTGGTATTTAACTGATGGACTGCTTTAATCGTTTTGGCTGCCTAAAGCCTCTGCAGGAAGAAACAGTGAATTAATATCACTGGAAAACAGGCCTGAAGAATTAACTGTAGCACCAATGATTTTAATTCTTGCTGGCCAGCCTTACAAATCCCTTATTATTCATCCATGGAAGTGTCATATTTAAAATGCAAATTCCTTCCCATTGTCCTCCCCCATCTCAATGCATTTCCTTTGAAGTATCCCTGGAGCTTCCCAAGGGCCACCCACAGTGGGATCACTGTGATCAGCCAGTTTGCAAAAGAGTGCCCTGCACCAGCTCAGGTGAATTCACCTGGGTCCTGCTTAGGAAAGTCCCAGCTTTCAAAAAGCATCCAGACTTTGTTTAAGAGGAAGAAAAAAAAAAAGTTAAAATAAAGGATATCAGGCCAGGTATTTTTACCAAGACTTTTTAGCAAGGTTGCCTCTCCTGAGACACATCCCAGCCCCGTGTCTGCCACCATCACATGGCAGTGAGGTCAATAATATAAATAGATCTGGTTTGTCTTGCCCATGTTCTGCTGGTTTGGGAAGAGCAGAGCTCTCCTACAACATCCATTGCAGAAAAGAGTGCCAAGGCTCAGCTGGCAGAGTTCCTGTATCCATGTGGGGAATAGTCCATTGTCCTTGGTCTTTGCTACCATTCAGCCACAGTTACAAGTTTTTCTAGGCAGGAGTAGCTGACCCAGGCCAAAATTGTGATAGAAATAATTCTATGAATGGGGAAAAGCCACTCTGACCCACTGCAGGAGCTGTAGCTGCAGGAAGCTTGGGGAACATATTGGAGGGAATTATTGTGTTTTCAGGTGAAGTCCAGGCTAGTGAATGCATTGTCTGATTCAACCTTCCAGGAGCAAAATAAATACTGATAATAATGACCTTAATAGCAAGGTAAATTATATTATCAGTAATGGCTAAATAGTTTAATAGTCTTCATCAAATGACTGAGTACCTTACCAAGCAGTGAGACTTGCTGGCTCCTGTGTGTTAATGCAGCCAGTACTAAAACTGGAACCAATGTACTTTTGAGTAAAGACTGCACTACTTGAGTTAAAAACCTATTTTTATCAGTTTGATGAGGTTTGTGGGGAGAATTCATGCCCACTAAACAACCCTTGAAACTTGTGGCCAGAAAGTTGTAGTTTAAAATCTATCAAAGTTTATATAATATTAATGGGGTCCTGGTAAGAATAATGTCAAATTATCAATGTAATTTCCCACTATGAGTGCAGGAATCTGTGGCATTCTTTGTCAACAGCATTTTCCTGAACTGGTAGATCAAAACTACAAACACACTTCTGGAAATTCACGGGTTGTGAATATATGTGCATATATACATATATATACACATATACCTATATATACATGTACAATAATATTTTTAAATATATATATATTAGATATTTTTATATATATTTTATATATATATATATATATATATATATATATATATATATATATAAAAAAATATATTATTTGATGTAGTGGAGAAAAGAAGGCTTCAGAGTGACCTTATTCTCACCTTCAGGTACCTGAATGGAGCCTACAGGAAGGCTGCAGAGAGACTTTTCACAAGGGCCTGTAGTGACAGGACAAGGGCAGTGATTTTAGCTGACAGAGGGCAGGGTTATATTAGATTTTGGGAAGAAAATCTTCATTCAGAGAGGGGTGAGGCCCTGGCACAGGTTGCCCAGAAAAGCTGTGGCTGCCCCATTCCTGGAAGTGTCCATGGCCTGGTTGGTCAAGGCTTGGAGAAACTTGGTCTGGTGGAATGTGTTCTACCCATAGCCAGGGGTGGAACTACGTGATCTTTGAGGTCCCTTCCAACCCAAGCCATTCCATAATTCTATAACATGATTCTCTGATTGGTAATGATCCACATCCATGAACCAACTATCCGTTGTCTCCCTTCAAATTGTCTTCCCCCCCTGGTTTAAGACTTGTCCCACTCAGCCTGATACCCTCACAGGACTGAGCACTTTGTGCTACTGCCCAGTCTGGAACTCAGGTTCTGCATCTCTCCTACTTTTTAAGCAAGGTCTGGATGCCCTTAAGAGAAATGTTGGTGCTTTTAGGGGAAAAAAAATGGTCCTACCAGTTATCAAAAATCTCTCTGGAAAATTCTGTGGAAAATGCCCTGAAGGTGCTGGTGGACAGGAAGATGAGCAGGGGCCAGCAGCAGGACCTTGCTGCAAAGGCAGCAGAGGGAATCCTCACCTGCAGTGGATGCATTGCCAGGTGAGGGAGGTGATCTTTACCTCTGCTCAGCTCTTCCAAGCCACACCTGACGTGCTGTTCCCAGTTCTGGGCTCCTCAGTACAAGGGATACATGGACATCATGGAGAGAGTCCAGCAAAAAAGGGCCACAAAGAGGAATCAGGGTCTGGAGCATCTGTTCCAGAGCTGGGACTGGTCAGTCTGGAGAGGAAAAGCTGTAGGGGAATCTTATTAATTCCCAAAATACAGGAAGGGAGGGAGCAAAGATGGAGCCAGGCTCCTTCCAGTGGTTGCCCAGTAACAGGATCAGATGAAATGGGCACAAACTGAAGCACAAGAGGCTCCCTGTGGACATCAACCCTTTCAACCTCAGCCATTCCAAGACTCTCTGATTCCAGGTGCTGATAATTAGAGAAAACTGGGAACATTGTTGCCTGGACAAGCCAAACATCCTCAAACAATGGCGTGATCAAGTTTGCAGCTTCTCACAAATTTCATTAGCAAGTAGATAGTGAGTGACATGAACTTCCTTTGCCAAATCCCCTTAGCTCTGTTTGGATTTTGTGCTTTGTATTTGGCTCCATGGATGTCTGGGAGACCTACTGCTGCTTTTATATGTGATTTGTGGATTTATTAAATGGATTTGGGAGTTAATTGTGTTGGGATGGTCCTGCCTGCCAACAGGAAACCAGGGCAGCATTTTCAATGCCCTTCAGTCCACATAATCTAAATAAATTCATGAATGCACAGAAATTATTCTACCTTGTTCCTTTTGCCCAGCAGAATGTGTTGGCTCAAAGAGCTCAGATTTGCTGTAATCGCCTTTTCCTCCCCAGTAATTCCTTAGGAGTCAGCCATCTCCTTCAGAGAACTGCACAACTGCCACCAAATCTAATTATTTCAGATTTTGTTTCCTTTTTATGAACCTTTTGGCATATTTTGTAGAAGGTTGAGAGAATAATCAGTAACTTGTGAGTGAGAGAATCACAGGAGCACAAATATTGGGAGGACACACTCCTCAATGATATATCTGCTGAAGTCAGGACTGCTTTGAATTTCTGTCATTAATTCTTAGTAGTTTAAGAAATTAATCTCTTAAACGGGTTTATCAGAGAAACAGGATTTTGGGACTCAAAAATAAAACTGTAAAGGGACAAAATTTAGATTTTGAAAGGGTGAGAACAGATTCTTTTTTGTATTATCAAAATGTTCCCCTTTTTTTTTTTTTCCTACTAAGAAACAGTGAGAACTATGTAAACTTAAATACCCTAATAATCTTTCTATATACTGTGTTGTTCTTAAAAATTGCATTTCCAGATAAGGTATTTTTACTGTACTAGATGTTCCATTACTTAAAAGTTATCTTTACTCAACCCTGTTCTGAAAAGGCATCAAAGGTGAAAAAAAAGAACATCTGTTACATTGCACTCTAAAATAAAAGGTTGTTTTTACTGTCTGTTTAACTCAGTACAAACCAAAGAGGGCTGAACTGTTTCTGTTAAGAGATAATTCCTTGCTCCTTCCCGATGAAGCATTTAACATTTGTCCTCATATATTATCTGGTCTTTTTGTTTTATCATTGCTATTCTGTCAGAGCAGTCAGCACAGGACTTCCTTCTCCTGTGGAAAAAGCTATGGATTTTGGTCTTGAAACATTAATTTTGATTACATTTCCACCAAGATTTTAGATTATTTTTTCTTCATGTGTGATTAAGAAAACTCACCTTTACTTATTTATTAGGAATTTCATCAATACTTCTAGAATTATTGTGAAAAAGAACATCAGTTTCTGGCTCACTTCAGATTCAGTGAGATCTTAATGCTGTTTCTTGGAATGTAAGAAAAGAGACTTATCCTTTGTTAATATCTTCTCTCCTGCTTCTGGGATCTCAAACAAGCATTTGTTTGCATGCTGGTCATCTGCATATTCTGAAATAGTTGCAGCTGTGCAGCACACGCATTCTGTAGGGCCTTTTATCTTCCCTACCTTTAGAAAATACATATGGACCTCTCCCATTTCACATGAAGACATAAAGGAATTGAGAGAGACAACAGGTTTTTACTTTCTGTCAATCCCACCTTACTGTTTTTTAATGATTAAAGGACATAACTTAGAATAAAGAAAATAAAAATCATAGAATCATAAAATTGTTGGGGTTGTAGGGAACCCCAAAATCCTCTCATGCCAGCCCCTTGTCATGGACAGGGACACCTTCCACTATCCCAGGTTGCTCCAAGCCCCATCCAACCTGGCCTTGAAATTTCCAGGGATGGGGCAGCCACAGCTTCTCTGGGCAACCTGTGCCGGGGTGTCATGGTGTGAGAGGAAGTAAGTTTTCTGGGATATGCTGTGGTCAAGCCAATGGGTGTTCAGATTTGAATATTGGCACCTGAATGAGAAGAGAGCTAGAGATGAAATGGAGGAGGAAACGGGCAAGTGTGATGAAAGTTCGTGCAAGTGAGAGATGTCGGAAGAGTGGAGAAGAATCTTAGGAGGGAAGAGATGATGGAGTGGCCTTGGCTGGACTTTTCTTGTATAGCCATGGACAGAACCATGTTCCTTGTGACACAGAGACTGCATCCAGGGGGAGGCAATGGCTCAGAGCCAAGAAGGTTCAGTGTTGGTACTTTTCAGCCCCAGGGGGTGAAATTTGGGGGGGACAGGTGTCCCAAAGGTGAGAGACTGTGCTCTTTTTGAAACAGGACAAAGCATCCTTAAAAGGAAAACCCTAGAAGCAGCTCTGGTCCATGGGCAGTGGTGAGAGCACTGGGCATGGAAGGAAGAGGTCACGATGGCAAATGATCTCTGGGCGGTGCCACGAGTGACAGGAAACACAAGAGGTCTCAACTGTGTTTCCTGGGGAAGCCTATGGCACAAGAGGGACTCCTCTCCTCTTGATTACCTGAGAATTGATTATCAGAAGGGTGGTGATGGACTGAGAGTTGGTGATCTGAGGGATGGATGTATTGGAAATGTGGTGGGGGGAGGAGGAAATGTTTTTTGGAAGGTTTTAATTTTTTTATGTGTGTTCCTTTTTACATATTTTTCCTACTCCTAGTTGTAGTTTAGTTAATAAAGTTTTCTTTATTTCTAAGTGGGGGCCTGCTTTGCTTATTCCTGGTCACATCTCACAGCAGACACCAGGGAGAAAGTATTTTCATGGGGGCACTGGAATTGTGCCAGCGACAAACCATGACACAGGGCCTCAGCACCCTCACAAGGAAGAATTTCTTCCTAATATCTAATCTAAATCTCTCATATTTTAGCTTAAAATATTTTAAAATATTCCTCTTCTTTAAAATTTCTTCAGAACTTGAAGATTACTGGTCATTTAGCATTTTTGTTTGCCATTCCTGCTCACAAGAGCAGTTGTTTCTTCAGTACTACAATGAGTGTAACATCACACTGCAGTGAAATCCAAAGATAGCACATCTCCAGTGGAAACAGAAGGGGAAATCACTCCTAAAAAATGAACTGACATTTCTACATGTCAGTTGGAAGTTCTGTTTTTCGATACAACCAGATCATGCTTGGGATATGACAATCCCCCTATTCTTTCTGAATCACCTATCATTGCTAATAGTACACCCTGTCACAGATACTCAGGCAAAATACAGAGTGAATTATACAGGAGGCAGAGTAGAACCCATCTCATTTTCCTCACAGTGATAGTTTAGAGAAACAAAGCTGATTTTCACCAGCAAAGGGCAGAGACACTCAGGGAAATGATGCCACTTCTTTCCTCATCCAGTGACTTGGCTGATTGGAGGGTGAGCCATTGATGTGGGATGTTCAGGAAGCCTTTTTCAATTCATCATTTCCAGGAGGGACACACAAACAATTATGGCATTGCACAGGCAATGACAGGATTTCCCTCTGGAATACAACACATACTTATGGCTCAGAAATCTAAACTCAAACTGGGAAGGTGGAGCAGAGGGAGAAGCAGTTACTGCTTAGTGATTCACAGACTCACAGAATCATTAGGGCTTAAAATACCTCCAAGATCATTTATTCCAATTGTCACATTTAGTGCAATTGTCATCCAAACGCCACCACACCCACTAAACCATATCACAAAGTTCCTCATCTGCTCGTTTTCTGAACACTTTCAGGGGTGGTGACTCTACCACTTCCCTGAACAGTCTGTTCCAGTGTCTGACCACCTAATTCTTCCTAAGAGCAGCCTCTTCTGGCACAACTTGAGGTCATTTCCCCTTGGTCTGTTATTTGTTAGCTGGGAGAAGACACCAACCCCTGCCTTGCTACAGCCTCCTTTGAGGGAGCTGGAGAGAGAGTTAAGGTCCCTTCTGAGCCTTCCTTTCTCCAGGCTGAGCCCCTGCAAAGCTCCCTCAGCTGCTCCTCTTCAGACCTGTGCTCCAGACCCTTTCCCAGCTCTGTTTCCTTCTCTGGATACGCTCCAGACCCTCAGTGTCTCTCTTGTGAGAGGCCTAAAACTGACCCAAAAATTCGAGGTGTGGCCTCCCCAGTGCCCAGCTCAGAGGGACAATCCCTGCCCTGGTCCTGCTGGCCTCACTGGTGCTGACACAGAAGGTCAGGAGATCACCTGGGCACACTCTGGCTCAGGTTTGGCCACTCTTGGCCAGCACCCCCAGGGCTTTTCCTACTGGGCAGCTTTCCAGACACTCTGGAAATGTCCCTGGAGCACTGCAGGGGCCTGTTGTGACAGCGAGGAGGAGACCTTGTCTTACAAAAGGTGTCTAATGAGGTTGTTCTGATCAGCTGAGCTCTGGTGAAGCCCCAGTCAGCTCAGCTTGGCCATGAGCAGGGCTGTATTTCATTCCTGGGCTGGGGCACTTGATCCTGTTTAGAGTTAGTGGAGGTCACTTGCAATGGTTTTCCCAATTTACTGTGAGTTCTCCTCCAGCACTCCCGTGTTCCTGTGTGCAGTGAAATGTGACAGAGCCCACAAAGGGCTTGTGCTGCTTCTTTTTGCAAAAGGGAATCTGCAGTGGATGCAGCTCCTCACTATAAATCATCACAAATCATCACAAAATTCCAGCTAAGAAATATTCACAGATCCAGTTTTTAAAACTGTGAATAAAACAATGCATTGTCCCAAAGTTCTCTTTTGCATGTAATTTTTCCTCCTTTCCCTTTCATGTTCCTGATACAGATCAGTAGAGAGTTTAGAAGTCTGTATTCAAACTGCTTTTTTTTTGGGAGGTTTTTTTGTTTCTTTTCAGTCCTGTTTCAAAAATGCTGACTGAGACTAAGAAAGGGTTAAACCATCTTGTAGTGGGCAGTGAGACACACACAGATTAGGAAGGATTAAATCTCTAAATGTCAAAGGGAGAGAAAGGAAGAGTCTGTCCTGCAATCTTGACTGAGCATCCCATCATTCCCCGACTCTAATGCTGGGGAAACAGAGATTAGAAAATCTTCTACACAGCTAAGTGCAGACTGCAGCTCGGAGATAAGTGAACCAGAATATCTACTCTGGGCTCATTTGTTCAACTTCACTCATCCAGAGCCTTTCTGATGGGGAAACACAGATCTCAATACAAAATTCAGAGCTTGTTCAGCTCTGCTGTCACTTCCTGAGCCACTGTCACTGTCACTTCCCAAACCCCTGTCACTGTCACTTTCCAAACCATTCCCACAAGTGAAGATCTATCCTCTGCCCTGCTGAAGGCTCCAAGGATGAGTTCTTGAGTTCAAGCACTCAGCTGGGATCCACACCAGGGATTTAGTCAATGGTGCCTCAAATTAGATAATATTTTTTTGTTCCTTGCTGCTGTTGGACAGGAAGCCTTGAGAAGAATGGATGGAAGAGTGTTGGTTTATATTCAAAATACAGTCTCCTTCCTTCTGAATCAATATGAGATGTCAGGAAGAACGTGTTTCAGATTCACCTGTCAAACTCTTGGTCATTAAGAGACTCCAGCAGATTTTCCCAGTGATCAAATTTGAGGACAAATCATTGTATTCTATTTTAATTTTATTTCATTTAGAAGTTACAAAAATCTTCATTTAACTTCTGTGATATGATCCAATCCCCCGAGGGGCAGAAAATCTACAGACAAGTCAAATCTGGCCTGATAAACTGAAGAGTAAACAGTAAATTTTACTTATAGAAAAGTATAAAAAATATCTGAAACACTGTCTGATATGGGGAGATGACTGAAGATGAAGTTGAAGGAAAAAAAAATCACACAGATAGTATAATATTATCCTTTATTCCTCTATTCCACTGGGAAGGGAGTGGTATTTTAGCAATCAGCATAGTGGCATTCTGGATAGGGTTTGACAGTGATGATTAATTGATAGCCTTGGGTTTTAAAACACTGAGAAAATACCTCAGACCCTGAAGTACCAATTCCTTTCCCATCCAGGTTTGGTTTAAAAATTGCTCTGGAGAGGCCTTGCAGTTGAGATGATTTTGGCACAGAATTGAGTAATGCATTTGGAAGTGTAAGATAAGGGGTCATTTAATTAATTTTTTTGTATTTTTCACTGTTTTTCTGGGTATTTTTGTGTTTTCCAGCATAGGAAAATGAAGATTGCTGGGTAATACTGTCAGCACACTTGTTTCAAGGGTGATAGGAGACGAGGAAAAACAATTTAGGAGTTAGAATAAAAAAGTAAAACAGCAATCAACCATCAAGAAACCAAAACCCTTGTGTTTCAAGGATGATTTAAAAAAAATGTTTCTAGGCCTTAGGAAATGCAATTTGCTAATAGACTGTAGTGCAACGATTAAGGGGAAGCGATTGTAATTGTAAATTACCCTGTGCCACGTGGAAGGCACTAATACACTTAAAATACAATAGTGCATACATCTATGACTGGTAATGAAGGTGATAATCACCTTATATTCACAAAGGAAATGATGTAATAAATCCTATATAATGCAGTTTACAGGTTACCTTGGCAAGGGCACTTGAATCGACAAGCAGAGAAAAGGCCCTCCACGAGCTGCAGTATATATTATAATTAGGGGCATAAAATTCTAATGAAATGTTGTCCTAAGTGATATTGATTCCAATTTGGCAGACTAGGAGCACGGTGATGTCATGATATTCAGGTTGGTTGGCTCACCAAGGAATTCAAGGAAAACCCATACTACCCTTGATGGGGCCCTTTCCAGCTTTTCCCTCAGTAAAACTTGTTTTCTGACTCCAAAATAAAAAGGAGTGAAAAGATCCTGCAAACACTCAATTGCAGCAGAAGCCATTTTCCAGCTTTAATTAACATAAATGTAACATTCTATGCAAAAAAAAAAAAAAAAAATGGGGCTGCAGAGCATACAAGCTGAACAAACCCTCCCCAAAGTGTTCTTAATTTCTCATCAATCTCACTTATTATGGGGGGGCTGGAGATGTTTGCAAGGAGAGTTTCATGGTAAAGTGGCCCTGTAAGGCAGGGGAGAGATCCACGTGGTGTGGGAAATTGTGGAAGTGAATCAAGGGCAGCTTTCTGAGATCAGGATGGAAGTCTGGATAGAAAAGACTCCAGTGGTGGTGGGAGATTAGCAGAAGTGCCAACAGGAGCAGCACAATATGAAATATAGTCTTATTTTTAATATAATCCTTATAAAAGTGGAAAAAATAATAAGGAAAACAGCAGGGAAAGACTGGAGGAGTTAGACTTGCTCTTTCTGGAGAGAGGAAGGCTCTTTATGGTATTCTAGAACTTAAAGGGTGGCTACAAAGAGGGCAGAACTCTCTCATCACAAGGAGGCACGTGGGCAAGACAAGATGGACCAAGCAAGGTTTCATCTTGAGAGAAGAAATAATTTTTTTGCAATGACAACAGCCAATCACTGGGAAAACCTCCCAAGGGGTATGGCAGAGTCCCTGTCCCTGGAAGCTTTCAATCTGTGCCTGGACAGAGTCCAGATGGACTCAGCAAGGCTCCCTTTCTCAGAAAAGATTGGACCCGATGATGCTTTGAGGTTCCTTCTAGCCTGGGCTGTTCTATGATCCAGTGAGTCCAATGACACATGAAAATGATTACTAGTTGTTGATTTAGACCTGTAACAAAAAAAAAAAAATAAAAATCGAGGCATTATAATTACTACAAACTTCTAAATAATTTCATATAAATTGTTTTTATACCAAATTTTTTTGAGTATTGCCCATCCCAAGGTAAAGACCACGTGATACTCAAGTTTTGAAGTAGCAAGTGAACACAACTGCAAACACAACAAACTCTGGAAGCCCATTGTGTACTTTTCCACAGTAGTCCCATAGATCTAATAAATGTATTAAAATAGCAGAGAGCTGGAGGTGCAGGTAATTATCATGTGTTTGTTGTCAAAGAGAGTTCAGAAGTCCCATTCAAGTTTTTATTTTTCCTTATGCATGCCTTACACTTGTTCATGTTATGGCAAGAACTAAAAGACTCTTCAGAAAAGCTGAGCCCTGTTCCTCTGAAGTTGATGGTTGCCTCTCAAAATGAAGATTAACCTTTTTTTTAATCAGAGAAAATGTCTTTCATAGGAAAGAGCAAGATACATTGGTGTCTTTTTTAACCAGGCACAGAAACTATCCAGATTTTGAACAACCAGGAAGAAAACAATATGTATTTTTTTGCACCCTTTATTTATAGTACTGTACCTTCAGTACAGTTATTTTCCTTCAGTAGGAAAATAACAGCCCTGTACTCATGAAAACTCAAATGAAAACATTTTGGATGGTTTTAGGAATAAAGGAGTGGAGAGTTTAATTCTCAGTGACCTCCCTTTCAAGCGATGAGTCCTACAATGATTGCCATTGTGCCCTATTGAAATTCTTATTATCCTCTCACTGATAGCACTGAGGCAAAGGGAATATCTCACTGCCCCAGTCAGTCCCCATAACTCAGCTTGTTAGACTTCCAAAGGGGCTCCTGCCCAGCAGACAAATAAACTCAGCTTGATGTTATAAAACCCGTCAGATGTTTCAGGGCAAGATTGGGACGAGCAAAACAATGTATTTTTCAGACAGCTGGCTGTGCAGTGTAAGCAGAATGGACTGCAGAACTGGAGATCATATCCTTGGAGATTTACTGGAAATGCATCCCTGCCTGTTTATCTGGTTTTATATCAGCACAAGTTTGCAGTTCCATATGCTGTTCGTTATCTGGGGTTTTGTCATGGCCTCTGCTTCGCTCTTATTCTGTCTGTGCCTGCTCTCCTTTTGTGAGTCTCTCCCAGCCTGGCTGGTGTAATTTCAGTGTTACAAACTTTAAATGACAATCCAGCAGGATAATGTCTCAAAGGAATCTTCAGCACTGCTGGGTAAGTGAAGCACAGCAAAAAAACAAAGTGTTTTTTTTTGGTTTTTTTTGGGTTGTTTTTGTTTTTGTTTTTGTTTTTTTTTTTAAATGAGCAGAGGGTCAGATGCAGAGAGTCAGAGCCCAGAATGCGCAGGCAAGAAGAAGTGGTCAGCACAGGGGACTTTGATTCCCACAGAGTCCTGCACCAAAGAAATGCTTCCACACCCACATTTAAAGAAGCTGTCACAATGTAAGAGAGGAGGTTGATAACTAACAGTGAGAAAAAGATCAGAAACAAAAGAGATCAGAAACAAGGTAATTAATTGTCATGGTGGAGGAAATTATGAACAGGAGCCTTGGCTGTGCTGTGCATAATGCTCTTTCAAGAAGTGAGGTAATGATCTGGTAAAATTACTGCTGACAGAGAGTTATTCAGGTTATTTAGAGCTAAAGAGTCTTCAAATTATCTCAATGACTGCACAAAAGAATAAAATTCACTGTTGACAAAAACAAAAATGGGCACATAGGAAAAAATATGGAAACAGTGTGTAATTATTGTCAGAACTCAAATTATCTATTCCAGCTTGGGGGAGAAATTGTTAAGTCATCACCTGAAAAAGCCAGCTCAGTGGCAGCCAAAAGAGCAATTATAATGACAGGAATTATTTGAAAACTGTTTGAGAACAAACCAGAAAACATCATTAAGCTGGCCTGTAAAAATTCACAGGATGCACTGATACAGAAGCTGCATGCCAGACTAATTGCTCTGCCTCTGGAAGTTATAGAAACACGGAACAAAATATAGAGGGAGGCAATGATGCTGATCACAGATATGGAATGATTCTCATGAAAAACCTTTTGATTGTGGAGCTGCTTGCTCAGATTCAGGCCTGGGAACAGCTGCTCTCCGCAGGCACCACCTGGAATACAGCACTGAGAGAGGTGTGTTGTGCAGAGAAAATAAGAGAGTGTCTTGGACACTGCAGCGAGTGTTGGAGTGAAACAGGAGGACATGGAAGTAGAACTAACTGCAGGATTGGTTGGTTTCTTGATTCCTTTTATTGCTGCACATTTTTTTTATCCTTCTTCAAATAAAACAGAAAGGGACAAAATAGAAATGTCCCTCTTAGTTCAGGAAAACTGCCAGTGCTCAGATCCTTGCTGGGAAAAATGCCAGCACTCCACTCATGCAATATCTTTCTCACTTTAAGCACACTCTTTAGGAATTGGGGGAAGAGTGCAAACCAATGAAACCCCAATATAGGATGTGCATTTACTTTATGCATAGAGAGGGAGAAAAAAAAGCACCTAAAATCATGAATTCTCAGTCTACTAAGCTGTACAAGGGAACTCTTTTATTTCTCCAGGATTATGGCTTTTGCAAGTGCACTCTTCACAGAACTTTGTAGCTCTCCATCATTGGTTATTGCTGCTGTGCTGCCTGCAGAGCTGCTAAAGTTCAGAAATACCTCAGGTATGAACAGAGGGAATGGAAATCTGGAAGGGTGTTGCAGCCTAAAAGGTGTTGGGGTTCAGGAGAGATCTCACAATCTTTTTCCCTCTCAGTCTGAAGCTGATGCATTTACCTCAATGCTGTTTGAGTTATGCTGGTGGTTTCAAGTTATCATCTGGGGTTCCAGTTATTTTGGAAGATGCATAATCATGGGCTTGTGTAGCCATGTGGATTTCTTATGAGTTTTAGTTCTTATTTGGGTAAAGGATCTACACAGAATGAATCAGCAGGAATATTTTTTTAATAGAGAAAAAAGAGAATTTCAAAGGTCCAAATCAAGTGTAAAATGTTATAAATCATTGCTGTACAGTGAGAAGGAGACTGTGCTTTTGTACCTTTGAAAATCCTCCTCCCCACACCTAATGTCAACATCATTGCCCTCAGTTGGTCCTCATTTTGGTTGGAAACAATTAGTTTGGAATATCTGTGGGAACAAGATGAGCCTCTCACATTTGTCAGAAATCATTCACCTCTCAGCTGAAGGCTACCCATGGAACAGCTCAAACATAGTTTCATTGCCATCACCTGCCCTAGATTATCTCATATGTAAAAAAGGAGAACAAAACAAAACCAACAAAAAAGCCAGACCAAAAAAACCAAAACAAAACCAAAACAACAAAACAAAACAAAAAAAAATTCTCACTGGTGTCTGGAAATTAAACCAAACAGGTTTAACATTTTGGGAGAAGACCTAGAAATGCCTTAATTTTAGGACACCATAGCTTTTTCCAGTGTTAGAGCAGATCCATGGCTATGTAGACAATATGTAGTGAAGTTCACCAGCCAAACCACTTGGTGGTGGAGTCTCCATCCCTGGAAGTGCTCAAAAACATCTGGCTGTGGCATTGAGGACATGGCTTAATGGTATCATGGTGGTGGGGCTGGGTTGATAGCTGGATCTGATCATCTTAAAGGTCTTTTTCGGCTTTAATGGTTCTGTGATTCTGTTCCATTGACTTGATTGATCCTGCAGTTGCCAGTTCCATCTGCAGACAACAGGATCAAAATTGGACACTTTAACTCTCATTGTGTATCTGCCTGTTTAAAAGTGCACTCTCTCTTAGCAGAACAGATTGTTCAGCTCTTTCCCCTTCTCCAGTCCCTCAAAACAGGACAGAGCACGTGGGGATCTAAGCTGGGACATCAAGAGAGGCAGAGCTATGAGGTTAATTAAGACTGTAAGTTGTCATACTAAATGGATTCAAGGATTACATTCTAAAAGACTTTAGAAGCTCTCCCAAGTTAAATCAGAAGGGGAGATAGAACAAGAATCAAAAGTTAGTTTTGTCTTTATTACCTTGGCCTTACATTTCTGCCCACAAACACCTCATGCTGTGGTGTGCAGGTGGAGTATTGATTTTACTGGGGAGCTGTGGCGGGATCCTTCACCCAACACATGGGAGGACTCCACAGCCTGCAAAAACCATCCCTGAGCACAGTGGGAGCACCTGAACTCACCCCCGTCTCTTTTGCATGGACACAAAGCAGGCTGAAGTGATGGGTTATGAGAAATGCTGCACGAAAAGGAGGGGAAAATGAAAAATGGGGAGGAAGGACATCTTTCACGGTTGAGAGAAAAGTGTTGTTCCAGATCCCTGTTCAATGTATGAATGGTGTGTCTTATTTCACATCCTCAGTCATATCCTCCCCATTTCACATCCTGAATTTGATCTGCTAATTTATGTAGTTTGGGTAAAATTGCCTATACACATATGCATATATAAGTGCACATATTTCATCTGTGAAGAAGAAAGTGTTATCAAAACTCAAGAAATTCATGAGTGATTAATTTCTCACCTAAGGTTGTACAAGACTTTGTGCTCTCTCAAAGTCACTAAAACCTTTGAGAGGCACAAAGAATTTATCCCCTGGCACCTCTCCCGACAATATCAGCAGCACAGCCACAATCATTGGTACCTTTAACCATCAAGGCCTTCCAGGAATGGAGATGAGGCCACTGATTTGCTTTGGAGAGGCTGCAAAGTGACTGCCACCAAATTGAACCTTCCAGCACTGAGAAGCTGAAACCATTTTCATCTCAATCTCTGCAGCAAGGGTCCTGTTGAGCATCTTTAGAAAAAAGTGCTGCTAAGTTTCTCCTAACCTGCTTCCCTGGCAGGAGACAGATGAAAGAACCATCTCTTTATATGAAGACATCTTTGAAGGCTTTTGTTAGCTGGTGGAACCTCCCGTTGGTGGTAGGGTCTCGACTGCTGTGCTCCCAAACTCTGCTGTAATGGATTCACTTTTATAGGGATTTTCTCACAGTTCATCCTGGCTTGAGTTGTTCTTTTTGTGAGAGCTGTAATGGATAAGATAGTCTGAGACCAGAGCCTGTGTGGTCCTTGATAGTCAGCAGTGCTCCCTTGAAGATGCTGGTAGGTCCAATTCTAGGGGTCAAAAGAACAGCAGAATGGTTTGGGGTTGAAGGGATCTCAAAGATGATCCAGTTTCAACCCCTGCCATGGGCAGGGACACCTTCCACCAGACCACTTGCCCAGAGCCCCATCCAGCCTGGCCTCAAGCATTTTCCACTCCTTGAGCTCTGTCAGATTGCTGCTGTGACCACTGTTGCAGTGCCCAACAACCCTCTGAGTGATATTTTCCTAGTATCCAACTGTGGTGGTTTGACAGGAAATATGTTTTCTGGGATGCTGTGGTCAGGCCAATGGGTGCTCAGATTTTAATAATGGCACCTAATGTGGCCATTGGGACATTGGATCTGCTTCTGAGAACGTGGGGTTAAATGCAGGGCTCTCCCCTGGGAGGCTCTCTTGGGTTCCAGTGTGGAAACAGCTCAGGCCTTGCCTGCCCGGCTGCTGTGGCTGGGCGGGTGAGGGGAAGCCATGCGGCCGGGTGAGGTAGGCCTGGACCCTGAGGAGGGAAGGGTGGAGGAGCACCAAGAGACATCGGGCAGCCATCCCCCTGCCAGGAGAGAGAGAGAGAGCCAGTGCCTGTGCCTATGCCACCTTGAAATGTGATAGCAGCCAGCTGAGAAGAAGAAGGGGGCAGGGGGGGTGTGGTGAGAAGGTGCCCAGCAGGGCAGCGTGGGAGTTCTGGACAGGCAGAGCCTGAGATTTTTAACCCTTTTCTTGGATGATGGAAACCTTACAAATGCTGATCCTCCTGGAGCTGAATGAGAAGAGAGATAGAGATGAGATAAGAGGAAATGGGCCATAAGAGAAGAATCTTAGGTGGGAGGAGGTGATGGAGTGGCCTTTGGCTGGGCTTTCCTTGTATAGCCATGGACAGAAACATTTTTTTTCATGTGACACAGAGACTGCGTTTAGGGGGGAGGCAATGGCTCGGAGCCAAGGGAGTGCAGTGATGTTATGGGAGTGCATGAACAGAGACAATGGGTGAGGAGGGTGGTTAGTGCCCTCAATCTTCAGTGGAGGAGAAGATCTCTGTTCTTGAGACCCCTCGGCCCCAGGGGGTGAATTTGGGGGGAACGGGTGTCCCAAAAGTGAGAGACTGTGCTCTTTTTTTGGAACTGGACAAAGCACCCTTAAAAGGAGAACCCTAGAAGCAGCTCTGGTCCATGTGCAGTGGTGAGAGCACTGGGCATGGAAGGAAGAGGTCACAATGGCAAATGATCTCCGGGCAGTGCCACATGTGACAGGAAACACAAGAGGTCTCAGCTGTGTTTCCTGGGGAAGCCTATGGCACAAGAAGGACTCCTCACTCCTTGATGAACTGAGAATTGATTATCAAAAGGGTGGTGATGGACTGAGAGTTGGTGATCTGAGGGATGGATGTATTGGAAATGTGGTGGGAAGGAGGAGATGTGTTTGTGAAGTTTTCATTTTCCCTGTGAGTTTCTTTTTTTCTCTTTCCCTTGTAGTTGAGTTAATTTTTTTTTTTTTTAATTTTTTTTTTATTTCTAAGTGGGAGCCTGCTTTGCCTATTCCTGGTCACATCTCACAGCAGAAACCAGGGAGAGGGTATTCTCATGGGGGCACTGGCATTGTGCCAGTGTCAAACCATGACACCAACCTAAATCTTCCCTGACACAAGTTCAGAACATTCTGTCAGGTCCTGTCACTGATCACCAGAGAGAAGAGAACAGTGAGAAAGCTGCAGACCCCAGCTGGGCAGCATCAGTCTTAAACAACCTAAAACCACCAATCTTAAGTCACACCTGGACCATGATAATCTGTGAAAAGAGCAAGGAAGCCCCTTTGCTCTGGCTCTCCATCAGTGACACTGTGAGCAGCCACTGCAAAATGCTTCTGCTGTCCCTGCCCAGGGAGGAGAGTCCAGAGCACTGACAGGGAAGCACCAGGCCAATAATGAGTCCTGCACTGAGCAATTAAATTCAATGAAATGTGAACAGTGATATTGAAATCACAGGTAGCCTCCTGCAAACATCAAAAGGAACTCGCCATGAGTGTGAAAGGCACCTCAGCCCCTCCACACAAAGAGAGGGATTGGTTTATTTTTAACACAGCCTTGACAAAACGAATATATTGGAATCTGTAACTTCCACTGGCAACTGGCTCCTCCAACGGGGAGTAGAGAACCCCCTAAAGGCACATCCCATCGAGTTATATCTGACACCCAGGGAGAGGCAATGAGCCTTCAGCAGCCAGGCTGCAAAGCAAGATGAGCCTCGTAAAAGGGGAACAGCCAGCTGTGCACTTAGGGCTAATCCTAATTGGAACCTAACAGGAGAGGAATTCTGTGGCATTTGGATTTAAACAGGCTGTCCCCAAAAAATGTGTGGCGTGGTGTGGCAAAGCACCTAAAAAAGAGACAAAGAGAACTGTCATGTCTGAATGAAGAATTTTGAATTTAGTGCTTGACTTGCAGTGTTGTCTGGTGGTATTTTAAAAAGAAATAATACCTGACAGGTGGGGATTACCACTTTTCCACATATATTCAAGTTAAATTTAATCTGTTAAGAAAAAATAATCACATGATTCAACAGCAAAGCAGGAGCATGTTTTATGTGAAATGAGTATAAATTATCTATACAAAGATATAGAACTTTAAAAGGACTAAAATATTTAAAAATTAAACTATTGTTAGCAAAGATAAAAATTAATATTTCTTCTGTAATTTATTTCACCTCTCTTTTGTATATATTCTGGTATGATATAAATTTCCCTCATCTAAGGAACATGACATTAGGCACAGAATGGTGAGTGGCCATTGAAATGAGCAATCATTTCTCCTTCTCATTTTACCATGTGGTCACAGGTCTAATTTACTGCACACCACTCAAACCAAAAACGTAAAGTTAATCCCTTCTTGGGGACCATCCATGTCTCACTTAACCACTGCATATCAAGAGCACCCCTTTTATGTAGGATCACCCTTTTTTGATCAGATTTTATGAATGAGGACCCAAAGTGCAGAGATGTTTTTGTCAAAAGTGATTGGTGACATTTGGATGCTGAATTACTCACAGCCTGTTTTATTCTGAGAGATGAGCTATAGGACAGCCTGTAGGCTCACCACAGGTCTTATCAGCAGATGTGCATTCCCACAAGTCTTGCAGAGATACCCAAGTCTTTGGGTGGTTGTTTCCCTGTGAAAGTCAAGGGAGGCATGGAAGAGGCATTGCCTTTGCCTGCACTTCCTGAGAGCTTGTGGGATGAAGACAGGATCAACTGGATGGATCACGCAGGCAACATTTCTAAGGAATTTAAAATTTCTGAAGAATTTAGAGGTGAACATCACTATGCTTATAGTAAACACAGGCAAATCCAACCCTGTATCTATTTTTCACATGAATGACCAAAGCAATATTCTGGGTGCCACTGCCAGTATCAGTCCCCTGTTTGAAAAATGGCTACATTATAATTTCTCAGCAAGGCATCTGAGGAATATTTTAGGGCTGTGGATAAAAAAGAGCAAAGTTTAATCAGTTTACTGAGTTTGCATCTCTGTATGAGGTGATCTGTGGTAATCAGCAAGCAAAAAATGACCCTCATTGAAAGGGAGGCAGAGATGCACAGGATGTTTCAAGCATTTCTGGCAGCGAGTCATTCTGGGTAAGCTCATTTAAATGGTTATGTGCCCCCTTATGGCCTCATCAATGAGGCTATTAAAGCTAAGGTTATTTCCAGCAATGGATACACTTGCACATTGCAAACTTGGGAGAAGAAGAGAATAATAATAATAAAAAAAAAGAAGTCAGCAAAACAGAGAGAAAAAGGAGTAGGGAAAAAAAAAACCCCAAAAACATAGGATTTTGACAAAGCCAATTCTTTCCTACTGCTGTTCAGAGATAACCAGTGATGGAACATCCACGATAAACTGTGTGACAATGGAGATAAATCCTTGGGGAGCGGAAATTAAAGCTTGAAATAAATGTAGGCGACTGAGGCATAGAAAGGTGGGAACACTGTGCTGTCTAATTATAGGATAAATACATGCAAAACAAATGGTACTAAAGCACATGGGTCACTGTCTTCAACAGCTGTTGCAGTAGAATTTTGAGCTTTATATTATCCACTTCCGTGATGAAAAGTGAATTCTGTCATCTGCTCATCTTACAGCTCTTGGTGAGCCATTTGAACTCCTTGTGGCTCAAAATGCCTGTAAGGAGTCTTAAACTCTGTTTTACATTCATCATCTGATACCCAAAAGACAACAAAATTCCCCGGGGATGAAAGCTTGTGTATGTAATTCCCTAACTCAAGCAAAGTTTTATTAACAGCTCACTGTACCTGGAGTGAGACATTGGTTATGAGAGCAGGAGTGTGGCAGAGTTCTTCTGGCCTCTCTTGAAACAGAGGTTATTATTTCTAGGTTTAAGAATTTTGCCTTTTCAAACTCCTTTGATCATTAAAATAGTTGAATTTGTAGCTTTTCCTTGTGCTGTGACTCCCATTCTGGTTTAGAATGATTTTATGTAATTTCTGAATCGCTCAGGCCTGCATCAAATCTTGTGAGAGCCAGGTATAAGGGTGAATAAAGAAAAAAAATCCTTTAAAATAAGAATATATACAAACTTCTCAAGACCTGAAGGTGCAAAATTATCTTTAAGGCCATTGTGCTGCCACAGTGCAGTTGGGATGCTGTGGAGAAAGGTTCCTGTTTGGCTGAGGTGCTGTGGTGAAGTAATTTGTCTGGTTTTGTTGTAAATGTATCTCACTTCAGGACTTTCACCTCTCCCCTCTTCCTAGAACGTTATTGATTTACTAATGCTCTTACTCTTCAGCCCATAACCTCCTTGGCTTCAGTTAGGCTGGAATCACAGGAGAGGAGCATCCCTGAGCTGTGGTGCAGATATTTGGAGTAAAATGAAGATTACTTTAGATAGATGAAAATACTTCCTCTCTCATCTTGGCCAAACTGTACTTTCATACTAATTTCTAATTCCCAAAGTAGGGGTTTAAAACAATTAATAGTGAAAGTGTGATATCCT
Source organism: Agelaius phoeniceus (assembly GCF_051311805.1). Classification (NCBI taxonomy): domain Eukaryota; kingdom Metazoa; phylum Chordata; class Aves; order Passeriformes; family Icteridae; genus Agelaius; species Agelaius phoeniceus. The sequence continues at coordinate 152,072,476 of NC_135265.1, read as the reverse complement.
CTCAATCTTTAAAAATATTTTAGGATGAATTTTGATAGCATTATTATCCACACCTCTAGGAACTACTCTACTAAAACCTGAAATGCATCACAGGGCAGTGGGTTTCACAGTCCAGATATGAATTTATATGTGGGATTTGTCAGTCATTTGGAATACAGCTTTTCAATTTACTCCTACTCCATAATTCTATATAATTCTGGACCAAGTCTGAGTTATAAATCAACTTTGGTAAAATGTGATTATTTTACATGCTTTTAACTACATTACCATGTCATTGCATTTGCATAATAAACCTCCCAATCTTTTCCTCTTGTTTGGGAGAATATTTTCCTCTTACCAGTCATTCCATTCTCACCATATCTTCACCTCATTTTCATTTGGACTCTAAATGTTTGTCCTGCCATTTCAAATTTTATATTTTCCATTGTTATAAATTCTCACCATATTCCAAAATCACTAAGGAAAATTAACTACATTAAATTTTAATGTTTCTTCCCATGAGTCAGTCCCTCAGTTTTGTTTCAGTACTTGTTGTCCTTCCTTGTTGACTTTTGTGAGTCTACTTGTTTTGTAAAGAAAAGTGATCTGAGCTTTAAAACAAATCCCTTGGGCTGGATGGTCATTGTGGGCTCATTCCTATTGAACTATTCTATTCTATTCTATTCTATTCTATTCTATTCTATTCTATTCTATTCTATTCTATTCCATTCCATTCCGTTCCATTCCATTCCATTTTTTAGCATGTCATTATCTTTCCAAGTGAAACTTTTCTCTCAATCTTGGATTGGGCTCACAAATAAAAGTTGATCTGAGGTTTTTACTGATGTGGAGCTGCAAAGAAGTCATGGAATGGCTGATTTGCCTTCTTAATTCTTTAAAAATTGCAGGAATTTCCTCCTGCTGACACTCACCTGTGTGTCCTGGCTTCAAGAACCAATGGCACAATTCCTTCCTTTCTTTTTAACCTTTTGTGATGCTCCAATGCCTTGAGTGGTGAGCACCACAAGTTCAGCTGACTTGTAGTGCTCTGGGGTAATTTGTGGCCATTTGTCATTTCTGGACAGCTTTTCAACTGAGTAAAGTATTCTAAAGAAATCCTGAATCTTTCATATTTTTGGGAAGTTTGGTCAGGTCTGCACTTGGTGCTTTAGGTGCCAAAGTACCTTGGAAAACCTTACCTTTAGCAAGATTTCTGCTGAAAACTGATGTGTTGGTACATAACCCCATGGCTGAGTGCTCACAGCATATCAAGACAACTTCAAAAGCCCCAGCCCTGCAAAAAAAAAAAAAAAAAAAAAAAAACCCCAACAGCTGAAAGCAATTAGATGAAAGGAATTTCATAACTTTTCTATGACAACAACCTTTGGTATTCTTAGTACATTTTTATTTTGAGCAGTGAGTCACACAAATGCAGCGAGAAACAACAAGGAGGACGTCAAGTTCCATTACTGTAGCTCGATGGTGGATGACAAGGGCATCTGGTTGATAGAACAGAACAGAAAATTGCACTTTGTCTGGCAATTAGGGGAACAAAACGGAAAAAATTGTCACTGTCTTATTTCTGTTTAACTTCAAAAAGTACATATAATTCTGCCTGGGGAAGTTCTGTAGGTGGCTGCCTGCCTTGTAGTCCTGCTGAAACATCAATTTGTGTTCAAAGTGGAGAAGTAAACTGGGCGATGAAATATTCATCCGACTAAATTTCTGACTTCTTTTGTTGTTGTTGTTGTTTTGCTTAAAAAAAAACAAAATAGGAAAAAAGAAAAAAGTCCCATTGCTGACTGGCTTCAGCATGGGTGTTGATGTAAGCATTCATGACAGAATATTGTTTTTTAATGAACTTTGCAGCTGGTTGGTGTTTGGTGCCAGAAGGACTGAGTGATGCTGTGGACACAAGAAATGAACTCCTTTTTTTTATTTTTTTTTTTTTTCCAAAAAAAAGCTGAGCTTATATGCATCTTCTAAAAGATCTAAAACAACCCAGAGATCCCTGTCCTGTGCTCTACTAAGGCTGATCACAGTACCTGCAATCCTGAGTCCTTCATATTTTTTGGGAAGCTTGCTCAGGTCTGCACTTGGTGCTTTAGGTGCCAAAGTACCTAAAGCTAAAGTATCTGCAGCTACCAGAATAGGGATAAAAAAGATAGTAATTTTGTGACACAGTTTTTCCATCTTTACAAGATTACTGTCTCAATAGTCAAAAGGGAATTTGAATGAGTTATCCCAAAAAGTTTCAATTCAAGCTGTAAAAAATGGGTTTTTTTCTCTCCTTTCTCTTGATTTTTTTTTTTTTTTGGGTGTGAGATTTTGAAAAAAAGTGACTTTCTTCTCTGAACACAAACCAAATCCAGCCCATTACCAACTGGATTTAATGTTAAAATCCAAGGAGTTTTTATTTATTCCCACAAAGGGAGTTGAATTCCAAAGTCTTCCACACTGTGCCAAGGTGGAGGTCACAGAGAGCACAGTCTGCTGTGATGAAACTACACAGAGCAGTAGCAGCAGCAGAACTGGGTGAATTGGGACCCAAATTACATAGATTATACATTTCCTGTACTTTCTCAGGTTTCTAATTCCATTATTAAAATGTTCAGCATTATCACTTAATTGTTCCTAATGACTTCATACATAACAAGCCACTGTTAAAACAGAAAATTAGACTGTCTGTTCTCTCCGCCTTCCACATGTTTTATGAAAAGAAGAGGAAAGCACCCCACAATTTGCATTTATTTATAGCCTTTAAGGAAATCCAGTGAGTCACACCACATCTTCACCCAGCAGGATTTGAAGGTTTTCCATTAGGATAAAAGACATTTCCAGATTGTTCACTGGGAGGGAGGTCACTTGCTGAACTCAGCAGGGTGGTGGTCCTGGCACCAAGTCTGTCAGAGTTCAAGAAAGGTGTGGACAAATCTTTTAGTCAGATGGATTAGTTTAATATGGGTCCCTTCCAACTTGAGATAGTTCATGATCCTAAATCAATTTTGGGGTCAGTACCTCTTGGCATCACTGAAGCTTTTTGATAATTCTAAGTGCTCCATATTGTGTAACACTTAAGTGAGACTTGGACTTTCCAGTTTGTCTCTTCAGGCTTCATGAGGTCCTTCTGCATTTTGGTGCCCATCCCAAAAGCAAGAGTAGCAAGATAGGGAGTTCTATTCCTCAGAGATAAGGCAAGAGCCCAACTTCCCAGTGAGTTTTCGTTTATGTTTGGACATGGCTTGTATAATTTGTAGACCATGTGGTTTCAAAATTGTAGAACTTGTGTTTGAGAGACAGTAGGTTTGGATTAAATAAGGGAAATTTTTTTTTTATTCAGAGGGTGGTGAGCTGTGGCTGCCCCATCCCTGAAAGTGTCCAAGGCCAGGTTAGATGGGGCTTGGAGCAACCTGGGATGGTGGAAGGTGTCCCTGCCCATGGCAGGGGATGGAATGAGATGAGCCTTAAGGTCCCTTCCAACACAAACCATTCTGATTCTCTTATTCTGTGAACATAGTTCATATTTAGAGTCCATGAGCTGATAAATGCAAAGGTTCAAGGCTTCATGGCACAGTGTGAGCAGGGCTAGAAAGCAAGAGAAAGTAGCAGAGCCAGGACTGTCCCCTTCAAATGAGCTGTCATTTCCACAAAGGCACTGCTACCATGTGACACCAGGGGCTGTGACAGATGTTTTCCTTTCAAGCCATCTCTTGTGAGGTCTCATCCCCAAATATGATATGAAGGAACTGCAGTAGAAGACTTTTAAATGCAAATAGGTGAAGGGAAATGGCATATGGCAGGAGGAGATGGGTGTGCTGGTGATGGAATATTTAGGGGTTTTTTTCTAGAATTTTTTATGGTTGTGTTGAAATGTGATGTTCTGCTGATGTTGAGGGTAGCCCATGTGGTTCTGAATTTTTCAAGGGATAATTTGCTTCAGCAAACTGTCCTTTTTTCTCTCTTCCTTTACATTAAGAAGTGTGATTTTATAGAGTTTGGAAATTCCTCTATTCACTCAAGAAACAGATTCTACAAAGTGTAGATCTTTCACTGGCAGTCCTTTAAAACAAAACAAGCAAACAAACAAATAAGAATCCAAAGAGAAAAGCATTAAGCAAAAAGATTGGCATTAATAGGAATTTCTGTCCTCCTGATTGCAAAGTTTAGAAAATGAGAATCCACAAAATTACACAAACATGTTTTGCATTTCCAGAGCTAATTAGTGCATACTGGAGGGGAGAAAATTACACCAACTTCTAAACAGAAATGTTAATTGTCAGCCTTTGTTTTTCAAGGCAGTAAGTGTACCCTGGCATTTCTGCCTTCTCAATCCCTGCATAAGGAGAGGGAATGAAATCTATTTCCCCACTCATCTTCAAGTCCTTTATTAAGACATCCTCTGTAATGACTACCCCCCCCCCAAAAAAAAAATAGCCTGAGCTACAAATTATATCTATGTGTGTTTTGATTTTAAACTCCGTGAGTAGTGAGTCAGAATTCCTCGAGTTTCCAAAACACTGTTGTATGTTAAAGGATTATATTAAAGCCTTTGTATGGTTTTCTGACTATACTTCAAAGTATTTTGGATGTGATATTTTGAATTTGACCTTTTCTTTACTGGATTTGGGATTCCTATGTGTCCTTTTTTAATTACCCAGAAGAAACCTCAAGCCTGGAGCATATAATTTTGTCAATGAGGTTTGCAGAGATTCCCATGAGACATATTTTCTCACATTTTCAGTTATCCCAAATTTAAATAGTCTTTGTAAAAAATGTTTCTTCAACAGTATTTCTATACCATAGAAACACAAACCATGAATATCTATGAAATTTCAACATATAAGAGAACTTAGGTTTATGTGAAGAATATATGTATAAAAAAATATCATTTTTAGTGAGAAAATGCATAGTATCCGCATGGATTGCAATTGCTTTTTTGTAGTCATACAGATTTTTCCTCCTAAAAAGAGCAGTCTTGATGCATTTGTATTCTTGGATTTCTGGGATATTTCTCTCTTGCCTCATAGAAATATAACACCACTGCAAAACACAGCTCTGAGAGTACCTCAGAGATCTGAATATTTGCTAAAATATAACTGAAATGATGAAATATCAGAAATTTGTGAATTCTTTTTTAATGCTTTCCTTTGGGCACCAACCAATTTCGAATAGAGAAAGACAAATACTACCATAATAATAAACAAAATCCCTACATAAGCAGAAACAGTGAGTTTCATAACAAACAATCAGATGGCTCCCAAGTCATTAAAAAGGTTATTACATTTGGAGGTAAAGGAAATCTCTGTTTCTGTTTTCCCAAAGCATTTATTTCATGCAAGGGCAAATATTTTCTGTCAGCATTTTGAAACTTATTCATGGTACACTATTTACATTTATCATTGTTATCCTTGCATCATTTTTTACTCACAGAAGAAGTGTGAAATGAGGCTCATGAAAACTTTTACCTTTGAATAAAATGTTGACGGTTTTAAATGATTGAAAGACATGGATTTATAGAAAGTACTGCATCCACATCTACATTTAAAAGGCCAAATTAATCCTACTTGTAATTAAATTGAGGCTTAGGCTCTGTATCAAATGTTGCAGTGCATTTCCCTTGGATGGATGGATGGATGGATGGATGGATGGATGGATGGATGGATGGATGTGACCCAAGTTCTTTTATTTATAATGTCTCTGTGCTGACTTTTAAACATTGCTATAAAACAACAGAAGTAATTTCAAACACTGTAGAAAGCAAATATTAGACTCCCTAGGCCTAATTCTCATTAACTTTAACACCAATTTACACCACTCTTGCAGTGCACTGGGGCCATAAACTGAATTACATTAAGCATAAAATGTTTCTAATGTGAGAACCAGACCCAGTGTGTTTGCAGCAGTTTTACAACCAACTTCCCAAAGACGGTGCAACCCTTTCCAGTTTCCTAACAGAGGGTTCATCATGGCTGTTTTCTCACCTTCAACTTGGAAGAGCTTCTTCCTTTCAATTTTCACAGTAGCTAGAAAAGTTTAAAAAAAATCCCCTCCCCAAAAAAAAATTAAATTAAAAACAAGTAGGTGCATTGCTAGAATATCCCATCCCTGTGTACAGCTGATCCATCTCAATTACTTCTCAATTACTGGGAAAAAACCTGATCAAAACAGGCCTGGCCACATAGGAAGAGAGAAAAAAAAAACCCTCTAAACATATAAACAAGGTAATTCCAGTCAAAATCTCAAGTGTGTTAAATAAAAGGAAAATTTAATATAAGAATTGATAATGTTCTAAGAATAAAATTTGATGTCATGGCTGGCATGACCTGATAGGTTCATCAAAAAACTTCCTATGGTACAGCCACAAGTAGATCTAATTTTCTCACACAGACATTCAAATCTGACATAGATCTACAGATAGTTTGGGAAATACAATTTGAAATACACATAAACATTTTAACACATTTCCATTTATTGTTCCTTGCAGTTAAAATTCCATAGAAATCCAATATGAAATCTATGCTTTGTTGGAAACATCCAGTTCTGCCTTTTTAAAGTACTGAGCTATTGCAGAGAGTGATGAATAATAATGAAAATAAAAACTCTACATTAATTATAATTTTCTTCATAAGGAATTCAGATGGAGGATTAAAATAACAAGAGATTTTCTCAATAAAGGAATTAATGCTCTGAGAACACATTCACAGAACATTGTTTTTTATGATACACTGATGGACACTGGGAGATAGAACAAATAGAGGAAAGTCACTGATTAAATAAATATTTAATATGTTTAATGGATTCACAGTTTTTGTAGAACAAGGTAATACACAGAGTGTTTTATCAAGAGCACACATTAAATATTTTGCATGTTGTGTACCCTTGCAGAAGGAAAACTGAGCTGCTGCAGGTGCTTAACCCTGGGTGATGCAGTCCCAGAATTGGTGCAGGAATATCAGCAGGCAGAATTATCTGCAGTGCTACATTGAATGATGCAGCCACTCTGCATCAGGGCTCCCTAGAATGGGGTCCCTAGCAAGCCCCAGAGGGTAAAAACCTGCCACAGGCCTTTTGGGACAAATTAAACTTTACCCTGTGAAGCAGAAAGCAAATGCATGGATGGAAGGAATGGTATTTATGGAAGTCAAGGAAAGACAGGAAGGTGAGACAGGAATCACACGATGTTTTGGATGAGGCAACAAAACTATGAAATGGCGGATTTGGGAAACATTAAACCATGTAACAACCACAATGGAAATGGAGTAATGATCCTTTAGCCCTGTGGTCCCTTTGGCTGATAGTCTTATTTGCTGAATGCAATCGCTGCAGTTAAAACCACAGACTCACCAGATCAACAGAACCACAGAATGGGTCAGGCTGGAAGGGACCACAGTGGGGTCACCTGGTGCCACCTCCCTGCTCCAGCAGGGCCATCCCAGAGCACAGGCTCAGGATTGTGTCCAGACAGTTCTGGAATATCTCCAGTGAGGGAGACTCCACAGGGTCACTGGACAGGGAAGTTCTGCCTCATGTCCAGGTGGAACTTTGTGGGATCAGCTCCTGCCTGTTCCTCTTGCCCCATTTCTGGGTCTCACAGAGCAGAGCCTGGGCCCTCTACGAGCCCTCCCTGCAGACAGGGAGACAGGGGTGAGGTCCCCTCTCAGTTGTCTCTTTTTAAGGCTGAAGAGCCCCAGCTCCCTCAGCCTTTCCTTATCAGAGATGCTCCAGTCCCAAATCATCTTTATAACCCCTCCCTGGACCTGCTCCAGGAGCTCCATTTCCCCCTTGTCCTGAGGAGCCCAAAGCTGGACAGAGCACTCCAGATGTGCCTCAGCAGGGCTGAGCAGAGGGGCAGGATCACCCACCTCAGTCTGCTGGCAATGCTCATCCTGAAACATCCCAGGATCCCATTGGTCTTCTTGGCCACAAGATCAGGACCTATCTGAAAGCTAAATGTTTCAATAAATCAGTTATTTTCAAATAGGGCTCCCATTTCTGACTCTTTTCTTGGATTCTCTTTACTCTGTTTCCTCAGCAACACGTCTGCTCTGACTTCCCCTTCTGAGGTCTTCTAGTAATTCTCTGATACGGCCCAAACTTGTTGAGACTGTGATATACAGGGACACAGGTACAGCAGAGGAAACACTGTAAAAGTTTCAATCCTACTCCTAAACTCATGCAAGTATTTGTTGAATTCAGCAGTGGTGTTTCTGCTGCAAGGACAATGCCTCACACGGTAAATCTGCTGTGAAATGGTTTGTGATCAGTGAGTCTGAGTCCAAAGGGTTGGAAACAACAGAAGCTCCTTCTAGGAAAGAAACAAGACCTCAAGCTGTTTCAAGCAGAAGTAGAAGAGTTCAATAAGAATTCATTATTTGAACTTTGTCTTTTTCTTTATTTGTCTTTTTCTTTATTCTCTTTCCTTACATTTCCTTTCATTCTGCCCTCTGCTCCAACCCCAGTAGCTTGCACCCATCTGTTAAAATATAAAAAGGGCTCCCTCTGCTAGTGCCTATTAAAGTGCCATATGGCTGAGGTATAGCCTGAGGTGCTGAGCATCACAGAGTGCAGCTCTGCAGAATAAAGATTCCTGCACTTGAGGTTTAATTAGGTAAGTGCTTTTTAAGTAGCATCGCTGTTTCCCCTTAAAATATTTACAACTCCTCACCAAAGAACAAAGATGAAGCTGGTCTAAATCACAGCCCGGCACGTTTCAATGAGTGCTCCCCTCCTTCTCATAATGATTCACTTCTCCTTCATCCTCAGAGTTGGGGATAACAGGCAAAGTGGTCTCCCAAATGTGGATGAATCTTCGCAACCTCATTGCTGCTGCTGCTGCACACAAGGGTGTGCTCTGGGCTCCACCTGCTGCAGAGGAGGAGGGAATTCTTTATTTCCACATGCAGCTGAACTACAGCTTTATTGAGGGGGAAATACAGAGAGGAATTGTCTGTTTGAGCTGTCACTTCCAGTGATGGGCTGGGGTGTGGTGCTGCAGGAATCTGCCACCTGCAAAGAAGGAATTCCAAACTAGGAACCCAGTGCAGAGAAGTCAAAAGATGTCTAAAGAAACACTTGGCAAGGGGTACTTTGAGTTTATTCTGATTCTTCCAGCTGCTGCCAGCTGCAGGTGAAGAACAATAAGTATTATGCCTCTGGTTGTTTAGTTTGATTGTTTGCTTGGGTTTTCAGTGTTGCTGTTATTCTTGTTAAGAGGAAGGTTCAGTGTGACAGTGTTCACAGGGGTCCGAGGATGAGGGAAGAGACGAGGATCTGACTCCATGTTTCAGAAGGCTTGATTTATTATTTTATGATATATATTATATTAAAACTATACTAAAAGAATAGAAGGAAGGATTTCATCAGAAGGCTAGCTAAGAATTGAAAAAGAAAGAATGATAACAAAACTTTCTGTCTTGGACAGAGAGTCTGAGCCAGCTGACTGTGATTGGCCATTAATTAGAAACAACCACATGAGACCAATCACAGATCCACCTGTTGCATTCCACAGCTGCAGATAATCATTGTTTACATTTTGTTCCTGAGGCCTCTCAGCTTCTCAGGAGAAAAAATGCTAAGGAAAGGATTTTTCATAAAAGATGTCTGTGACAGTTCAGTATCTGAGGGGAAAGAATCTCCACTTGCTTGGTGCATGTGAGGTGTAGGCTTTTGTTCAGACCTGTCAAATTTGATGTGCAGTAAAAGCCCTCTGAAAAAGTCCATGGGAAGTCCCAAAATTCATTGCTAAATACCATCGTCTTGGAGATCTTGGTTGTGCTGGACAGAGAAGGCTGTGCATCAACTACCGAAATTATTCTGCTTTTCTAACAACTACAGAGACATTTAAAAAACCTCAAAAATCTCTATCCATTCCATGGATTCACAGTAACAGCCAGGAATTTCCTATCTTGTATTTTGTCTACACTAGTTTTTCACTTGTATCTTAAGCACCTCAGTCACTGTAGCACACAAGAACTGTTAAAACAGATATCCCTTTTTTTGCTCCTTTGCCTCTTGTTTAATAGACTTGAGCTGTAAAAAGGCTTTTTTTGATACCCAAATGCTTCCTCTGTGTCTGCTGGAGCCCTTAAATACTTCATCTCCCTTCTTTTCTCTCTTAATCCCTTATAGCACTACATGCTAAGGAGTAAGTAAAATCCTAATCATTTCTGCTCCCAGAAATGGAACCAGGGGCACAGTGCAGAATATATAATGTATAGCTGACTCTTCAGTGATTACTCATGATTGCCTTCCCTCCCCAAGAAACTCCTGTTTCTTTCCAAAAGAAAATGGAGACACTTCTGGAACTCTGCATAATCCCTTAGTGCTGCTCTTAGCCCTGATAATCAAGAGGGAGGAGTTAAATGGATGCAGCACCCTGATAAATCTGACACCGCTGATTTTGGGGATTTTTGGACACCCAGCCTGGCCAGCACAAAATATTTCACCCCTCACTGTCTCCAGCAGTACCCATGAACAGGCACTCAAGGAAGAATAATAACAAATTATGTACATAAAACATTCCCTGGGCACTGTCCAAGGTTCTGATTATTTTCTGCTCAGGGAGTCCTGACACTGTTTCTTGCTCAGTAACTCAGAGATCTTTCTTTGAAATATTTTTCTATTCTTCCCTTCAACCTGTGGGTTTTATTTTATTCATTTTTTGGTGAGTATGGCAGGAGAACATACATATTAGAGGATAGGATTGCTTTTCTGTGCACAAAGAATATCATGGGGAAAACAAGATGGGAGTTGTATCCCTGCAGTAACTAAAGAATTTATAAGGCTTTAATTAGATGGGTCCCAGTAAGACCTAACATGAGAGTTGATACTTATGCTTATTTCCAATAATGCTACCCAAGAAAATGAAGATCATCTGGACTCCATATGAAAATGGGAACGTTTCTTTGTGTGTACATTCAGGGAAGGAAGTGGCGGAAGGAAGTGGCGGAAGGAAGGAAGTGGCGGAAGGAAGGAAGGGAGGAAGGAAGGGAGGGAGGAAGGGAGGAAGGGAGGAAGGGAGGAAGGAAGGAAGGAAGGAAGGAAGGAAGGAAGGAAGGAAGGAAGGAAGGAAGGAAGGAAGGAAGGAAGGAAGGAAGGAAGGAAGGAAGGAAGGAAGGAAGGAAGGAAGGAAGGAAGGAAGGAAGGAAGGAAGGAAGGAAGGAAGGAAGGAAGGAAGGAAGGAAGGAAGGAAGGAAGGAAGGAAGGAAGGAAGGAAGGAAGGATGGATGTATAGGGCACATTATGAATAAAGGCTTCTTTCTGATCCTAGTGGTTGCAACACTCATTTATCTGGTCACTGAAGATTTGTTTGTAGAAAAAATATACAAGGTAAACCATAAAAACCTGGGAACAGAATAAGGTAGTACAGAAATATTTGGTCCAGAATTAGAATATTAAAAAAAAAGAAAGATGATATTAGTGTCACTGAAGTTTAGACAACTAAACCTGAACTTGTTACTTGATGTTCCCTTTCAGGCTAAGGCATGGATTTTTTTTTTTTTCCAGCTATTGAATGGATTCATTGAAGTTGAGCCAGATCCTCTCTCCTCTCTAAAGAAAAATGAGAGTGATTTGTGTTGATCTGGAACATTTGAATTTGAATGCAAAGAATCTCATCCATAATATTCCATATTAACTAATCTGGAGCAGTAGAAAAGGGAATAAACAGCCACTAGGCAGGATATTTCACCCACCTACACTGGAAGAATGGTGGAAGAGATCAAAAGGAAAGTAAACTCAGCTGTTTTCACCCTTATTTATGAACAGCCCACTAAGGTCCAAATGAGGAGGTGTCCAAAAGATTTATCAAGGTTATCTACAAATATCAGAGTGAAATCCCTGACATATGTGCATTTTTCTGCCATAAGCAGGGATCAACTGCATTAATCTCCCTGGTGTCTACTAAAATATCTCTTTTCTGATGGGATTAGGGTTTGCCTTAATCCAGTACTGACTGCTAGAGTGTAAGCAAAGCAAACATGAAGCTTGCTTCCATCCTCTGCCTCAGCCCTGGCACCATCTGTAGGAATAACACCAGCATATGTGTGTAAAACCAGCATCACCCAGGGTTAACAACAGCTAGAGCCCAGATGGATGACAAAAATGCATTATATTTACATCTATAGAATTTATTAGTTCTTTTTTAATTAGCTTTCTATGCAGCAATTTATTTCCAGTGCTGTTCTTAATGAAAACGTTATAAGTTGCAGTTCTATTTCCAGTGTTGAGTTTTGTCCATTCCATCTCTGTCCTCATTGACTAAAACCAGTTTTGTTTCCTTCATAGTTAAATAGTCTTTAAAAAAAATTATCTGAGGAAGATACTTGTGTTTAAATATGCATTGCTGCTCTGAGAACACCCATCAGTGTGTGAGACAGCAACTCTTGCTATGCAAATGTGTTTTTCTTTCCTGATAGGGAACATTTTCAGCTCTCATTTTCCCTAGTTCTGCACAAACCACATTATTCTGCCACCAGCTCCCTTTCAGCAGAGCTGGAGCATACAGTTCCTGCTCCCTTAGCTGGAATAGTTTAATGCCAACCATTTTGTGTGTCTTCTGTGGGCTTTTTTAAGGTTTATTTCCAGTAACACGTGAATGAGAATTTAAGGGTTTCTGTCACCTTTTACAGCTGTGATTTGCTTGCTCTGTAGTTAAAAGCAGCTGCAAGGTGAAAGGCTGGTATTTCCCCATGGCAGGTTCCCAGGGATGGTGGGACTGTAACGAGGCACTGGATGGGCACTGAGAGATTTGCATCCTTGGCAGCCTTGGCTGTGTACTCCAGTGCTTAAGCATCCATCTCCTTGAATCTGTCCTGCAACCACACTCATTTTAACATAAGTCAGCATTTTTCCTCCTGATACTTAATCCAAGATGAAAGTCAAATGCCAGTAACTCTGCTTGTTCCCAAAAAAACCACAAGATTTGCCACGCTGGGGCAAATGGATGAGTTGCCAGGTCTGCTATCTAATCTCTCTTAGTGTCTCAGCTGGCCAGTGTTTTATGTCTCTGGTTTTTACATTATCCTGAGTGCTTCCCAGAATAATTCCACATATTCATGAAGCTGCTTTTCTCTCTCCTTCCTCCCTCCACACTGCAGGAGTTGCCAAATGTGAGTCAGGGAGACCTGTCCTGCTAGGGAGAGGCAGTGGCCACTCAGACCAGAAGAGATGTGGCCTCTTTCACAGAACCATCTTGCAGCTGAGCAAAGTTACTGCAGCTTAAATTGCAAAGTGAACCCATGGATGAAGAACAACCAATGGTATTTTGTTGGTCACTCAGTCACTTAGATTTAGATCACACATTGCTGGAAATTTTAGCTTTCTTGTCAAGGCAATAAAATAAAGTCATAGCCCTCCTCTGTAACTTGAGCCTCACTCTTTTGAGTTTCAGCCCTCAGAAAAAGATGATTTCAGATAAATTTATTTAGTTTGCTATTTGGAATGTTGTGAAGGAAATCCCAAATTACAAGGGTGGGTTTTTTTTTTTTGAGAAATAGAACCATAGAATTGTTGTGGTTCCAAAGGACCTCTAGGGTCATTGAGTTGAACTGTCCCCCTATCACCACCTAGTTCACCACTGAACCAAGTCCTCAGGTGCATATCCCCAATTTTTTTTTCCACTTCCAGGGGTGGTGACTTTACCACTTCCATGGGCAGCCTGCTCCATTGCTTTACAACCATTTCCATTAAAGAAATCCTCTGAATATCAACTCTAAATCTTCTCTGGCACAACTTGAGATGGTTTCCTCTTCTCCTGTCTTTTGTTACCTGGGAGAAGAGACTGACATCCACCTCACTATTACTTCCTTTAAGGTAGTTGTAGAAAGCAATAAGGTCACCCCTTTTCCTCCAGGCTAAACAGGGTGACAATGCTTCTACAAGAAAAGTAATATTAAGAGAAAATGAGTGCACATTTCTTTGGAGGAAGCATCTCCTGTGACTTGTGACCTTGAGAAGAAGCAAGGCCTAATTATTAAGTGGGTTTGATTCTTTCTCTTTCCTGACTTGCTATAGTAGAGGGATGAAGTTTGTGCTTCAGATAGCTCCTGAGGTTTCCTCTCAGAACTTTCTGGGAGAGCTTGTAAGAACGCAAATTTTAAACCTCACACAACCTCAAAAAATGCATCTGGGACTTAGATCAACTGCATCGCTCAAAATAAAAAAAGGTTTCTGGAGGTTGAAGAAGAACTTTTTCTTGTATTAAACATTGTCATGTTACAGAACTATGCAATGACTTTTCAATCATACCGAACTCTGCCACGCACAGCGGGCTATGAGAGAAAAAATGAGGTCAGCTCACTCATAAATAGATTTTCCCCTTGTTTTAATGTGATAAGACAATGCTGCTGAGATTCGCTCTTCACTTGCCATTTAATCAGAGCTGAGTTTGCAATGTCATTACCCGATGTTTCACATATTCAACACCAGGTAATTTAAAAATCTTTATGCAAATGGCCCTGCTACTTCTATAACAGCATTTGTTTTTAACAGGTTGGGCAAAATTACTCTAATTCATTACGTGTCACCTCCCACGCTCTGGGCATTCCACCTTTGTGAAATGAATTTTCTCATGATCCCCGAAGTTCAGCTAGCAATATTCACTTCTGAAATGTGATATCACCCATTGCATCTCTGGCCATTATTATGTCATCTTCTGCAGCTTTGCCTCCCAGGTGCAAATTCTGAGCTGCTGCAGACCTTTTTTGCATGTTTATATGAGTCCCAGTTGCACGTTTCTTAAAAGCTTTGCCGTGTACTGTGCACTGCTAAGACATATCTTTAGGGGTCAGACTGAAATGCACAGGGGTAAATTCCTACGGGGAACATGACTAAACATGAAGATGGAAAAGATTTGGGATTTCTTTCAGTGTAGTGAGTCCCAAGGAACTGATTTGGATAGACAACACCCTTCTTGGACCCCCCAGACAGTGCCTGGACTGTAGGTTTGGGATTTGTTGCTGGGGTTTTGTTTTATTTTGTTCCCAGTATCATCTAATTCCTTGTTTTAGTTTTGCTTTAGGGTTAACCTATACTCTCCACAAAACACACCCATGCTCTCGTGGTGGTCCCTGACACATACCCATGCACTTGCATTAATATCTTTATCCAAAACTCCTATTTTAACAATGAACTGCAGCTGCCAAATTTGAAGAACTTCATATCAGGGCCAAAAATACCCTAGACTTCCAAAGGGCCTGGATTTCTACTGGGCCATCTTTCTAAGCAGAAAAAGAAATTATTTCAGTGAAGTTGAATCAAAGGTGGCTTCTGGGAACCATTGATGCAAATAAGAGAAAGCACAGGGGAAATAAAAGTGTAAGTGAATATTAAGCCATATTGCACGGGGTATATCATCACCCTGCCATCTCATTTTTTTTCTGACAGAAGACTCTTGGGTTATTAGGTCTGTCCTATTTTAAGAAGCTGCTGTTAGAACTCCAGTATAAGCAGAAATGACCAGAGTGGCTGAATAAGAGCAGCAGCTTTCCTGCTGTGGGGCAGTTGTGCGCTGAAGAAATTCTGTAATGAAAAGTGGACATCATTTGCTTCCCTAGAAAATTAGTGGGAAGGATTCTTTAAAGAGATGAACTTTAACTGACGAAACAACAGTCTTTACTGAAGGCAAAATCTCATCATTGTGTACTACACTTGAAAAAAGGCCCAGCTAAAGCTCGGGAAAGTTTACAATGTCAGAAATGTAATTCTCAGACTAATCTGCAATCTGATTAACTTCAGCTTCAAAGAGGCAGGAAACACCACAGGTTTTCTTAGTATTGTGACCTTTTTCTTCCTTTCCTTGTATTTTCTTTATTTTCTATGCTGAAAATACATCATTAAAATTTATGTATAAAATAAAGCTGTTAAATCAAGCCCATTTTGAAACCTTCATCAAAGTGATCAGGAAGGGTTTTCAGAGGCCATTCCCTGCCACCACAGATGGAAGAGATTAATATCAAATGAGTTAAGCCATGAATTGCACCCCAACTGCAGAGAAAGGTTATCTGACTTGGGATAAATTTGATGTTGATGTCCAAAGCTGGTGATCTATTGAATCCTAAACACAGAAACAAAGTATATTTACCATATTGTCAAGAAATGAAAATCAGAATATTAGCAGCTACAAGGAACTAGAGC
This sequence comes from Agelaius phoeniceus, assembly GCF_051311805.1. NCBI lineage: Eukaryota > Metazoa > Chordata > Aves > Passeriformes > Icteridae > Agelaius > Agelaius phoeniceus. The sequence goes on along the minus strand of NC_135265.1, from coordinate 152,056,363 downwards.
CAGAAAAATGTAAACAACCACAGATTTCCTGCTTTCCCTTTAATACTCTCTTAGGGGTTTCAGAAATAGACAATTTAGATCCTCATGTTATAAAATGCTGTCTCCACTGTCAGCCTCACAGATTAATTTAGGTTCTACATTCACATCGTGAATGAGATGATGTCACAGGATTTCAGCTTTGTGATATTTGGAAACTACTTTGCAATGTGCATCTGAAACTATAAAGTATGCAGTAGTTTCAGAGGAAAGCAGATAAAGTGTGTTGTGACATGGATTTAATTAGTGTAAATTTGCATATGGGAAGGTTTCAGTTTGAAAATATCAAAAGCCAGTAGTGCCTTGGAAACAGGTTCATCAAAACACTAAAAATCAAAATCAAAATAAGAGAAAACAAAATTGAATTAAACAAAAAATGGCAAGATCAAGTCAAGGGCTTAACATTTCCTTTCTGTGGGCTGCAACTCGAGACACCTGTGCTGAGGGTCCAGCACGGGCACAGGCTCCCTCCCTGCCTGAGTCTGACATGTTGGGAAGGACCTTTAAATAACTCTGAAGAGCTATTTTCATGTCCATGTTGTCAGTGCTCACCACCAAAATCCAGCTGTTCATTCTGTGACTTTGCAGAGCAGCTGCAAGACCTTTCCTATGGGCTGGATAAAGTCAGTGAGTGTTTGCATGGACTTTAACGAGATTTGGGTCATCTCTCCCCTTTCACTGAGGCAGAATTCCACTTGGGAATTTCATGGGCCACCTTCAATCATCTCAATCAGCTTCTATTGATTGCCATTGTTTCACACTTTTAAAGAAACTTTCAACCACCCAAAATCTCTGCATATATAATGGTCACCTACTATTAGTAATGGACTATGATTTATCTAGATGAGACTTCTCCAACAGAGAAGTCCTTTGAGATTTGTGTCTATGAGAAAATCTTAAATCCATATAAAAATTTGCAAATGTCAAAGGTTATATTATCACAGCTTATTTACACAGTGTGATACACATCCTCATACTTGCCCAGACAGAGATCTCACTTGATTTGGAACAACAGCAGGTACAGACAAATTATCATTTATTACTCTGAATAATTTATCTTCCCATGAGACCACCTCTTTAATTCATAGCCAGAACAACCCAGACTAAATAAATGAGCAGAGTCTACACTGAAAACCTCAAAGAGGGGAAAGATTCTTCTCTGAGCTAATGAGGAGGGATCCTTACCTCAGGTTCTTGTAGCAGCTCAGAGCTACCACATGGCTGGAGCAGCTCTTTACAGTCTGCTATTACATTTCTCAGTGAAGAGATCTGTCAGCTTATAGAAGCATAAATTTAGCACCCTGATAGCAGCAGAGTGCTTTTTTTTATTTGCCCTCTCTCTTTATTCATGAAAAAAAATCAAGATAAATTTATCTGTTTCCTTTTAATGATTATGAAAATAATCACAGAAATATAGACAGACACAGCCTCAAGACAGACACGTTTATACCAGTAAAGTTCCCAAGACATTAAAGAAAACCTAGGAAACCTATAATCCAGCATAATTTTAATTTATTTCTTTCAAAAGATTATTATTTAGTTCTCTATTTATATGGCAACTAAGATAAGACTGCATAGTCCATGAGTAGAACTGCTAAACTCAGCATAATTATTACTACCCAAAAAGTAAAAAACCATCTTTAATCAAAACCTAAGAGTATGACAAACTCTCTCTCAATAACTTAAATTCACTTTTATCCTCAAGAAAACCTGAAAGGTATATGAAGTCTGTTGGGTTTTTGGCCCACAACATCTTTTAGCCAGTTTGTATCTGGAGAATCTCCCTTGTTGCACTCCAAGTCTCTACATTACCTATTTCTTATCCAAATGGCTTTTGCATTTTAAATATTTAAATTTAAATAAATATTTTCCCTGCCTGCAAATCAAAATTCAGACTCTCCAGCAGCTGCAGAGGCTGCTAAGAGCAATGACCTGTGCTGGACTTAGGGTTTAGTTTCGTGTCCAACCCATGGTGCTCTTCATCCCAGTGCTTGGAGAATTCTGTGCAAGCTCCAGAGGATCTGTGTTCTTTTTCTCCTGGACAAAGGCCTGTGTGTGCCTGCAACAGGAGCTCTCTGACATATGAGGAGAGGCTGACAGAGCTGGGACTGCAGCCTGGGGAAGGGAAGGCTGTGGAGGACCTTTCCCATCTATAAATACCTGAGACAGGGGGATAAAGAAGGAAGAAGCAGGCTCTTCTCAGTGGTTTCTGCTGTTAGGTCAAAAGGCAGTGATCACCACCTGAAAAAAATGAAAAATATTTTTGAGCATATGAAAACTTTTTTTTTTTTTTTTCTTGATATAAGATTGACCAAATTGAGGAAATGGGTTGCTGAGAGTTGTGGAGACTCCAGCTTTGGAACTATTGAAAATCCAGCTGGTCACAGTGCTGCTCACCCTGCTTCATCTCCAGAATCACCATTCTGTGGTTCTGTAACTTGAACAGGTGCTGAATGTTGTTGATTGGTACCTGCAGAATATTATAGAATTTTATAATGCCATAAAATGGTTTGGGTTGGAAGAGACCTTAAAGGTTCACCTTAGAGCCTTTCCTCTTTTAAAAGTGCTGGGAAATGTTAAATAAACAGAAAAGTGAGAATAGCTCCCAAGTGGAAGGAAAGGTTAATGATTAGTGGTGCGCGTCCCCTTTCCAGGGCTTTTTTACTTGTGTGAGTGACTTGAGCAGCTCCTCTTGTGACATTAAAAGGACTTTGGCTGCTGAATTTGTGCAGCTAAATTTAGATGTCAACAGTGAACCTCTCTGCATCTGGGAAAGTCATCCTGAAGATCCCTTTGCAGTTAATGTGAGTCAATACCAGCCAGTGAAATTTAGGTCAATATGGAGTTGATTACTTTATTCAAATGATCCCCACCCTAAAAACCCTAAAAATCTTTGGCTGTATTGATTAGACTTGTAATTACTGTAATAGGAGCCTGGAGCCTGGAAGTCATTCTACTCAGATGGAGGTGCTTAGACCTTAAATTAGCTGGGATGACTGTCATCTTCAGAAGGGTACCCTTCCATTAGAGTGTTTCTATTGCCTCTCTGAGGTGTTTATGTGAATACAGTGCAGGAGCCCTCATCTCTGCTTTGTATCTGCAGCAGAGCACATAAAGGACATCTGTTTTAAAAAATATTATCTGAACAATCTTATAATGAGCAGTTTAGAAATTAGCATAAATGAAAATATGTTTGTGTCTGTATTTGGCTGCTTTGTGTCTGATCGTGGTCTATTTTAACACCTTGTTGGTTTGCAGTAAAGCATAATTAAAACAGTGTTTATGAGGCTTTCACCTGTATTAAAAAGAGCTAGAAAAAAGAAAAGAAGTTGTTATCAGTTATGCCTTCAGTAGTAATAATGACAATCCAGTTTGTCATTCCTTTCCTCACCCTGGATAACAAGTTTAACTGGATTTTCTTAGACTGCATGTGTACACAAACACAGTCACTGAGGAAGTAGAGGTAGAATAAACACAAACACTACAAAAGCCTGCTGATATATTTCATAGTGATGCTTCTTACAAACACTCAGGGCTGTTTCATGGGTGGTGAGTGCAAAAATACAATCTGTGTAACCCCAGAAGTGCAAAGTGCTGATCTTGGAGGTGCTATCCTGCTGCTGATGTCTTTCTTAAGAAGTTTCTTTTACAGTAATTGGATAGAAACAGACTCTTTGATCAAAAATCGACTTTTTTAAAAATTCCATTAACTTGTCTACATGAATAGTGTAAACATTTTATGGTTTAGATCTACATGTTTTTGATCTCTAATTACACATCTACAAGATATAATGAGTTGTTCCTAGTCAGAGAAAGTGCCTAAGGTTTTCATTTTTTTCATGGCATGAAAAAATGGGAAATAATACAATTTCTCAGCTATATTCTGTCGAGCAAAGTGCGCAGTGCCATGCTCTGTCTTGTATTCTTTTTCCATTTTGCAGAAAATGATATTTTTAAAATTAAATGCACTTTTCTCCAGGTATGGGAACTGCTGGCATTGAAGAGAACACAAAATTTACTATTTTCCTTGCTGCAGCAGGTTAAATACTGTATTTTCTTGATGAATTTGTGTTTTCTGTATTCTCAGTCACAGAACCATGGAAAAGTTTGGGTTGGAAGGGACCTTAAAGATGATCTCATTCCAACCTCTCTGCCATGGGCAGGGAATCTTTCCTGGTTATTCACAGCCCATTCCAACTTGGTTTTGAACATTTCCAGGGATGAGGAGCCCACAGCCTTTGTAGATAATCTGTCCCAGTCTTCTCATCCCTTTCACCTCCACAATTGCCTCAGCCTGGCATCAGTGAAAATACATTTTCCTGAGCTTGATCTGGAGCTTGATCTGCTTTGTTGCTGTCTGTGCCTTTTGGGAGCAGCCACCCTTCCATCAGGGACACCTCTGCACCAGAAATTCTCTGCGGGCCCTGTGAATACTCACCAGCTGTTCTTGGTTTTACAGAGCCTGTGGTCACCCTGGGAAGTGGAATGGATTCTCAAGGCACTGCACACTCAAGCCCCACGTCCGTGTCTGCATTTCTGATCGCGTCATGTTAAACCTGCTATAACCAACAAGCACTAATTGTATGAAAGAAAAGCTAAGTTTTATACTGTGTGTTGGTATCATTGTGAATAATTTTGCCTATTTTTCCCCCTCTTCATCACAGGTGTGTTTTACCTTATGTTACAGATTTTAATTATGCCCCCTGTATCTGGGGAATTCTATTTCTTTGCCTCCAGATTTGCTCTACAATGTGCTGTAAGACAAGTAGCTGTTAATTCATCTCTGTTGTTTGTGTTTTTAACATGCTCCTGATCTCCAATTCTGCTCATTTAAAATTGTGAAAGTCAAGAAGTTTGTCTGGTTCTTTTTTTTTTTTTGTTACTCTTTTTGTATGTTTAAAAATTAATTTAGCTCAGATTCCCCTGCTGTGCACTGCTGCTTTAGAATTTGCTCTGCTGGATCTGAGCTAAGCACTTCCACAATTTCATGTGCCGTTTACAACACATCAATTAGATGGTTATTTGATCCCACTGTATGCACAGAACACCATATTTATTCATGAGAAACGGCCCTGAAAGAACAGGACAAATAAACAAAACATTATATTATTTTTTTTGGTGGCCTTTAAAAAAAAAAACAAGCAAGATAACTCATGAAAAATGCCAAATCTTGCTTCCAACTTCATTTAATAGGTTTCAATGCAACCAATGTTTGTGAGTTTGTTCCATTTTCATCCATAATGTTTTTTCCTGACAACATGATTGAAAATGCCATTTATATTCATCTTTAAATGTGTCATGTGTTATAAATGCGGTTTTCCTCCAGTAAATAAAGCATTTCAAAAATGGTTTTAATTAAAATGCCATAGGAATTATTGAAGAGAATTTAACAAAATTATATATTTTTTACTCATTGGGAAAAGCAAAATCTTTTGACAAAAATATTTATTACCAGAAAAAGAAAAAAAAAAAAAAAGTTACCTCTATATGTTATGGGGGTTTGGGTATCGTGGAGTTTTAGAAATGAATAACAAATATTAAACTGGATTCTCACCTGCACTGATATCAGTTACATGCTCCTTTTCCAAAGAGCTGACACAGTCTTTCATCAGTAAAGGTTGAGCACAGAAAATGCTCAGAGAAATCTTGTAGGTGCTTAAGCTCACTCAGGGTCAAAACTGTGAAACTTCTTAAATCAGCACAGTCAGGTTTGGAGAAGAAACACAAGTCACAGTTCCTAGTGGCTTTTCTTTAGAAATATAAAATCTACCTAACTGGATTGGTATATGTTACATTAAATATTCATTAATTGCTATTAAGAAAAGCTATTGAATAGAGTGACACTCTTCTTTTTCTCCAGCCAAGCTTCGTGCTGGCATGAAATTAGAAATTATGACACCTATGGCTTTACCTTATTACAGAGAGTTTACTTCTGAACTAGAACTCCCCTTTTCTCTCCACCACAAACTGCAGACTGCCTCCATCAGCACATTTGGCAAATCCTGCAGAGATGAAAATAATTTTCATTTAGTTAGTGAGAGCTGAAACGAACCAAACTCGTAGCTGATTGCAAGCAAATATTTTGAGAGCTTCGAGCTGCATTTGAGCAAGGGATCCAGGACAAACAATCCTTGCCCAGTCACTAATCCCATTCATTAGGAGCTCAGTGATTACCTCATTAGTATGATTGAGCTTTCCCTGGGCCAGCTCACACAGCAGATCATTTGGCATTGATGACCCAGGTAAAGAATTTCTCTGCTGAAACTTCAGAGGTTGCCTGGCTTCAAGCAAGGAGGAAATCAAATGGCAGCAAAGATGGGCTGTTGTGTATTGTAGACTTGGTTATAATGGTAAATGCCATTAAAAAAACCCCAAACAATTCATGAGGTCACTATAAAACAGCATATTCGTGCTAAAGAATAGAATTATAAAATGGTTTGGTTTGGCAGGGACCTTCAAGGACTGTGTAGTCTAAGTCCCTGCCACAGGGACCTTCCTCTATCCCAGGTTGATCCAAGCCCTGTCCCAGCCTGGCTTTGAACATTTCCAGGGATGGGGCAGCCACAGCTTCTCTGGGCAGCCTGTGCCAGGCCCTCACCACCCTCACTATAAACGTTTTTTTCCCTATGTCTAATCTAAATCTCCCCTCTCTCAGTTTAAAACCATTGCCTCTTCTGTCCAGTGAAAAGAATCCCTGTCTTTCTCATGAGCTCCCTTCATAAATTGAGATGGTGCAATGAGGTCTGTGCAGAGCCTTCTCCTCTCCAGGCTGAGCAGTGGAAGCCCAGCAGCACCCAGAGGAGTGAGAATGTGTGAGAACAGCCCTGCAGACACCCGGGTCAGGGCAGAAGGAGGGGCAGGAGCTGCTCCAGGAGCTGCAGCAGAGATGCCCCTGCGCCCCTTGGTGAGGCACCCAAGCCCCTGCAGCTCTTGGGGGCTCCTGGGGACCTGTGACCCTGCAGAGAGAGGAGCCCACGCTGGAGCAGGTTTGATTGTCCCCACAAGCACCCCAGAAGGGCTCAGCCTGTTCCTGAAGGACTGCACCCTGTGGAAGGGACCACACTGGAGCACTTTGTGAAGTGCAGCCCATGGGAAGGACTCACACTGGAGAAGTTCCTGGAAAATTCTCATGTGGAAGGGACCCCAAAATGGAGCAGGGGAGGAATGTGAGGAGTCCTTCCCCCTGAGGAAGAAGGATCAGCAAAGATGGGTGAGGAAGTGACTGCAAGCCCCATTCCCAGTCCCTCTGCCCCACTGAGGGGGAGCAGACAAAAGACTGAGAAGTCAAACTCAGGGAGGAGTGGGAGGAAGGTATTTTAACATTTGGGTCTATTTCTCATCATCTTGCTCTGATTTCATTGGTAACACACTAAACTAAATAATTTCCCTAGGCTGAGTGTTTTGCCCAGGGCAGGAACTGCTGAGTGATCTCACCTGATGGGGTGCAGGACTTTGCTCTTGGCCTTGTTCAGCTTCACACAACTCACATTTCCCAGGCCTGTCAAAGCCCCCCTGCCCAGCATCCTTTCCTTCTAGTGTATCCTTCACAAACCTGCAGAAGGCTGCACTCAGTCCTGGTGTCTGTGTCATTTATAATGATATTAAATCATGCTGGCTCCACATGGACACAACTTGTTACCAATCCCCATTTGGACAATGAGCCATTGACTGCAACTGCAAGTGAAGATTTATTTTCTATTCCTTCACTCACTTCGTGGGTACATTTTCCTTTGCCCTCCTCATGGAAAACAGAGTATCTAACAATGCCATTAAGCAGCTGGTTTTGTTACTGATGCTTTGAGAGAAAACACAGGCACAGTTTCTTCTTCTTTACAATATCTCTGGCAGAGACACAGAGCTCAAAGATTTCCAACAGCAGGTAGTTCACTTTGGCAGGTCCTGCAAACCACCATGGTGTAGAGGGTTAATTGGTAACAAATAGGTGAGAATGGGATATGACAGGGGAAAATTCTAATAAAACCTCTTTGCAAAGGCACTACGAGGAGTGAGAGCATGCTGGCAACAGTGGAAGAGAAGTTAAGAAGATCCTGACAAAATCAATTAAAAAGAGGCACATCAGAGGCATGGTGAGCTAAGTACCCAGTTCAATTATTAAGTTGTCAGGTCCTCTTAGTCTGGAGTGGAATAGGAAGCAGTTCTTTCTCTGGTGCCTTTAGGATAAATGCGAACATGAGAAAAGAAACTTGTTTGGGTGCCTTGTGCTGCTGCTGACGAGCCATGCAGGAGCCAGGGGAATTTCTCAGATCCTGAGACCTTTAAAAATGACTGTTTGCCAAAACTGAGTCCACAAAAGGAGACAGATCTCAAAACTGAGAGTATTGCACATGCCATCAACTCTTCAACAATTTATTGACTTTTTCTCCCCTTTTAGGACACACATGAAAAATTTTACTGCATATACAATTCCAAAAGTCAGACTTTGATGAACCTTGTAGGTCCCTTCCAACTCAGGGGATTCTATGATTCTGTGAAATCTGCTGTGCTGGGAAAACAGCTGCTTGAACTAAGCAGGAGGAAGCCTTGAGGAGCCTTCTGAGCCTTCATCAGCACAAGGTAGGACATGAGGACAATTCTACTGCCTCAGCTCAATGCTACACATCACTCAGTATTCTGTCTCCAGCACTGGCAAAAACAAGTAAACTCGAGACAGAAAAAGTACCTTTGATCTTTTTTCCCTAGTAATCTCACAATCTTCAATCCTAATTTTTCCATTGAGGGAATTTCCAGGTGATGCTGTGGCTTAAAAACAAGTTTCAAAGATCTACTGCCAGCAGGGAAAAAAAAAAAAAGAAATCGATGAAATCCTAGGGTTTGTTTTTGTTGTCTCATTTAATTTGGCTCCAACTACTATAATTTCATATCCACTTTTTCCTTCCATTGACAAAAGATGTTGGCAGTCTGTCTCAATACACACTTTCCACCTCATCATAATTCCATCGCCTGTTAAACAAAGGCTATAAACCCCAAAGAGCAATGTTTTAGATTAGATATTAGGAAGAAATTATTATAAGAGTGGTGAGGCTCTGGCACAGACTCCCCAGAGAAGCTGGAAGTGTCCAGGTTGGAGTAATATGGTCTAGAGTAAGATGACCCTGCCCATGGCAGGGCTTTGGAACAAGATGACATTTAAGGTTCCTTCCAGCCCAAACCTCTCTCTGATTCTATGAAATGCTGACTTTTAGACAGTCCCATCCAGCTGAAAGGAGTTCAGCCTTTACCCTGAGCTGTTTTGTGCTAGCAGGGGACCCGTTATCTCCTGCGCATGCTGCATTTTGATACAAAGCCAACTGAACTTATTGGGCATGCCAAGCATTTTATTTCTCTCTTTCACCTATTTTGGTAATTTCTCAGTCAAAAACCAGAGAAAGCCACAAAAGTGAAAATGCAGTGACTGACACATTCCTACACTTCAGCATTTCGCGCCTCTAAGAGCGGATGGAGCGAAAGCGAAGAACGATGGAGCAGGTCAGCAGATCACTCTCTAACAACTTATTAATCTGCAGTTCTGTCAGTCCAAGGGGACTTGAAACACTGAAAGTGGCTGCAATTCATCCATTTAGTTTAAGTGTGTTAACCCACATAATGAGGTGCAGTCTCTTCCAAGGCAGCAGCCCAGAGCATATTAATGATCCCTCACATGGAGTCTGGGCTGTGCTTCTCATGTGCTCACTCATTACAGCCTTCCACACTGTGGAACTGAGCTGAACCTAATTAGACCACAAAGAAATACGGTTGTAATTGGTCTGGGGCAGCTCAGTAATATGTGATAAGGAAGTTTAATTGGCTTCTTCTTTGTTTTACTGGTTCTAGAATTTATCGTTTGCTTTGGACATTGGGCCAACTCCATGTCACCTTGCCATGGAAAGCAGATGAATAAAAATATGATGACAATTGGTAATTTGATTGTTGATTATACACAGTGGTGGCAGAAATTGCTGAGTTTCACAATAAAATATGGGGATTCCCGATCCTTGGATGCTGTCAGTAACAGGAGTATCAGGTTTAAGAGTATCAGATAGCATTTAGAAAATTAAATATGTCACTGTTGCTTTGTAATCCTTGTTTCAGTGTAATGGAGTTATGACCAATGCCAAAATCTCTAACCATCATAGCTAGAAATCATACATATATATATATATATATATATATATGTAAAAATTAAATTAGAACCTATCTCCAAGGTGAACATGTTTTTGGTTGATATAAACAGAGCAAGGAACGTCATGGGGTTTCTGGAAAAATGTGTAGGAAAATAAATATTCCTTCCTTCCTTCCTTCCTTCCTTCCTTCCTTCCTTCCTTCCTTCCTTCCTTCCTTCCTTCCTTCCTTCCTTTGAAAAGTTTAAAGTGACATTCTTCTGCCCCTGAAGTGGAATATTTGAAGATTCAGAAGTAAACTCTATTAAAAATTAATTCTCACCTCCAGTGAGGGACTCTTACCAAACGCCTGGGGAAATTCCTCAACATCCCATCTTGAAATCACTTTTCAAAATATTTTGCTTGAATTTTCAATCTCCTATTGCAACTTCTGCCTGGCTGCTTTGCTCCCTTTGACAGCCTAACAGGATCTCTCTGTGCTCAAGAATCACAAGAGTACAGTAGGATACAGTGAATCATCCCCATGCTAAGCCTCCTTTTTATTTCAAGGGCAAAAAGCCAAAAAGTTCATGACAGGTGTAGCTGGAGCATCCTTTTCCATCCTTTGTTCACACAGCTTGTAGATATGAATGAAAGACTTTGTAGCAGGTATTTACTGGATAAACTTGGGCATTATATGGGTCACTTCTGCCACTGCACTCTATGTCTCAGGGCGTGACACAGCTCAGAGACCCTGCAGGGTCTGGATGTGTTTGTGTAGCTGCAGAGGTGCTTCCATGCTGAGTGCAGTGACATCCCTGCAGGATGTGAACTCTGGAGGAGAAAGGAAGTGCCTGAAGAGACAAACCAGAGAGCCCAGGGGACTCTGGCTGGTGCTGGCTGCAAAACATGAAAGCAGGATCAAGGAATCACAGAATGGTTTGGGCTGGAAGGGATCTTAAAGGTCATTTATTTCCAACCCCTCTGCCATGGACAGGGACACCTGCCCCTATCCCAGGTTACTCAGAGTCTCATCCAGCCTGCTGTTGAACACTTCCAGGGATGGAGCAGCCACAGGTTCTCTGGGCAACCTGTGCCAGTGCCTCACCAACCTCACCATAAAGAATTTCTTCCTAATATCTAAACCCAATCTTCTTCAGCTTAAGAATATCATCCCCCATCCCAGCTATTCAGGCTCTTGTGAAAAGTCCCTCTCCAGATCTCTTGGATCCCCTTCAGGCACTGGAAGGGGCTCTTGGGTCTCCTCAGAGCCTTTTCTTCTCCAGGCTGGACAGCCCCAGCTCTCCCAGCCTGGATCCACAGCTGGGGTGTTCCAGCCCTGGATCAATCTGGTGTCCTTCTCTGGACTCAGTCCAGCATTTTCTTGTACTGGGGGCTGAGGTTTTGCCACAGTACTGGAGGAGAGGTCTCACAAGAGCAGAGTAGAGTTCACTGAAAAGAGATCCCAGGAGTGATTACTGCAATCCTCTAACTGTGGCACTAACTTTGTAGTACCCAGCTTGCTGTCACACTAGATAAAGAAAGAAAACTAAGCAAAAAAGGACTTCATGGAGAATGTTGATGCACCAGAACAACTCCTGGAATTCCTGATCACCAGGCAGTTAGCAAAAGGCAGGAGTTTGGGATGAGAGGCAGTGCTGACAGCAGCAGGCAGGGAAACACCAGGCAGGTCTGGGGTGTCCTTTGCCTTTTGTTTCCTGGCTTTATGATTCCTCTGGGGTATTTCTGACATGCTCAGCAGCAAGGCCAAGTGCTGAGAAGCCTCTGCCGGGATCCTCCAGCCCTGCACATTCCAAGCACAGACTCAGCAATTCTTCAATCTGCAGGATGGCTTTAGTGTTCGTTTTCTTTACAGGTAAGTTAGATTCAGTGCTGAGCCCAGATTCACCTTATCTTACTTTAAGCATTTAAAAATGAGCGCAGCCACTTTCAGCTCCTATTACAGTCAGTGGAAAAAGATCTTGGGATAGACTCTACTACCCTCTGGAGATTCTTATGTTTCCCAAGGGCTGATGTGTTCAAAATTTAGAGCCTCAGTTAGGTAGGGTGAGTCTAGACTGATTTTCCCTTCACAAAGCTCCAAGATAAAAACTCTCTGGTGGGCTATAAAGTTCCATCAGGGCTGCTTCTTCCCACTTTTCCAAATCCCATATTGATCTTTCCTGTGCTTTTAAGTGTTACTAACCTTCTGAGCCTGCATCTTCATTTGACATAAGACCAAATAAAATACTCCACAGAGGTAGGCAGGCAGGCAAGAAGAAGTCAACCTTTATAAATGCCCTGAAATATTTAAGGTCCCCAAAGCAGAAAATGCAAGCACAGTGCAAAGACTGAAAAAAAAGTCACTCTCCATTCCCTAAAGTCATTAGAGGATTCATCAATGGCTTTATATATTACTAAAATCAGAAAACTTTGTTGTGAAGAACTTCACTGTAGTGACACCTGAGAAGTTATATCTGTGGGTTATGGTCACAAAACTCTGGCACTGGATAGTGTGGAAGGATTTATTGGGATAACTCAGAGGAAGAAGATACATCCACAGGGAGGAAATTGAGCACCAGCTGAAGAGAATTCAGATGATATGGATATGCAGTAAAGACAAAACGACTTTTCATGTTTGAGTCAAGATAGGCAGCTGCTAATTCTTCAGTTAATGTGTTTTGTTCCTCCAAGTCAGCTGGATTCCAGGTATGACTAATTCCATGTTGGATCCATAACAATAAAATTCAGTTTCTGATCTTTGATCTTACTGAGAAATGGCATCAAATAGTCTGTATTATGCTATCCTGGCAGTCAACCACCCCTCTTCCATGATCAACAACATCTATGAAGTGTCCATGGGCTAAAAATCATCGATATTTCTCTTGTGTTAGAAGGTGAAGAACAACCAGGAAAGGAAAGATCACTTCACTTTTGTTGGCTTCTTATGTGAGGTGAATATTTCTGCCTTTCTCCAGCCACTCAGTTCATCAGGGCTTGCCCTCTCCTGAAGGGCAGGGGCAGTTTCCAAAGACTAAGGGACAACAGAAAAACAATGAGAAGCCAAATTGTCATCCTAGTATGTTGTTATTCTTCACAACTAGTTAATCTTTGCCTGTACATGAGCTTGATTTTTTCTGCTTTACTGATGAGAAGTGTGCATTGGGTTTTTGCTTCCTTTTTCCTGGTGTGGCTAAATAGAAGTTTAATTGAATCAGAGGTTCATTGTTCTGTCAGCTGTGGCAAAAAAAAAATATCTGTGAGGTGGCCCCAAAAGGCAGAACACTTGCCTGGCACATCTGGGATCCTCACTCTCATTTCCAGCCCTTAAGGCATCAAAAGTGTGGTAGAATTCGAGGGAAAGAATGTGAAGATGATGTCAGGCCTCCAAGAAATACAGGTTAAAAAAAAAATTAGAGAGGATAAAGGGAGGTGATGAGTTGGGAAGACAATCCAGTGAGGTCTGGAGTGGTGAGGAGGTTTGGAAAGATTTAAAAAGCCACTCTTTCACCTTCCACCTCTCTGTCCACAGCACTGAAACCTTTTCCCTCTTCATGTCTCCCATGGATTTCTCCCAGACTCATGATAGTACAAACAGGGGTTTGATCTGTGCAAGCAAGAACTCAGATGCTCATTTTGGAGCAGAGCTTTCTCCTTACCTGTGGCCAAGAGAGGCAATCCTGGCACTGCCTTCTGAGCTCATCAATTCCCTACTTGATCAGGAGTAAAGGCTTGGTGCTGCTATGTGCATTGTTTGCTTTGGACTCAGACTATGTTGACAGTAAAGGATTTAAGGATTGTATTTAATCTCCCAGTAAAACACTTTACAACTAAAGGGACAACATATTATAGAGAAGTGCTGAGAAATACACTGCTCTCCTGCTCTCAGCAGCCCCTCCTACATATTATGAAACATAGCTTTTCACCAGAAAAATGTGATATTTTTACATTTTTGCCCCACACAAAGATGTGGCATTATAAGATATAGTTTTATATACATAGATATATATATATATATAGGATCCAAAGGCCCTGCAGTTCATATTGTTCTTATTGTTCTTCTCAGTTTCAGCAGTCTTTGATTCATATCCTGATTTGCTGCCCACTTGACCACACTCCCATTCCCTACTTTTTGCCACATGGAAGCTTCCACATTCCTCTCCAGAAAATTACTTCTGTCTCTGCAAAACCCCTTGAGATATGGCAGGCACTAAAAGCAAGAACTGGAGCTAAGAATAGAAGAGCAAGACGGTAATCATGACAATAAAACCTCCCAGATCACCAGTCAGAGCAAACATTTCCATGCTCCTTTGGAGAGTTAATGTTCCCCAGCCACAACCCAGTGCTCAGCTCCATGGGGGCAGGAGATGGAGGTGGGAGAACAGCCCCTTGCTGGCTTCTATCACAGCCAATAAGTGTCATAAAAACAAATATGAGCCAGGGGAACTGGCTGGGCCGTGTCAGAAGGTCTGAAGGGATGATTGCAGGTGAGGTAAAACCCCTGGAGTGGGACAGGAGAGAGAGAGGTAATTTGGAGGGTGAGCCACAAAAGCCTCAGCAGGGTTGGTGAAAGCTTTTAGTGTTTATTCCATGATCACACAACCACTGCTTGTGTGTAATGAAGACCTGCTTTGTCCATTGTTGGTTTCACCTGGCTGGTTTTGCATTTTTTTTGTAACAAAAGCTATGCTACAAGTTTTATAAAATAAAGTTTTTAAAAACCACTTATTTTTCTCTTAGTCATCTTTCCCCCTTGATTTTAATGGACAATTATAAAATCACTGAGATCTATCACAATTATTAAAGCCCCTGCTGCTAAAATCCCTTGACATCTGAGCTACAGAGAGGAAAAATCTGGAAAGAAAAATGTTGTAAAGTTCAGATGGTGGAGGCAGAGATCTACAGGATAAAATGACCCCAAGAGAGCAAGAATCAGAAGTTTGGGGTGGGAATGATGAGAGTGAGGAGTGGAATGTGATAGGAGAGCACTAAAAATACAATTCACAAGAAAAATCTCACGTGTGCCACTGTGGAAATGTGTCTCTTCTCTTTGCTGTCCCTTTTTAATCTGTTTTCTGGCATAGTCAATGCATTCAGTGAAAATCCAGTTGCAGGGTCCCAAAATGACACACCCCCTCCCTCCACTGTGTCAGGTTTGCTGTGGCTTCCAGTTCCTGAGAATTTGGAAACTTTAAGCCAGATGCTGATCATTTTTTTATGCTTTTTCAGGGCCTGACAAGAGGTTTGCTGCTACTCAGGAGACTTTGTCCTCACCAATGCTAATCCGGATTTTTTAACTCTTTGAAAGTGGCTGATCTTATATGGTGAATTGTTTCAGATGCTAAATTCCTTCACTTAAAAAAAGAATAGAAACAAAACAACAAAAAACTCAACCCTACTGAAAGTTTCCCTGCTTCCACTTGCCAGAATTGTACTCAATCTGTTGATAATTTTCTTGTCATTCTTCTTTTCCCAAAGATGGAGCCCAGCTTTCCTGGGGGTGGCTCAACACTTGCCTGCCCATAGGAAGCAGGGAGTGAATTTCTTGTTTTTCTTTGCAGATGTGTGCAGTTTTTTTCCTATTAAAATGTCTTTATCTCCAATAATGAGTTTTCTCATTTTTAGGGGAGTGAGAGAGTGGTTTTGTGGGGCTGAGTTCCCAGCTGGGGTTAAACAACGAGAGAATTGTATCAGTAAAGTCACAATGCTCTCTTCAAGATAAAAACCATCTTTTATTTTGACACCAAGAAACTTGCCATCAGACAGAAAATGACTTGTCTGGGTTAATTAAAGTAAGTGTGATATACAGTCTTCATAAAATATAATGATATTACATCACAGACTATGACAATACAGTCTGAAAGCTAAGGGAAAAATAGCAATATTACTGGAAATTCTGTGAAATATTTCTAATAATTCTGTCTCTGAGATCCATTAGAATTTGTCTCTTTATATGTGGTTTTTTTTTTTTTTTCCCTGCTAAAATATTTTGTTGACACTAAAGAACACCTTTGGCCTTCAGAGCCTTTTTGTGTGGCCGTCCAAAGGACAGTTCAAGAGAGAGCTGTGAATTTTGTAACATGACCTTCCAGGTGTTTTTCCACCCATTGGGTGTCTTTTAGTTCAAGATATGGTAAATTAAAAAAAAAGGAATAAAAGAAAAAGAGAAGGGGGAAACATGTTCCTCTTTGAGCCTGGGAAAAGTAGTGATTTAAAAACATATTTCTGCTTTTCTCTGTTAGTGATATCAAGTGGATTTGCCTGCAAAGAACACAGCCTATGGGTTTCAGCTGCCTTTATATAAACTCTCTCTCAATAGAATATTTGATCTATGGGACAAATATGGGACCATATTTGTCCCATAGATCAAAATATCAACAACAGACAGTCATTTATCTTCAACCCTCCCAGGACTGGGATGGTTATTGTTTTTCTCATTAAGAAAGTTGCTAAATCCCAGGGGAGTCTGGGGTTTGCAGTTTCCGCTGATACTCATTTGTCATATTTCTATTGCTGGTTAGAGGCACATAAATTTAGGTAAAGAATAATAATTGCTGCCTGAGGTCAGTCTCATGCCTCCCTTAAGAATATTAGAGGGTTATGAAGAAAAAAAAAGGCACCCTTTAAGAAGAGAAAATATGAAGACCAAGATTATTTTTAAAACCTAGGCACTGCTAAGGTGTTGGATTATTGTTTGAATCAAAATGGGTGGAATTGTCACTCTGGACTTGACATTTTCTACATAATTTGGGACAAGGAGTCTGCAGAGTCATGGAAAACTGCCGTGGAAGAACAAAACCTGTCCCATTCACACCAAGGAGATATTGAGTGACTATTGATGCATCAATATTTTTATGCAATTTTGATGTTTTGAACTCTTTTGTGGCTGACAAGAGAGGAAAGAATGAAGCTGCACTTTTTATGAAGTTTGAATGGCTGTCACAGAAAAGACAGGATAAGGTCAAAATGTCACCAGGACCATTGTGGCAAGAGATGCAGAGGCAGCAGAGGAAGCTCCACAATGAGACCCCAGAGTGATTCCTCTGTGCAATATTTCAGGTAACAGCCCCAAGCTAACCTGGGTGGCTGCAGAGTCTCAGAGTCTGGTGGATTTGATCTCAGCATTCATCGGTATTTTCAAAATATGCTGTGGGGGCAAAGAGATGAGCACTGAAACTACAGATTACAACTTTAATAAACCTTTAGGCAGTGCCCAGAGAAGCTGTGGCTGCTCCATCCCTGGGGGTGTTCAAGGCAAGGCTGGATGGAACTCTGAGCATTCCAGTCCAAGTGGAAGGTGTCCCTGACATGGCAGGGGTTTGGAATGAGATGATTTTTAAGCTCCCTTCCAACCCAAACCATTCTTTGATTATATATATATTTTTTTATTATTATTATTTTTTTTTTTTTAATTCTGTGTGGGTTTCTCACCAGGACAACTGGAGTGACTCCCCACCAGCAGTTTATGGAACAAAGTCCAGACCAAAACATGCAGCTGCTTCTGCAAGCTTGAAGGGATTTCTGTAAATTGTTAGTGTTATACCTGTCCTGCCCCCATTCTTCAACATACAGCAAAGTTCTTATTCTGGTGAAGTAAATATCTGGTGAGGACCCTACAGGGCACATCTGGAGCCCGTTGGTTTTGTCCAGTGCCTTGGGGATGTTTTCACAGGTGTGTAGTTAAACAGAGCCTCTAGGGCTCTTCCCCCCAAAGTATTTCATCACTGCTGCATTAGGTTGTAAGAAAGAAAAAAAAAAAAAAAAAAAAAAAGAAGAGTTAATAAACCTACAAACATTGTAAGATTCTATACCAGTTTCGTGGTTTTTTTCTAGACAAGGGAGAACAGAAAATCTTGTTGCTTGGCAAAGGTCATTTTTTTCAAGTATCACATATGTTCACTGGTTAAGTATTTCATTACAGTGCAGATAAAAGCACAAGATGTCTCCAGTGGTTAGTGATGCCATGTTTTATTTATTACCTTTTGTAGCTTTATTCATCATAAAGGACACCTACATGTCCTTTTTTTAACCTCCAGTTGAGTTTAATTCTGAATGGCAATTCAATGCAATGAGAAAAACCCCAACTAATGAACCAAACCAAAGCAAAACAACATGTATCCTTAAAACATTGGAAAATCTACCCCTAAATTATTTATTTCATTTGATTTCTACAAAGAAAATTGTGAAGATGTGGGGGTTTTTATAGCAAAAGGTCTGAATGGCCTGATACATATGACCAGATAAAAGTGAGTCACTTATTGCGCTGATATTCCTGGGTTACAACATTATCTCCAAAGAGATAAATAAAGATATGATGTTTATCTTTTGCTGCTTGGATTCCTGGCCCCCATTTATAGGAAACTAAAATAACCCAAATCTTGTTTTTCTCAGAAAAACTAGGATCAAGGCTTGGGCAGACTGAAGCTTCCAGCCATCCTTAAGATGAAAATTTCAGCTTCAAAGGTAGAAGGATACTAACAACGATTTTTAATAAATACTTAAAAGAGTATTTAAAGAAGAATGACAAAAAAACCATTCAGGCCTGTGGAAAGTTTGATATTTTACTCTATTCCCAAAACTAATATCCATGTATCCATATCCTCCCATCCTCTCCATTTCCTTTGGACAAGGAGGCAGTGGCTTCAACAACCCTCAGGGCAGAGGGGCTGTAAAAATCTTCCTGGTGGCAAAGACTGCTCCAAGTTGGGAATGTTCTCTGTATCTTCAACATATGTGATACACCAGTGTAAAAAAGAGGTTAAATCTTGTCTTATTTCCACTTTTTCTCACCCAACAGACAGCTCCAGTCTCAGCTGGATGAAGCCAGGGTTCCCATCTGAGTCCAAACAAGACTCAAGAGAATCAGAAGCACTGGTGGGCAGTGACTCATCTGAAACTCAAAAAGTAAAGTAAATAATAAGAGGGACAAGCCAAGCATTACCACCTAATTTTCCCCCTAAACTCTGTGTTCATGGCAAATTAAGGTGTGAAAAATGGTTTTAAGGAAGCAGAAGTTGTGTCAGGAAGGATGAGTAAGCCCACAAAGGGATTGCAGAGTGTCACAGATGAGCTCTGTCTGTGCTTAGCAGGGTAAAAATCAGAGTTCTTTTAAGATACAAAATTCAACAATAGTCTGGGCTATGTAATTAATCAAAGATAATCAAACAATCTTCAAATTTGCCAAAGATACCATGGAGAAAAAGGGGATAAACTGTTCTGTTTTCAACACAGGTAGAAAGCAACACACACAACTTCCCAGGAGGGAATGTTCATGTAGTTTTATGTCAAACCTTTTGATAGAAGGGATGGTGAGGCATTGGAAGAGATGATCTCCCCTCAGGAGTGTAAAGGCAACCCCTACCCTTGGGTGATTCCAAGAACATTGATAAAAACCTGCCAGACATTTCAGACACTGACCAAATGACCTTCTGGATCCTTGTAAAATTTATTCTCTTCCTTTGCAGTCCTCTGATGGTTACCAAAACCAACCACTACTCCTTGGGCTTCTTAGTATCCCATAGTAAGGGAGAAAAGGATCCTTGTAAAATTTATTCTCTTCCTTTGCAGTCCTCTGATGGTTACCAAAACCAACCACTACTCCTTGGGCTTCTCAGTATCCCATAGTAAGTGAGAAAAGGCATTTCCTTCATCTCCCTCCAGCTCTTGCATTAAATGTGGCTCCAGGACTGATCCCCTGAGAAGACTGGGACTGACAGATTTGTCAAAAAGATTTTAACCAAGAGACAGAGAAGCAGAAAACAGAACTGCAAACTGTGTTTAACAGAAACACGTATTTATAGGGGTTTCCAGGATTGTTTTCAGCAGTTTAATGTCATATGGGAGGAAATTCACAATTTAAGAAATTTATCCTGAGCAAGGCTTTCTTCCTGGGAGCCTGAGGGAAGTTTCAGCAAGTCAGTGGCATTGTCCAAGAAAGAATAGATAGGAAGATTATTTGAGTTCAACACTTTTCCCAGAGAAGTTGTGGATGCCCCATCCCTGGAAGTGTTCAAGGCTGGTTGGATGGGGCTTGGAACAACCTGGGATAGTGGAAGGTGTCCCTGCTCATAGTAGGGACCTTGAAACATCCCTTGAGATGATCTTTGAGATCCTTTTCAACCCAGGCAGTTCCATGGTTTCTGTGATTCTATGATTTAATGAACCTCACTTCAATTCAACCTGAATTTTCAATTGGTGGTGTCAGCTGGGTGAGTTCACCAAAGATACCTGTGCCAAAAAATCACTCCAGCCCATATCTTTCCAACCAGCTGATGGAAATTATTACTTTTTAGTGGAACTCTTGGAGGCAACCCCAAGATGTAATCTATTCCCACATCTCACTATGCACCTCCAGGTTGCTGACAGCTTTTGTGGGGTTTTTCCTTGTTTGTTTGTTTTTAATAATATCCAATCTAAACTTTCCCTGAAGGAAAAAAACAACTACTTAATTTAGTCACTGGCTAAATAAATATGTGATCACATCCAGTAGTTCTGTGTGAGCACAGCTCAAAGAAAAAGAGGGAAAAATACCATTTCTTCACAAGTATTCCCATTCTTTCCCCAAACACTTTTACCATTATTAATGAAATTCAATTAACCTCCTTTGCCCCCCTCTTTTCTACAGACATTTCTGTAGTTATCTATCTCTGTCCGTCACATAGACTGGAAATTTTGATAAATTGCTCAGACTAATTTGTACATCACTTGAGGCAGATGAGATAAATCATTCAAAAAGCATCTAGTGTCTCACAATAAAAACTCACCAAACTTGTCATGAGGGTAAATGCACTTTGACCAACCTGGTCTAGTGGGAAGTGTCCCAGCCCATGGCTGTAGGGCTGAAACTGGATGAATTTTATGTCCCTTCTTACCCAAACCAGTCTATGATTCAAAGACCCATCTGTCAAAATTTCCATGGCTAACTAAATTTGATTGTAAAAGGGTATGTTTGCAGCTTGAGGCCGCTGTTCAGAGTCTTTGCCAAAGTTTCTGTGTGAGCTTGGAGAATTCACTGTCTGGTCACCCAGAGCACAGACTCAGATTTTTGCTTTCCTTGCCTTATCTGGCAAGTTTTCTGTTGCAATGACCAAACACTGGGGTGGGAGGTATGGGGGTGCACACCACTGGCATGGGACTGAAATCAGTTCTTCTTTTCCAAGAATTATTGTTTGGGTAAGAAGAGACCTAAAATATCATCCAGTTCCAACCCCTTTTTGTGGGCAGGGACACTTTTCACCTGACCAGGCTGCTCCAAGCTCCATCCAACCTGAACTTGGACATTTCCAGGGCTGGGGCAGCCACAGCTTCTCTGGGGAACCTGTGCCAGAGCCTCACCATCCTCAGAGTGAATATCTAATCTTAATCTAATCTCTTTCAGTTGGAACCCATTCCCTCTTGTCCTGTCACTACCTGCCCTTGTAAACAGTCTTGCTAGACTGGATTGAATCAACCTGGGTTTCCAGTTCTATTCCAAATTAATAAAATGTAAAGTCAGCAATATTTCTATATGTCGGTTATGGAACACACACTCTAAAGAATATCTGTGACTGGAAGTACTTGTGATTTGGTGCATCCCTCCTGGTTATCCACCAGCATTGATTGTGTGCTATCAGCAATGATTGGAAAAACCAGGATCTGCAGAACTCCCTCCAGGACCAGTTCATTTGCTTTCTCATTTTTTGGCTTGACATTATGTATGAACACTAACGCATATTTAAAGGGTACAATTCCCTGAATGTACCAAACAAAGCAGCAGCCTCTAATTTTGAATTTCCCTGGAGCTGGGGAGAAAAAGGGTTTGTCAGAACTAATAACGGGTGAATCCCAAAATGGGCTGTGAAGAGAAATTGTCTAATCCTAATCATTTCCCTTGGTAGTCAGCTCCACTTTTACTGGGAGATTCTGCCTGGAAAAATTGTATTCAATAAAATGTTTTGTCTATATGGACCTATTTCAGTACAATTCTACTCTTGGAGACCCATCTGAAGAACTGCAGCCCCACATGTCAACCATTACATAGGCAAGCAAGCAAATGTTAATTTTGGCTGTGATATATTCTCTGTTTTACTTTAATTGGAGGAAATCCCCAAATCGATCAGTTAGGAAGCATTTAGGTTACAGTGGAGGCTGGAGGATTTTAGAAAGGGCTTTAGTTACAAATAATAAATTATCCCAATAATAAAGAACTGAATGGCAACAGGGAACAAGGTATTATGAAGCGAGTCTTCCCAAAGCAAATCTCTTCCCACTGCTGTGCAAGATGCATTAGCATGTGTAACATAATGTTAGGAAACAGTTTATTTCTTTTAGGGAGAAGACCTCATTCATCAGAACAAGCATCTGTCTTCCCACATGATTTAGTTCTGCGGGTCACGATTTAGTTCATCTGGGACTCCCTGGTGTAACACACCATTGAGGTAACAATTAATGGCTTAGTTCCACCCTGCTAAGAGCTATTACTGCCTGCTCTGTATTCCCAGTGCCTTCCCTTTCCTGGAAGGCACACACAGCCACTGCTGTTCAAAAAGTGCCTGTGCAGAACCCTTAAGGTTTACACAGAAACTCTCTTTGGGACAGAGAAAATATCTCCTAAATTGAGTAGCTGGGACTGCCTGGATGCTGCAGTAGTTAAGTCTCAGACCACAAGGCTGGCTGGACCTTTCCAAAAATATGTTTAAAATCTAATTAAGTCATAGAATTGTTTTGGTTGGAAAAGACTTTTAGGATCGCGTACGCAACTGATCCAAATAAAATATGTCCCAAAGTCCCACATTTTTAAAATGTTTTTTAAATCCATCCAAACATGCTGACTCCACCACTGCCTGATTCCTTCATCCATATCATTTGCAAAGATATTAAACAGGGCTGACCCCAATTCTCAACCCTGGGTTGGGAGACACCACTGGTGCCTGGCCCCAGCTGGATTTAACTCCATTCCCCACCTGGCCCCTCAGCCTGTTTTTTACCCAATTAACAGAGCACCCACCCAAGCCCTGAGCAAAGAGTTTATCCATGACAATGTTGGGAAAATGGTGACTAAAGCTTGGCTAAAATCCACCTAGACATCTCCAGCCTTTCCATCATCCCTGAAGTCACCTTGTCATAAAATGGGATCAGGTTGGCCAAGCAGGACCTGCCCTTCACAGCCCCTGGTGTCCCCTGGGGGCTCTGCACAAGCCACGGGATGCTGCTCCAGGTGATTTACTCCAAAACATGCTCCAACACTGAGGTCAGGCTGACAGGCTGTAAAACAACTCCTGTGAGAAAAAATCTTCCACATTCCAGCATTTTGCCTTCAGGCTCATGCCATAATTATGTAAAAACCACACTGTATCCCAAAGTATAACTTTTCACACACAGAGCAAACAATTTTATTTATTTATTTATTTATTTCACTAAAAAAAAAACAACAAACAAACAAAAAACCTGCAAAAAACACTGATTTTTATCTATTGTATATTCAGTAATGTGGTTAAGGCACATGGCTTGCATGAAGTCTGGTTAAGGATAGCTCCTCATGAAATGTAAAGTAATGCAGTATAAAAACTGAAACAGTCAGCTTTCTTGTGATATTTACTGAATTTTACATGCACTGAATGTGATATCCGTGCTCTAGTTTCTGCAATCTACTCTGTAGTTTCTAAAATATATACACTAGATTTATGCCCATTAAAATAACATTATATAGAGATAAGGTGGTTCCACTAGACAGTTAAATCCAGTTCCAACATGAAGGTTAGATTTGCAATTTAAACAGAAGGTGAGAATTACAGAGAGTTAAAAACATTCCTTCATGTCATGAAATGCTCTTGTATTTGCTTTGCCTTAGTTCCCCTTTCTTTAAGAGGAAGACCATTCTCTTACCTCACTGCAGACTGTAGAGGATGAATACATGAAGGTCATTAAATAGTCAAATAATGGGTATCAAAAAATGGTTCTGAAGTGACAAACAAAGACAGAGCTAGTAAATAAGTGCTTTTGAAGTAATTTAATCTTTTAAACAGTCACATGGGTTATTGAAAACTGTTTTCAAAAAGAATGTATTTTCATAGAGTGAAATATGGTAGGTTACGAAATTATTAATCACTGTATAAGTTCCTTAAGGAAAACAAGACTTTACCTGTTCTTAGCCTTTCTCAAGCATAGTAGAAACAAGACTAAGGGCAGATGTCAGAATTTTTTCCACATAAAACACTTATTTTCTTTATCTATGACACCAATTTTGTTAATGCATAGTTTTATTTATAAGACTTTTAACTGAATATTCAGTTTTTATTAGTCATGCTTGTTTGTCGGATATTTTATTTAACATTAAAAGGTAACATTTTGTATTCCTTAACATTGTACTGTGAAATATTGGTTTAAAACACCTGAAAGCACACCTTGACTTCTCTTGATTTTTCTTCATTTGGGGCTTTTTTTCCCCTTTTGATCTGTGCTGTTTCATCTGTAATGGCTTTAATACATACAACAACAAGCAGTCCTGTTGTTTCTCTCCTACTGAAAACCACTCTGGATTATCCTCTTTCACTGAGATTTCCTTTTTGAACTCTTTCTGATCTCTTTGTCAAACACAGGCACTTCAAACAATGATGGTGTGAGAGATATTTTATGTTCTTCAAGAGCCTGATCAGATTCATAAACATATTTCCCTGCCAAGCATGCTGGCTTTGTTACTCACCAAACACTGGGATGCTGAACATTTGACTTCTTTATGTGCTGGTGACTGTTTCTCCCTTTTTGTGCCAAGGCTCAATGCCTAAAAATAATAACTGGAAATATGGAGTAGTTGTGAATATTCTCCTTTCCCAACTTTTGCTCCATTTCTGCTGCTGAGTCTGCAGAATCAAAGTATTTCAGGTCACTCTGCTGAAGGCAGTTGGAATATTTCAGGAGATATCAGCAGCAAAAAAAACCTGAACAATTCAATTTTCTTATTTGGGGTCTCTGCAAAATATGGGACAAGCCAAACTCCTTTGCTTACACATCTTCTCTCTTCTGCACTCCCCACCTGCCACTCTCCCAGAGAAAGTTAAAGGGCATAAATCTGTCAGCTGTCAAGTGATCTGAGAACCTGAGGTGTTAAGGAAATTTCTAAAAGAAGAAGCTGAAATCCCTGAGTTTCTCCAGAAGATCAGCAACCAGCTGAACTCGTACAATTAAGCTCATACAGATGGAAATACCAAGGCCTTCTGCAGAGTACAGTTTGGTCCCTGATAAAAGAACTAAAATGTGCTCTTCTGCTCTCTTTTGGAAGTGCACAATCCAGTCATCTCCACATGAACTAAGGGTTTAGGTTCTCACATTTAACAGCAGCAGGCTCTGTACCAGCAGAGTCAATGGGAACAAGGATGTGACTCATCCCAGTAACGATGAACATCTTGTTTTAAGCTGAGCTTCGCCCACTGCTGTACGGACTCTGTGTGTGTCAGGAGTCCAGACTGGCTCACACCCTTACGTTGGGATGAACCCACACTGCAGGCACCCACCTTAAAGCACAACTCTGAGGATTTGCCTGCTTTGAATGGGTGCAGATTTTACCTGCCTGGGGCTTAATGAATTGCCTCTTGTCTCTTGCTATGGCTTGGCATTCACCCGAATCCCTACTGACACTCTCAAAATGATGCTAAAAGCAGAAAATGCACAGAGATGTGAAGATTTATTTGTTTGCACGCAGAGTTTGACAGCAACAAACTCAGGTTTGGCTCTCAATGAAGACAAGCTGAGGATTATGTCAAATTCACCTGTCCTCCCATAGTCACTTTTTCATCCATCCTTCCTTGCTGTATTTGGGCAGGACAATCCTGAAGAGCTGAAGTTGCCTTTTAGGAAATGCATCTGCAACCTGTAGCTCAACGGGGTTCTGCTGTCAGGGGACAGTGCCAGCTGCTGCCATCAGAACAGCAAAAAGCTGTAGAGGCAGCTTTTTCTTCTGTGTTTTCTACCAAGGAATGGAAAAACAGAGTGAAACAAGCAGAGACAGATGGTGGGAACAACAGACAGCATAAGTAGCATTAATCTAATTCACTCCAACAGCATAAAAATTGGGTTTCTATCTTAAACAAGTTCTTCAATACACAATTGAAACACAGTGGAGCCTCAAGAAAGTAAATATTTTCACTTAGTAACAGATATAAAAATTGTATGGATTACACATACTGCAGTAAGAACTTATCTAAAATGCAATCTCAACTGCCTTTAGTGAATCTTGGTGCCTTTTGCATATGGAATGTTTAAAAGCTGTGTGGATTTGGGGCATTCTACAGGACAGTCTGTGATGAAACAAAAAAGCTTTTAAATACAGGAGGTTTCTAACATGATACGCTGGCATGTTAGCCAACATGATTATTTTATTAGATACAAACTAGTTAATAATCCATGGGGGATTTTTTTTTTCCTTTAAGAAAAATGTGCTATTTCCCTACTGCTCATTTAAGAAAAGCTTTTAAAACTTTCATTATGAAAAACCTCCAAAAATTGCCACTAATTTCCCCCTTTCTCTGCCTTTATACTGCTTGTAAATCAGATGTGATAATAACTTCTGAGGAGCTGGAAAGAGCATATTTATCTCCCTGAGAAAGTTATGAGGATGACAGCTCAGTGCTTCGGCAGTGTCAGAGCTGTTACATTTCCATTCATTAACTTTCCCTTTTTCTATATAAAACCACATAATTGGGACTTCCCTTAGTGGAAACATTTAGTGCATCTTTAATGGGCGATGCAGGATCCCAGCACTTTATGCCTGAATTTAAGAGTTATTGAGAGCTTCCTGAGAGCTGCCAAATGTTGCATGTTCCCATAGACTCAGCATCTTTCAGGATTGGACTCTCTTCATATTTGTAGTGTTAATAATGTCAAATCCCCTGTAGTATTTTCCTAATCTATTTACAAAAATGTAATGTACAAAAATGTAAAAACAAAAATGCTCATACTGAGCATCTCCAAAATTATCTATTCTTATGGGGTTTTTTTTAAAGTATGTTTTCTCCAAGCCTGAAGTTATTAAAATAATGTAATTTTTTCCCTTCTTCCAGGTGAATTTTCTGGCTAAAATTAATGAGAAAAATAAGTGTTCATTCCAATTGATGGGGTGGTTGAGAGTGAAAACTGTAATCTGGAGCAGAGAAAGAAAAATTTCATCATGACTGTCTTGATGCACCAGTATCCACAAACTAAATACTTTGCTGGAATTCTGGGTTTGTGAGATTTCCAGTTTCACACCTGTGAGGTAATTTGTTAATTTAAGGCTCGCCTGACCATCAGCCTTCAGGAGAGAAGAATGGATCAGAGTTAGAGCATGACTCAATGGAATTCTGAGCTTTTGGGGTCATTCTGCCATGGGCTTCATGCACAACTCAAGAGTTCGGTACCCACAAAATGAAGAACACACAAGGAATAAAATGAGAAACATGCAAGGAACAGGTATCTTAGAAATTACTTACACAGAGTCATAGAATCTCCTAAATTCATGGAATCACAGAATAATCTCAGTTCCAAGGCATCTGCAGGGATTGTTGAGTCCAACTTCTTGCCTTGACCACAACTGAACCTGTCAGACAAAAACCCCAAGCACTAAACCACATTTTTTTTCTTAGAGAAAAAGCCACTGTCAGATTTCCCACGGTACCTTTCCTAATAAACTTTACCTCCCTCTAAGGCTGCAGTGAATCCCAGAAACATCTTCCTCTTTACCTGATCCTGCTGCATCCCCAGAGCAAGCTGGGAATTTTTCACATAATACAATGTGATATCATGAGGATTGAGAAATACTTTTGTGTGTGCTTGACACTTAATCCCCAAAACTATTACTTAAATTTTCTCCTCCTGCAATAAAACAGGTAGAACTGAAACAAATCCCTCAACATTCCTTTACTAAAAAGGAAGGCATTGCAGTGTAATTTTTCCTTGAGAAAATTTCATTTTTGCAATTATTTTCTCAACCACTGCATGAGCACTGAGAAAGCAGACCTGAAAATACATGTGTTTTTGTTTCCAAAAGCAATTAACAAAATTAAAAATGCAGTTACTTCAAGGTTAAATTTAAATTTATTTATGTTTTCCATACCTCCTGGCATTCAGGCACATCTCATATCCCCAGATGTGAGAAATCATTGCTGTGATAAACCACCACATGGGGCTCTGAGTAACCTGATCAAGAGGGAGGTGATTAAATGATCTTTAAGGTCTCTTCCCACCCAAACCGTTCTGGGCTTCCATGTTTCTACATAACAGACCACCCACAAGAGTATTAAACTAAGCACTAGCACCATGGATAGCTCAAATTCCTTAAGTCTGAAAGGAGGGAAAACTCTTAATTAGAACATTTGGTACCTCCTTAACCACTTAAATACCATAAAAAGGAATGGAGACAAAGGGAGCCCCTTGCTGTGCCTGTGGGAAGTGCAAATTCATGTTTTTCTTTTATGTCCCACTCTCTCACTATATGGAGCAGTGTCCAAAAGTGGATTCTTCATGAAAGTGCAGACTTAGTTTTCTTTAAAGTTTTCTGTTGCACTATTCAACACATCCCAGAGGTTGACACACTGAACTTGGTGTTTATTTGGCACTTGTTTGTTCATGGAGTGCTTGAAAAGGGGATTAGAAACATCTGGCCACATATTCCCCAAGATCTTCAAAAGATCAGGAATCTGCAAAGAAGAAGTCAAGGAACAGTAAATCCAGAAGCAAGGACTTGCATCAGGATTGTGTGTCAGGAGGGACCTTGGTCTTCTCAGCTCATGGGACATTTAGTCCATGTTAATTCCAGGATAGTTTCTGATCAGGGACATGGAAGAAAAAGATCTGAGTGCCTTGAGACGGAAAATGAAGGGCTGTCAGCAGGACCCCATGAGGCAGTTGCCTGGAATAATTGGTTCTGGATTTCATGACAGTGGCACTTTCTCCAGCCTAATGCTCCTAATTTAGGTCATGTCCCATGCAGGACATACAATGAGGACAGGAAATGTTCAATATGAAAAAATAATCGCTGGTTGATTGGTCAGGATTCCACATTTTGGTGATGCTGGAGAGAAACCTTTCTCAATATTGATGACATTTGAAATGTTCAGGGGAAAGAAAAGGATAAATGGTTATTAAGAGCTGTTTCTTCGGTCTTTCTTGAGTCTACAAGCACCAAGAACCAATGCTATTTTTGAAATCATGTGTTCTCCAAAGACCAGATGTTTTCTGTTGTATTAGTGCCTGAAATTTAAGTTTGTTTCTCTTCAAAGATCAGTCTTTGGAAACATAATGGAAAGACCTCAGTGGGAGCCAGCTCGGGGATCAGTCTCTTCTCCCAGAAAACCAGTGATAGGAAAAGAAAAAAGGCCTCAAGTTGCACCAATGGAGGTCTAGGTGAGATATTAGTAAAAAATGAAATTCATAGAAAGGGTGGTAACCATTGGAACACAGCAAGAGACAATGACAGGTGACAATGGAGTCACCATTCCTAGATGTGTTCAAAAAATGTGTGGATGTGGCACTTGAGGACATGGTTCAGTGGTGAAAACCTGGAGGTGCTGGGTTAAAGGTTGGACTTAATATTTAAGGTCTTTTTCAATCTAAATGATTCTGTGGCTCTAGGAGTATGGTGGCTCCTTAAGTCACGTTATTTAAACATAGTTTGTTGTTCCCCATTGTCCAGTAAGAAATACACAAGAAGGTAACACAAAACATATAAAAATGCTTAATAAATGTATGAACCAGGTCACTTTAATAACCACTTAATTGCCTTAAATTAAAAAAGACTCTTTAAGAAAGGAAATTAATTAGCATATCAGAACACTGAATTTTCCTTTTGTGGGTGTCTAAGCTATTGCTACCTAGATTGTCCTAAAACTACACAGATATTTTCCATTTTGGGCTTGGTTTGGGTGTTTTTCTGCAACTCATAGATTTTCCTTGGGCTATGGAGGTAATTCTGCCAAGTGTCCAGATAGCTGAGTTAATCATGAGTCTTTATTAAGGGCAGGGAGCTTGAAGATTACAGCTCTAGATCTTCACTTTTCACCTGTGACCTTAATTTGTGACTTCTTCTGGCTCTTTGTTGTTGTGGTGCAATATTTCTTAATAGACTGAGACCAAAGAATACAAGATCCATTTGACATTTTAAAGAGAATTTAGGCAAGGCAAACTGGAGATACCTGTGTCTGGCCAGGGGACCAAATTCACTGATGCTGTGTTTGCAAAGAGTGCAGGAAATCTTTCTTTGCACGAGGAAAGAAAATAAATTTAAAAAAAAAAATCCCATTGTCTTGTTTATGTCTCAGCAGGACAATCCTGGGGGCGCAGTGCCATGCTGCTCTCAGTGAGACACCTGAATCCAGTGGATGGACTCCCTGGCCATGGCAGGGGGCTTGGAATGAGATGAACTTTAAGGCCCTTTCCAACCCAAACCATTCCATGATTCTATAATTAAATGTGATTTGTAAAACTACCATTTACTTTGGATCTGCCTGAGAAGTTCCTCATCCAAACACAGCCCCAGGCAAGCGCCCTTGGGTCTGCCAAGGTCACAAAACACAAAAAAACACCTCCTGAATCCTAAGAAAAACTTTATCTTGTTCTGATTCATTCATTCAGCTTGACTGAGTTAGAAGTCCCCCTGCTCTCTGCTGCCTGCACAATGAGCCAGGGGGTTGGGAAGCAAAGCAAAATGAATATGTAGCTGTTTCACGGGGTTATAATGGAAATTTCAGAGTAATCTGATCAGATCTGTTCCAATATACCCTCAAACCACTCCTGCCATAAGCATGATGGGTGAACACATTGAAATTTGAGCCCAAATTGTGGGACTAATTCTGAGTTTATTGAAATGAACAAGGACAAATGAGGTGCTACTTTCGCTCCCTGACACACAATCAATTTTAGAAGGGCTGCAGCACCTTTATTGTGAGTTTTAAGCTGTAAATCACATCAGAGATTCGACTTTTCACTTTGGCTTTGACTACAGTGGCTTGACTCCTTGACTCCATGTGTAGATAATAAAAAAGCAAAGATCATTTGCATTTAAACTTGGTCTGCTACTATTAAAATTAAAAAAAACCCAAAAACAACCGAAACAGAACCAATCTGAAATCAGCCTGAAGTTCTGGCAGCAGGACATTCTTTGGCACTTTTCCAGGTATGTTTCCCCTTCTTTTTTTTTTTTTTATAACATTAATCATATTCAGCATTTGCTTTTTATTTGCCTATTTCTGACCTCACATAAACAGCTCAGCCAAATAAAATGCTTGGAAATGCTTTGAATAGAAAGAACATTCTTTAGCCTGGGCAAATGATCCTCTTAGGATGTTAGAGAGATTTAAACACCTGAAGCCAAGGACATCCTAAAATTCCTGTCCCCCACTTCTTGAATAAGCATTCAACACACGATGAGTTCTGGGTTATTGTGGCCAAAGTTTGCATTGCATTTCCTTCTTGAGAGATTCAGTCTTGCACAAGAAAATTCTGATTTAATGAGGAGTGCAGGGTGGGCTCAACAGATTCAGATTTTATATTAGGGAAAAAAAAAGTGAAGACACTTCTCTAGGCGGTTAGTGCAGTTCTGAAACTGATCACCCAGAAATTGGTGGGATCTCAGCCATGGAGGATTTTAAGATTTGGTGAGGCAAAATCTGACCTACTGCTGGGCACATTGTTGTGATGTGCAGATCTCTAGAGGGCCAAGCAATGTTTCCATTGCCATGGGATTCATTTGGCTTGAGATTTGTGTGAGTGAATCATAGAGGACCCAGTCAGAAATGAATGGGGCAGGAAACAGGCACACGTTTTCTAAGAACATACTGAGAAGGACCTCATAATTCTTGATGCCACTAGAAATGTCTTTATATCAAAGATTGGATTTGGTTTGATTTTCAGAATAATTAATTTAGAAGAGTGACTCCCAGATCTCCCAACCTGTTTGGTAGAAGAAGATGAGTTACCTTCTCCATTTTATTCCAGTACTGTGCCTGATGAACTGAAGGCCCTTTTAGACATATTTAGTTTCAGTGACTGCAGGAGGTAACTAAGAAGTTTTCGTCTAAATGTTGTTAAATCTTCTAAAATACCTCAGACTATTACCAGTAAAGAATTCTACAGCAAATATGTGAATGACTAAAATAACTACAGCAAATAGAGTTTTCATCTCTTTACATTAATGTCTTATTGCTCTTAGCATTACTGGACCATTAAGAAAATGCAGTTAGGGATAATTCCTGAGTTTTGTTTTCTTCCTGAATGGTCGCCATGGCAGATTAAACAAAAATAAGATTTCAACGTAAATAAAGAAGCTGCTTTAGACAGGCTTTCATTAATCCCTCCCCAGTGATGTAGAACTCTGCCAAGTGGATGAGTTATCTTCTGCCAGACTGCTCAGAGAGACTGAAACTGCATTCTAGGATACAACAAACAAACAAACAAACAAACAAAAAAAAAAAAAAAAAAAAAAAAAAAAAAGAAAAAAGACATTTGGAATAGTCTCTGGGAGCCTTTGAAAGCAGCAGATAAGATGCTACTTTTAATTCTCCCAGAATATAGAGAAAAGGGAGTCAGAATGGGATTGACAAATGACCATCACAATGACAGACTGGGACAATTAAAGTAACAAGAAAGAGGCAAGATTTTATTTTTCAAGTTCTCCAACAGAGCACTTTTAAGGAAAAATTAAAAGGAATACATTAAATTAGGGTGGGTAGGTCTGATCTCTTTTCCTATGTCCTGCCATGGAGGAGAAGAACCTGCAAAACCAAGGGATGAACTTAAAAATGGCCCAGAAGAAGTGCAAGGATTGGGGACAAAATATGTGCAGAGCTCAAAAATGTCATGTTACAACCCTAGACACCACCCTATGGGTAGCATACAGGCCTCAGCTGTTTCTGCTTACTCTTTATTGGCTTTCAGATAGAAAAATTCAATTTCCACACTTGTCAATCCAGTGTTGTGCACCAGCTTCTAACCACATACACACAAATGCTGTGTAATCATTTTTTTGAAAGATGTTACATGCAAACCTGTCAGAAGGAGCTTTGATATCTCTGATTTTTAAGCATAGTTTGCATTTTTAAGGCAATAAATAAATAAATACAACTGAAGTGACTACAAAAAACCTGTAATCAAGAGAAAAGCCTCAACAAAACTTGATAAAAAGCGTGAATATATCAGATACCTAGAAATGCCTGTCATGTATATAGAGTAGCTAAGTTCTTCCAGAACTAAAGAGAGGATAACAGCTTCATTCTCAATTGCCAGCACATACACGACACTTTTGATATGTGATGTCCTTCTTAGCTGGAATGCCTGAGTGCACAAGAGATCCTCAAAATGGGTGGGAGTTTCCTTCAGTTATCTAAGCCTGTTCTATGTACATGAAAGAAGGTGAGGAAAAAAAGTGTACTCTAAAATTCTATTCTCACCTTTAACTTACAGCTAAAGAGACATCACATTTTAGACAGTTAGAATTCCAATGAAAATGCAGTCAGAATTAAGGAAGTAAATTCAAATCTGAATTACTGTTAAAGAAAAATGAATAGTTTTTACTCTCAATAAATCCATATGCATGCCTAAAATCTCACTTAATTACAAAAAAATATCAAACTTTTTCCTCAGGAGTTGCTCTGAGCTCTTTTCACCTGGCCACAAATGCCAGACTTTTTGATGGACATGCTCCCAACCTGTGACAGAGGCAGGTTAGGAATTCCTATTTCCTTCCCAGCCAAGACCTACATGAACAGACTGATAAGAATAACACCAATTTACATGTAACATGCACTGAAAGATGCTGATCACATTCACATGGATGTGACACAGTCAGGTGTGTCTCCAAGTGACACCAAGTGCAACCATGCAAGTCCTTTTGTTCTTCTAGACCATAAAGACTGGAGGCTATTTCAGTTTAAATTACCTGCTTGTTCATTTCCTCCATGATATTTCAGGATACATGGAGAAATCCCTTATACAGTCTGGAAACTGGAGTTAGGTTTTCCACAATGCATGGTCTTCCTGAAAGTTGATACTGGGTTATGTATAAAAGTTGTGCAGCACCCGCCTGGTGTCCCTGAGGTGTTTACCTTGAAGGTAATAAGAGGTATTCATTTGGAGCAGTTTGTGGCAGGGTAATGAGAGTCCAGGGAGCACAAAATTCAATTATGGGTAGTGTGTAATGTATGTGTGTTTTCATGATTTGTATTGATCCATGCGCATGACAGATTGGTTATAAATTGGGTAATATATTACCTGGTAAATGAAATACACTGGACTGCAGCAGCACATTAGGTGGTGTATTGAATTCTCATGGCCACTGTGACATTTTATTTGTGGGTGTAAGAACCTCTGTTATTGTGTCTGTGTTTGTTTTTCTGGTGTAATTGTAATTTACAGATGATACTTGGGTCCTTTATGGAAATATTTTGGCACCACAGCACATCAGGTTACTGGGTGCCCTTGCCATGGGTGAGGGGAAAGGGTGAGTCTCTCCCTTGGGGAGTCAAGAGTCTCCAGCCAACCTGATGGTCACACCTTTCACAGCTTTGTCTGCCTCAAAATGAAAATATCTGCTGGTGAACACCTTGACACATCAAGTTTCCTTCAAGTCTGAATCTGGATCATGTTCTTTTTCAAGAGCATCAAAACCGCCACCACAAAAACAAACAAACAAACCAAAGAAATCCCCCAAAATCATCCAAAACCCCTAAAAAACTTCCTTGTATAGTGAGTGTACCCCATGGACATTTCCCTCAAAAGAAAATGCAAAGGAACAAATTCTATTAAGGAACAAGCAGGAAATAGAGTTTTGAAAGCACAAAAAAATGTTGCTACATTCCTTTTGGAAAGGAATGAAATAAGGAGAATAAGACAACATTTTTTGTCTTTGTCCTGACAATTTTGGCTGGCAAAAATGCAGAAGCAAACTCCAAAAAGTTTGTTGCTTCTAGAGTGGGAAGTGGAAAGAAGATTTATTACACCTTATTATTTATACGACTTCTTATAGTTGCAAATGTATTTCAATAATCTTTATAGAGCTCAATTATACCACAGCCAATTGATATGAGTGATTTCAGTACTTCTTAAAATGCTGTTTAAAACCTCCAGTGAAAACTTTTCTTAATGCATGATATAAAATATATGGCAAACTCTTTTAATGTAACTAAGTCCTGGTTTTATTTTGTAGCTAAAATGCAGAAAGTGCAGAGATTGGGTTTTGTATTAGTCTATAGAGATGTTTACCTCTTTCCAGTTCTGTCAGTATTTCCACTTCTAATTTGGCAAAGAATTCTTGCGCTGATCTTGTTTATTTGTTTATTTCAGGGAATAATTATGTCTTCTGTTCTTGATTTATGCCTGTTCCTGGCTGTCTGAAATTCTGTGCTCTGTGCTAAACTGGAGGTTTATGCTCATCAAAGTGCATCCTCTTAACTTTAGCTCCACTGTTACAGCACTGTGTGTGATAATTATAAATTCATTAATTATGGGATGTACTTGGGCTGGAGATTTACTACCTCTTAAATACTCTACGGGACTCAAATTCTGGCATCAGTATTTACCTGCCTGATCCCTCCTTGGGCATCTCATCTTTTAGACAAACTCTGTGCAAGAAAATGAGAGGAGGGCAACACTTGTGCAAAATGTTTCTTGTAAAAACCAGATGTGTTTGTGACTTCTCAAATATGTGGTTAGGAACACTTTAAAGTGTTGTTTTCAATTAACAATGTAAGGTGATGGAGTATAATTTTTCCTCTGTCAAGGAAAGACTGAATCTAGGTCTCAAAAGGTGAAGCTTCCAAAAATGAAAGGCAAGTCTCAAAAAATCTGCAAGGTAGTTGTGAAGTAATTTCTAAAGGTGTTTAAGTAAAATGGCATGTACATGTTGAACTGAATAGTGCTTTGGAGAGAAGTTAGTTTCCATAATTAGCCCAAGATTTAGGATTAGTCCTGGTGACATGAATATTTCCTTTCTGGAGCTCTTGCACTCACACTACCCAGGTTCCCTGCATACAACAGCCTGAGGTGCTTTTATTGCATTTTATTAATGTTCTATTTCTGTTTTGTTTCTCTGTTGTATCGGTCTCCACCAGACCTTCTGGATACCAATTCTCTAAAGAGGAAGAAACTTTGACTTCTGTGGTAATTCACACCTCCTGTCTTCTGTACTGTCCCTCCTCTGAACTTTCCTCCACATGTTATGAACCTGCAGTGCACAACCCCTGAGAATGACAACCTGTAAGCACAGAATTGTGGTGGCAGGTTGTGTTTGTCTCTCCTGAGTCATTTGTACAAAGGGAAGGAATATTCAGAATTAAATAGCAACCTGTAGCAGCGCTGTGTAACTTGACAAGCAGACATAAGTATATTTAGCAGCCTAATGCTGTCTGAAATTAGATTTCTTCAGAATAACAGTGCTTTCCAGACAAGCAGGAGGATGATGGGCAGCCTGATTCTTTGCAGCAAATTAAAAACCAAGTAGTCATTACGGTGGAAATATTTATCTATATAAACAGGATGAAATGAAATTATCTTAGGTCTCTTATTTTCACAGAATCACAGAGCCATTTAGGTTGGAAAAGACCTCCAAGACCACCAAGTCCAACCTTTGACCGACCACCAAGTCCAACCTTTCACCAACCACCAGTTTTAGACCAGAGCACTGAATGCCACATCCAGTTATTTCCTGAACACCTCCAGGGATTGGGTCAAATACCTGACCACCCTTTCCAGGAAGAAATTGTTCCTGATGTCCAACCTGAACCTTCTCTAGCACAACTTGAGTCATTTCCTTCTGTCCTGTCATTAATTTCCTAGTAGAAGAGGCTGAGTCCCACCTGGCTCCAATCGCCTTTCAGGGTGATGTAGAGAGTGATAAGATCTTCCCTGAGCCTCCTTTTCTCCAGGCCAAACACTTCCAGCTCCCTCAGTCACTCTTCCTATGACTTTGTCTTGGTTTAAAAGGACAGGTATCTGCTTAAGGAAGGCAGGAGTCTTCCTTGAAATGCAAAATGTAAACCCCCTCCTTCCAAATTACTATAATTTTGAAATTAAAAGGCTTTCAGGCAAAGATATGGGAAGAGGAATAACAGTTCTTTAGTAGGAAAACTAAAAATACAAATGCAGTAGTACAAACAAAAAAAAAAATACTGACAGAGTCAGAACAGGAGCTGACACCCCGTGGGTCAGGGTGGTGGTTGCAGTCCCATTCCATGGCGGCTCAGCCCTCCTGCAGTGCCAGCTGTGGCTCTGTTGGAGCAGGGATCCTGGAGAAGGGTGGAGTTTCCCTCTGAAGGTCCAGTGGTGGTGTAGATGGGCCTGTTCTTCCTCTGGGAATGCAGTGGAGAAGATTGCTGCTCCTCTGAGAATCCAGTGGGAAAAGGCTGCTGTGGTGTTCCAAATCAGATTATATCCAGGTAGGAATGCTTGGCTCCTCCCTCTGGGCGGAGCATCTCCCAATGGGATGATGGAATTTTATCAGCCATGCAGGGACGCTCACTGGCCATGAACAGCAGATATCTCCAGGAGGGAGGATTGGTTGTGGAAGAGATAAAGAAAACTGCCCAATGAACAGAAGATAACTGCCCCACCTCTAACAGATGGCAATAGAACACACACCCCCAGCTAAATCTTTCAGCCTAAGACAGACTTGTTCTCAAGACTCTTCACCAGCTCCGTTGCCTTTCCCTGGAATCCCCTCTTCACTTTGCCTGAGACAACTATACTTTTCATATGAGTAATAAAATATTCCCAAAGATTTTCCTGCCAGGTCACCAGCTATAAACTAACAGGAAAAGCCACAAGGCAAGAGGATGAAGATAGCATTGATCAAGTAAATATTCTTTTTTCAATGAATGTGCAACATCTGCACAACATCCTCACTGAATTTTTGACCAGTGTTTTTTTTCTGAACAGGGAACAAGTGTCACCATCTCTTCCTTTTGCACCTGCCTTGCCTCCCTGATCTGCCTGCTCTGCATCTGGCCAAATGCACAGTAGCATGGGATGCTCCACCTGAAACTCTTATTTTCACTCATATTTTCATACTTCACTAAAGAACTCCTTGATGTTTTTATGGCTGTAAAAGTAGAGGTCCCACAGTTGCATGACTTTGCTGCCATCAGGAAGTCTCAGAGAAACTCAAAGGAATTCTACTTTGTGGGAGGAATGAAAACACACAGATTTTCACTCAACTGATTCACACAGGGTCAAGGTTTTGCCTTCCTTTCCACAGTTCTTCTTCCAGGTAACAAGCAACAGGACGAGAGGAAATGGCCTCAATTGCCCCAGGGAATGTTTGGATTGGATATTAGGAAAGATTTCTTCACTGGAAGGATGGTGAAACATTGGAACAGGATGCCCAGAGAAGTGTTGGAGTCACCAGCCCTGGAAGCGTTCAATGTGTAGATTGTAGATAAATGTGCAGCACTTCAGGGCATGGTTTAGTGATGGACCTGACAATGTTAAATTAATAATTGGACTTGAAGGTCTTTTCCAGCCTTTTCCAGCCTCTTTCCCAGTGATTTTGTGGTTCCATATCCGTGCCCCTCTGGTTATTTCTCTGCTCATGGTGAGATGCAGAGTTGGAAGTTCACGTCAGCTTGCATGGCATGTTGCCCCATGGAAAGCATATTCTTCCCAATTACTCTCGACACTAATTGAGCTGAACTGAACAATGATGTGTTAACTTGGTTTGCTTGCTATGACTCAAGGATTTACAAAAGATAACCCATTTAGGGCTCAAGGTGCCTGTTCTAATTGTTTTCCTGAACAATGCATCTTTCAATCACCTTTTCCATTATCCACGTAAATTAACTTCATTGTCTTTGGAAGTAATTGACACTGTTTTTTATTCTTCTATCATCTCATAATGATATCAGTGTAAACATAGCCAGAGGTAATTAATCCAGCAAAGGGGATAAATTCTGCATGCTGTGCAAACAAAAATGAAAAATCCAGGGAGATTTAGTCAATAGCACTGTGAGCTTAATCATCTCATAAGCTACGTTAATAGGGATAATATCCAGCTTTGTTTGTAATTTATTTTCCTCAAGTTTGCAAGTGTGAACAATGGTTGCCCATAAGTATCAAACAATGGTAACTGATAAACCAAGGCAGCTGTTTATACCCAAACCTTGGCTCATTGTAGCCAATGGCTCATGAATGTTAATTTTGTAACAATGACTAATCCACTTGACCACACTCGTAAATAAAGAAGCCAAACTATTTTTGTTCAAATCAATTTATTTTTTCTGTATCATGAGCTATCAAAGTGTTGTTTGAAGAAAAGAGCAGAAAAACCTTTCAAGATTTTCTTTGCTAGGCTTTGTCTAAAATGGGTTTGTAGACAGTAATTAAGGCTTAAACTACTTTGTCCATTATCTGCTTATCTACTTGCTTGGAAAGCACACAGAAAGAATATATTGTTTAATCAATCTGCATCCTTTTTCAGGCATATTTTCTCTTTAGATTCTGAGTTATGAGTGCAAGAATTTTGTGTTAGGCTGCACAGTGTTGGGTACAAAAGTCTCAAACTGCAGATCAAGCTCTGACATGAATTACAATACAATAACTGATCATTAAGAACATTGATTAAAAGTAACAGCTAAAATCATCTGCATCACATTCAGCTGAGAGCAAATATAAGTAGATGGGAATAGTCCCAGGTTTTGCTTGCTATAATATTTAATTATGTGCAAAGCTGCGTTTTCCCTGCCAGTTACTAAAATGTTCTGTCAACTTTTTGGGGGAGAAAAAGTCATTCAGAATTTCTGAGATACAGAATGTTTTAAATGAGAACTTAAAAGGCTGACTCTGGAACTCAAGTTTCCAAAAAAATACTTGGGTTTTACATTTTTGGCCTAAGTGCCTTTTCCAATAGAAGTCAAATTCAGCTAAATATCTGGGACAGAGAATGGAGAAAAACATTTCCTAGTCCATAACACAGATTCCTGAGGGAAACATGTTTAATAAGGTCCTTCCAAATATTTTCCAGAATGAAAATATATTAAATTAAACAACTAAGTTAATAATTAAATATATATAATTCAATAGAACTGAAATATAATAGTGGTATACAAATATCTTGAGTTTCAAGTCTCAACTACATGAGGCTGTAGAGTAAGTTCATGGGTCATAGAAGAAGAGGCTCTTGGTTTTTAATTGGTAAAAAAGTAAAACATTAAGCAGTAATAGGCTATTAGACCACACACTAATAAGTAGAACTCAGCAATAGAACTGGACAACAATTTTTTTTCTTGTCAGCCTCACATTTAATCTTATGAATTCTTTTTTTGAGAAGAAGAAGAAATTCCACAAGGATAAATGTTCTTATAAAAAGAAGCACACATTTGTCTGCTAGATTGTCTTTTAACAGTTTATGGATGGACAAAACTATAGTTCAAGGAACTAAAACTACTCAGCACTGCATATTATCCTTTTACTCCTACAAAGACAGCAGATAATGCCAAGTCCTTAAACATATCCATCTCACGAAATTTCCCAATCCTAGAATGTTTTGTTGATCCAACAGACCCAGCAGAATGCAGAAGAAAGGCTGTTCTGGCACTGAGTGCTCCTCTTTTTCTGTGATGATTAATGTTTGTATTGTCACATATGTCCTGGGATCAAAACTAACCTTTAACAATGCTGATTTCTTGCTCTTCTGTCTTGGCTGACACAAGAAGATTATTATTATGGGAAAACTGGCTCATCTAAACCAGAAAAAATATTTTTTAACATCAGAGTTAATTTGGCTTTAAGTAGGACTTTTTTCACACTTCTTTCTCATTCTAGGTAATTTCAAACAATCGCAATAATTACAAGTTGTTTTGCATGATATTTTGCTTTCAGTTAGTTTAATGACATGCCTGAAAATGAACCTATTGATTATTTTCATTGAAACACCTAAATATAGATTTTTTTAGGAAAAAAGTCCTTCAAACAATATAGAGTACAATGTCTTCTGAATTTATCATAGCCCCCAATGTTAAGATCAACAGCTTCTTGTAGATTTCTTTGGCTGATGTCAAACAACTTCCAAATCTGATCATGTTACTGTATCTGTTTTACTCACTGTTTGTGCAGCCAGGTTTCACAGCATGTCATAAACTAATCCAGAATAAAACAATTCACCAAAATTATACTTACATTATATATGAATACATATTTATTGAAAGGGGGATAAAACAGAGCTGGAGAAGGACTTTTCACAAGGGCATGAAGTGATAGCAAAAGGGGAAATGACATTGAGATGAAGGAGAGTAAAACTAGATTAGATATTAGGAAAAAACCTCTTTACTGTGAGGGTGGGGAGGCCCTGGCACAGGTTGTCCTGAGAATTTTTGGATGCCTAATCCCTGGAAGTTCAGGCTGGATGGGGCTTGGACCAACCTGGTCTGGTGGAAGGTGAATACCTATAAGGTCCTTTCCAGTTCAAACCATACTGATTAAATGACTGAATGATTATTTGCCATCTTAAATATTTCCTTAACCCAGTTCACCAAAGAGTTGCCCATCTGAGTCAGTCCGGCACAATGCCTGCAGTTGTTGGAAAAACCAGCTGGAAACTTGTGGGAAGGGAAGAGGGACTAAATTTGTCTAAGCTGGCTACAGCAGCAGTACCACCGAATGTGCAAGCAAGGAAATAGTTCCATTTTGCTCTGAAAATTAACTTCTTTATATGGAAAATATATGCAAATTGACCAGATGCACTGAGAGGGGAAACATAGAAGTCCTGATTTAGCAAAGTACTTAAGCACACTCTTAAAGTTAATCATGTGCTTAAGTCTATTCACTGAAGCACTTGACACATGTGTGTGCTTTTGCTGAGTTAATGTAATAAAGCAGAGACCATAATGATAGTCCTAGGATAAACAGACAGGCTGAGTTGTTAAAAGCAAAGCATGTGCAGGCTCCTGCTTCCTATATCCCATCCTAAAATAGGTCTCTAGAGCAGAGATGCATCTCACACTGCAGGCACTTCTCCCCTTCCCTTGAGGGAACTCAAGGATTACTTTAGACAAGACATTTAGCGAATGCTCACAAAGCCCAGATTCAGAGGCATGAGCTGGCTTCATGGGCTGAAAGCTGCCTTTCTTTCAAGCAGCAGCTCATTCTCCTGGTCAGGGGAGTTGGAAGTTTTCTGGGAGAAAATGCAAAAAGATTCATGTCTTGTGAAAAATTATGATCTCATCCCCTAAGAAGATGGCTGAGCCTATGGAGTGTTCATCTCAATATTGGGTCCTTGTTAAAAATGAATAAGCTTCCTGCTTACTACCTGCTAAAAAACCCCAAGGAAAAGTGTTGAATTACAGAATCATTAAGATTGGGAAAAACCACTCAGATCTTCAAGTCCAACCATTAATCCAGCACTTCCATGTTAATCACTAAACCATATCCTCAAGTGCCACATTTACACACATTCTGAAACTTCCAAGGGTGGTGGTTCACCACTGCCCTGGACAACTTGTTCCAATGCCCAACCACCCCTTCAATGAGAAAATTTTTCCTAATATCCAGTCTAAGATCATATAGGAGAGGTTTGTTCAGTCTAGAACTACTGTTCCTAGGATGAACAGACTGAACAACTGAAATCAGGCAAGCAGTGGTGATTCAGAGGCACAGTTGCCACAAAAATTAAATCTTAATGGAAAAACATGAACCCTATTTCTCATTAAGGAGCATATACATTGCCCATGGTCATTAACTGCTAAATGTGTGAGTGAGCCACAGGTGAAGACACCTGTGAAGCTGTGGACTCCCCAGTCCTGGAGATGATCAAGACAGGCAGGATGGGGCTTTGAGAAACCTGATCTCATCCATGGAGGGGGTGGGATTAGAAAACTTCTAAGGTCCCTTCCAACCCTATCCATTCTATGGTTCTGTGACTGTAAATTTAGAATTTTGCTTGTAGTTGTGTACAGGAGGAGGAGATGTCAGAGCTCCTGTGACACTCAGGGAGATCAGGTCCATCTAATTACAGGAGCCAAGAAAGTGAAAGGGCTCGTCCTAAAATGATTGGCTGTTCCAGCTAAATTCCTTCTAGATTTTGTGTATCAGATGGAGTTCATCTTTCTTGGTTTCCATGGAATGCTCACATGTGGGTACTTACCTCTAAATCTTTCACTGAATCCTATCCTGAGCAAGTTAAATTACTCAAGACACTCCTGTGGTACACACAAAGTTCATTTAGTAAATATTTGTTTTACCCTCTTTCTCTGGGAAGCTGGTACTGCTGGTCAACCTGGCAGGCAGCTAAACTCCACAGAGTTGTTCACTCACACCCCCCACAATGGGATGGGGGAGAGAATCAGAAAAAAAGCTAAAACTTGTAGGCTGAGTTAAAGCAGTTGAATAGGACAGAAAAAGAAGGGGAAATTGTAATAGGAATAAAAAAATGTACAAAGAAGTGATGCACAATTTCTCTCCACCTTCTTTCTGACTGAGGCCCAGCCACTTCCTGAGCAGAAATTGCCACTCACTGGTCAACTCTTCTGAGCTTCTTTGTTCAGCCTGATGCCATAAGGTATGGAATTTCACTTTGGATCAAATGTCCCAGCTGTGTCCCCTCCCAGGTTTTTGTCCATCCCCAGTCTCCTCACTGGCAGGGCAGTATGAGTGAGAAGTCCTTGACTTAGAGTAAGCACTAAGCAACAACTAAATCAGTGTATTACCCACATTATTCTCATCCTAAATGCAAAGCACAGCCCTGTACCAGCTACTACAAAGAAAATTGACTGTATTCCAGGTGAGAACAGGGCAATACTGAGCAAGGTGAATGCTGCTCTGACCAACTCTGGCTTTTCTTACATCCTGACATCATGTTGGGCTTATACACAGTCATTGTTTACTTTGTCTGTGTCCAGTGGTGGGATGTGACTCTTTTGTACTTCATTCTTTCACCAGAATTTCAGTGGCTTTTACAATATCTGCAGTGAAACCCATCACTTTCCTTCCCTCTTTTTTTTTTTTTTTTTTTGCTTTATGCAGGATTTTGCTCATTTGGCATTTTCTCAATTTATACCTGTTTCTCATAGCTCTTAGCAACCAAAGCCTATTGTAGACTTGAAAAGCCATGCAAAGACATTCAGAGAGATTCCAGGATGTCAGCCAACTATCATTTCAAACTTAGATGCAACTTAAAATATTTTCAATTGTTTTTTCCTTCTTTTCAACATTGTCCTTTCTAGGACTTAACATTCCACCTGCTGTTTAGTCACCACAGAATCATAGAATGATTTGGGTTGGAAGGGACCTTAAAAATCACCTTGTTCCACCTCCTGCTGTGGGTGGGGAGACCTTCCACTAGACCAGGTTTTTGCAAGTCTTGTCCAGTCTGGACTTGAACACTTCCAGAGATGGGGCAGCCACAGTTTCTCTGGTCAACTTGTTCCATTGTTTCCACACCTTTACAGTACAGAATCTCTTCATAAATTGTTTCTACTAACAAAGGTACTGCGCTATTACCTCATTGCACAGAACAATTAATTTACCCAT
This sequence comes from Agelaius phoeniceus, assembly GCF_051311805.1. Taxonomy (NCBI): domain Eukaryota; kingdom Metazoa; phylum Chordata; class Aves; order Passeriformes; family Icteridae; genus Agelaius; species Agelaius phoeniceus. The sequence continues at coordinate 152,011,775 of NC_135265.1, read as the reverse complement.
TTAATCCTCACAGCTGTTTTACTGGAGTGAGTAAAGTCATATGTGTTTATCATCACTGTCAGAAAAAAAAAAAAAAAGAATATACCTTCATTACTCCAAAGAAAGGCCAAAAGAAAATTTCTATGTATTCATCAGAAAACCAAAAATATGGATCAAGTGTACATAAAAGCAATTTAATATTTCCTTTTCGAAAAGGGGCTAAGGGAGGCAGGACAACTTTTGGAGAATGGTTCATGGGTTGAAATGGAACATGTTGCCTTTTCTACTTCCATTTGACATCTCATATTCTTCAGAGGCACATTTTAATAACATATGTGTAAGATGCATATTAATGATTGTACGCATTCAGTTGAAAAAATAATACATTAAAATAATTTCAAATAGAGGGGAAGATGACAAGAATAGATTTTGTGCCTATAAATAATAAGTAAATCACCATAAAATGTTGCTGCCAGAAACCCTGTTGCCACTGGTGTAAATTTGCAGCATGGAGCAAATATGTGTGGGTTTGATTCATCACCTGTGCTCGAGTTATGTAATACCACCAAAATATTCTATATAAATACAGTTTTCTTAACATTTACCTGGACCTGATAGACTGCAGGAAACATAAAATCAGATCCCTTTTATTCACTCCCTTATCAGTCTGTTTATACTCCCTTTTCACAAGAAAAAAAGGACCTTGAGTTTACAAAATGAGAAAGAAGTTTATTCTTGTAACTTCCATCTCCCTATAAATTTTACACTGTTGTGCCCCTATTGACTGAAGGGGAGTTAGTACTGACTTAATGACTGGTCAGAAAAAGTTCTTTTTTAACACAGCTGCTTTACAAGGTAATCTTGATGTCTGCACTGGCTACAGGATGCATTTGCTGAATAATGATGATATTGGACATGGAGTTATTTTACTTGGTGCAGGCATAAATGGATGCAACTGCATTGACTTTTCCAACATATATTTTACACACCAAATTTCCTCTGTCTATGAAATAATAATTACTCATTCATATCCTGTGCATGGGGGAGCTGCAGGCTCCTATCTGAAGTCTGGATGGGTTTTGTAATAACAGCTTAGACTGGAAGAAAGAGCTTTAATGAGAAATCAGTGTGACTGTAAAATATACTAAATTAGGATCTTCAGGAGTTGGTATCTACAGTGCACATCTGAGGAAATCACTCTGGGTTCCTGTCAAAGGTAATAGAGAGCTCATTTGTGTAGTCAATGACTTCAGGATGTGATTCATCTCCTTAAATAGGCACCTGCACTCAGTTCAATATAAATTCTGTTGACCAGCTTTTTACTGACTATTTTAAGAGCCTCAAGAACCATCTCTGAAGCAGATGCCCTGCTGCAGATATCTGGAGTTAGGTGAGGGGAATTCATGAGTGTTATAAGTCTCTTGTCTGAGGATTCCAGCCTGATGCTACTGCTGTGTGCAGGTTTGGCTCAAATTTGGGGTAACTAAACAACCCTTAGAAAAAATTACTACCTTTTATTACAGAAAATAAAGGCTGCCCAACACGTGAACTGTGACAGTGCAACTTTTATTCCTTTTGTATTCAGAGAATCATAGAGTCCTTGAGGTTGAAAAAGACCTGTAAGATTATCAAGTCCAACCATCAGTGCAGCAAACCCACCCTGTTCAGCACTAAACCATGTCCTCAGGTGCCATTGCTACAAGTTTTTTGAACACTCCCAGGTGTCTTAGGTTGGAAATAGGGGGGTGGATTCTATTCCCATCTGTTAGAGGTGGGGCAGTTATCTTCTGTTCATTGGGCAGTTTTTCTTTATTTCTTCCACAACCAATCCTCCCTCCAGGGGATATCTGCTGATAATGGGCCATTGAGTGTCCCTGCATGGCTGATAAAAGTCCATCATTCCACTGGGAGATCGTCCGCCCAGAGGGAGGAGCCAAACATTCCTACCTGGATATAATCTGAGGTTTGGAGCACCAGAGCAGCCTTTTCCCACTGGATTCTCAAAGGAGCAGCTTTCTTCTCCACTGGAATCCCAGAGGAAGACCAGGCCCATCTACACTACCCCTGGGCCTTCAGAGGGAAACTCCACCCTTCTCCAGGATCCCTGCTCCAACAGAGCCACAGCTGGCACTGCAGGAGGGCTGAGCCACCATGGAATGGGACTGCAGCCACCACCCTGACCCACAGGGTGTCAGCTCCTGTTCTGACTCTGTCAGCGGTTTGTTTTCTTTTTTTGTACTATTGAATTTGTATTTTTAAAATTTTCCTACTAAAGAACTGTTATTCCTCTTCCCATATCTTTGCCTGAAAGCCTTTTAATTTCAAAATTATAGTAATTTGGAGGGAGGGGGTTTACATTTTCCATTTCAAGGAAGGCTCCTGCCTTCCTCAGCAGACACCTGTCTTTCCAAACCTGGATGCCAAGGAAGGTGACTGTCCAATCAGGGCTGCCTCTGTTTCCAGACTTCTCTGTGTTTCTTCACCTCAAATTCTATTGCAGCTATATGGAGCTAAAAGGGCAAACATTTTTAATGAACTTATGCTCGGTCAGTTGTGCTTTTGGAGTGGTTTTTCACATGACTTCTTGAGCCACAATGCCTCTTTTCCTCACACAGCAACAAACTGTAGGATCTGTTTGGCTATTTTTTAATTGCCTTCATTCAAATAGTATTACCTCCATTGTATGAAAACCAGACCTTCAGCAAAAACATATCTCTGAAAATGCATCAAAACCATTTTATGACTTTATTGCTGCTAAGCTTGTGATATTATGGACTAGTGTGAAAGTGTTCCTGATAAAAAACCACCCCACCACCCAAATGTCTCTTTTTAAAATGTCCAAGTCTCACTTTGGTAAATCAATGGAACAAAAAAAGCATTTTTACTTACTTTTTATACATTGGAGATGTCAGATCATGCTCATTCAATAAACTTTCCACAGACCTTTTTCTAGTTTAGATGAGAATCAGCATCTCTTCATCAATGCTGGCTTGATATTGCAGAACAGGGAAGGTAAGTGAGATTATAGATGATGAAAAGTTAAATATAAGTGGTATTAAAGAAGAATATCCTACAGTGTCTGCTTGACATTTAATGTCAGATTTTTCTCAAATAAAATAAGATATTAAAGGAGAAAGGTGGATTTTGATTAACAGCAGAATATTGTGCTTGAAATATCAAACCAATGGGCAATTGAAGAACCACAGAATAATTGGAGCTGCAAGGGACCTGTGGAGATTGTCTGGTCCAACCCCCCTGCCAAGGGAAGTTCACCTAGTGCAGGTGATACAGGAAAACCTCCAGGTCAGTCTTCACTGTCTCCAGGTGGGGTTATTGCCATGAAAAAGTCACAGGTAAATTATATGGTGAAGAAACATGGCAGTGTGTGAATGTGAATTCCTTTACTCTGAGCTGCTGTTCACCTTTTGGTGTGGTATTGCAGAGTAAGACATCAAACACTGATGAATCCCAAATCACAACTTAGTCTGACATTGCATGGGAAAGAAGCCATCAGGTAGGACTTAGGTGAAATTTACTCTGTCAGACATCCCAGCCTGAAAACAAGCAAGGATGGGTTTGGGACACACCTCTTCTATTTTCTGGCTTAAAAATTCATACTAATTTTTCCAAGTCCTATCAGTAAGTAGACATGAAATTACCTCAGTGATTCCAGATTATCACCAAACACTTTGACACCTCTGCTAAGTGTATGTTAGAGGAGCACTGTTTGTTTCCATCCCTCTCCTTTTCCAGATTGCTTGCAGATTATTGCTAGCACACATTCATTCATGCAGCTCCAAGCAGTTTGCTGGCTGGGGACTCCAAATTGCCAGTATTGCAGAAGCACCAGTAACCTCAATTTACTTGAATGACCACTGAATCAAGCTAAGTATTTGCAATTACACCTGCATGTGTGTGCTTGGGCCGTGAAAGGCAACTTTATTTCCTTGTAGATGAAAAACCTCTCTGTATGTGAAGTATTAATATTATTCCTTCAAACCACAATCTTTAAATTAAAGATCTGAAGTTATTACAACAACAAGACACATTTGTCATCTGCTGTGGGTATTACTTAAAAAATTTATGCTTTGCTGGTTTAAATATGCATTCAAAACACTAAAAGCTTTTTGTTCAAACATCAAGATTGGAGTATTACACTGAAAATCCTTAGTAATAATTAATTTTATGTTTTCAGCAGAAAAGCTTCTTGAGCTGCTAACTGAGGGAGGTGTAGGAGATGCAGAGTTTGACAGTTGATTTATGTTTTGGGGGTTTCTCTGCTTTTTTTGCCACTTCTTTCAGGCACATATCAGACTTGCGGCTTTGGTGGGACCTGATCCACTTCCAAATGATCTGGATTGCCACAGTAAAAGGACAGAGGAGGTCAGTACTGAGTAAATTGGATTTTTAAAAGTTCACTTTCTGTAATTATCCCTCCTTCTGTGGTGTGGATCTTGGCTTGTTTCCTTGTAGGGTTCTCCTTACCACCATGGTCATGGTTTCTCTGCTTAGGGTGGCAAAGGAGTTGGGCTGACAGACTGAGCAGACTGGAGGCCACTGTGGGGAAGGAGGGGTGACACTGATGCTGCTGCCACCTCTGTATTTCCTGGAACTCACCAGAAATTCCTTGATTCCAGCATGCATGGGTTTTTCATGAGCAATGCATTTAATGCAAGGGAAATAGACAGACCAGAAATTACTTTTGCAAGCTACAACTCTGTTCTCACTTACTGGTGAAATATGACAGTGCTACAAGGGAATTAAAAGTTTAGATAACTCAGTGGTCATTTCACTCATCTAATTGAAGCATCTGTACATTATCTGCAAAATATTTATCTAATCTCTTTAGTTTGTTCAGATTTTTTATTTGTTGACATATCTTTCTAATGCAGTATCAGTATGTTAAAAATCTCAGATAAGAATGTAAATGAGAAAGAGAATTTTAAAGGATTGTGGTTTTGGCATTTGGTTAACATGCTTTGTAATTAAACTTCTAGTGAAAAGTTGTTTTAACATCTTTTTGAACCCAGAAATCTCAAAAATTCCTCAATCACAGCAAAGAAACGGCCTCATTAGACATCTCTAAGTTGCAACTACTGCACAAACCAAAGGTTTCTTGTTTATTGGAGTAACTGATGTGTTTACATGTAACTGGAGTGAGCTGTAGATCATGTCAGGCGTTGTGAAAGATGAGACTATAACCAAAGAGAGAAGAGAGCTCATGTGTTCATGTGCACATCTTAGAATCACAGAGTGGTTTGGGATGGAAGAGACTTCAAGGATCATCCAGTTCCAACCCCCTGCCATGGGCAGGGACATCTTCCTCTAGACCAGGTTTTTCCAAGCCCCATCCAGCCTGGCCTCAAACACGTCCAGGGGCTGGGATTGCACAGCCTTTCTGGGCAAACTGTGCCAGGGCCTCACCACCCTCACAGGGAAGAATTTGTTCCTAATATTCAATCAAACTCCACCTTCCTTCAGCTTATGGCCATTCCCTCCATGTCCTGTCATTCCATGCCCTTGTCCAAAGTCCCTCTCCATTCTTCCTGTAGGCCCCCTTTAGACACTGGAAGGAGCTCTAAATTCTCCCTTGAGCCTTCTCTTCTCCAGGCTGAGCTGCCCCAACTCTCCCAGCCTTTCTCCATGGGAGAGGAATCTCCAGCCCTGTCACCAACTTGATGGCCTCTCTTGGGCTCATTTCAGCAGGTCAGAGTCCCCAGGTCTGTCTTGCTTAGCCTTGGGCACTGAGAATTTATTTTTGTGAACGGAAGGATGTCCTGATGGTCATGATTTTTTAAGGTTTTTTTTTTTTTGATAAATGTGAAAAACAAAGGATGATCATTGTAAGAAATGAAAAGTAGATTATGCAAAGTGGAGCAAGAAGATGAGAGAGTTATGTACAGGCATGGAGAGAGAGAGAATAGGAGCCACAGAGCTGTAAGTAACAGGCAGATATTCAGGGAAGAGTGCAGATGACAAAGTGCACGTAACTATTCATTGCCTTTTTGTTAAGAGGAGTTCACACATCCTCAGACAACCCAAACAGAGACTCACACAATGAGACACTACCGAGGGGAAAACAAAAAAGAACAAGCATGAATGGCAGGGCACAGACTTTGCACTCAGTCAGCTTACACTACATTTCAGCTGGCAAGTGAAGTCTGACATCCTCTAGCTCATTCCCAAAGCAAGACAGGAGCAACATAAACCTTTAGCTCTGCCCACAACAACACCAAGAGCAAGGCTGGAAGAAACCCTGTCAAGGAGTCCTTCTTTCAGCCACAAAGCAGCAAAAACTCTCTGAGATAAAGATCTGACCAAATGTCTGCCTGACCACGTCTCTAGGCACACCTAGCTGTGAAATCCGTGTGTCAGCTCTGTGAAATCTTCCATGCACCTTCACCTTCCACAGGAAACGTTCTTTTTTTCCCCTCAGCATTTGCTGAAATTCAACTGTCAGGTTGCTGTCAACTCAGTTACCGGAGTACAGGCATTTAGCACCGTTTGAGAGATCCTGAGGTGTCCAAATGTCCACATGGACTGATGGATATGACAGAGAAAGAAACCACATAAGACTCACACCCTTCTGGAAAGGGGGTGAGGCCAGACAAAACACTGTAGGAAGTGTCAGATTGTGTGAGTGGTGATAAATGCCATGCAATTCACTGAACTGGAACTCTAAAATCTAGTCTAAATCTTCCTTATAGAGTTTGATAATCCCCTTTGTGCTTTATTGGAGAAATCTCCCCTATCATAGAATCTGAGCTGTGGAATTTGGACTGTGTTGTTCAGCTGTTTTTTGAATATAATAGAAACAGAAACTAAGGGAGCATGAAATCTCTATGCATGGCATCTAAACAGCTTAATATCAGAGCAGAAAGTGAGTTTTCCCTACCAGCTGTGGCCAAAACTGAAATGTTTCACATGTCTAACAGAGCACAGAGCACTTCATGCTCCTTGAACTATTTCTTCACAGTTCTTGTCTTTTCATGGAATCACAGAATCACAGATTTGGGTTGGAAAGGACCCTAAAGGTCACCTAGTTCCAACCTTCTGCCATGGGCACTAGACCAGGCTGCTCCAAGCCCCATCCGACCTGGCCTTGGACACCTCCAGGGTTGGGGCAGCCACAGCTTCTCTGGGTATTCTGTGCCAGAGCCTTGCCTCCCTCATAGGGAAGATTTTCTTCTTAATATCTAATGTAAACCTACTTTCTTTCAGTTTAAAGCCATTTCCTCTTCTTCTATCACTCCATACACTTGTGAAATGTCCCTCTCCAGATTTCTTGTCAGCTCCCTTCAGGTACTGGAAGGCTGAAATTAGGTCACCCCAAAGTCTTCTCCTTCCTAGGATGAAAAATCCCAATTTTCATGGCCTTTCCTTTTAGGAGAGATGCTCCACCCCTCTAATCATCCTGGTGGCCTTCTCTGGACTTGCTCCAACAGGAGATTGATCTCCTTCCTGTGCTGGGGATGCCAGAAGTGGATGCAGAACCCTGGATGGAGTCTTTTGGTTTAACTGTGTGGCTCCAAACCTCTTGTGAACCAGTAATAATCTAGATCCTCTGCTGCAGAGTGACTGTCTGGCCTACGCTTCTCATGTGTATCTACAGAAAAATAGATCATTCAGCCCTTTAGATTAAAATATGCATTTACCCTTGCTGAATTGCAGTGTAATACTTTCTTCAGTCCACTTTGTCAAGATAATTTTGTTGAGTTTGTGCTAATCCTGTCCTCCTGGTTGTCCCACCCATCACAGTGACACCTACAGATCAGATAAGAATATCTTTTGCTTTCTATTCTGACTCACTGTGCTCTGAGCACTGATAAGTTCCTGCCAGTTCAGAAGGGGATTCCTGCCACAGAGATCTCCTGATAATCACACCACAAACATGATATTTCTACCAGTTATTCATCTACATCATGGTCATTCTGTTTAGATTCTCTTCACGATAAAAATGCCATAAGTATCAAATATTTTTTTTCTATATCTGTGAGTCTTTTACACTCTCACAGTGTGATTTTAGAGGGCTTGGCACAATTTTGTATTGACAAATCTATTTTGGTTTTAACTCGCCCTTTTGTTATCTTCTAAGTGTGTACAGATAATTTGATTATTTGTCACTGTGTTGTGCCAGGAACTGAAGTTAAGCTCACTGGTTTAGAGCTTCTTGGGATTTCTCTTCTCTCTGAGTTTTAAAGATAAATATTCAGATTTCATTCTGCCAGTTATCAAGAAATTCATTTGCATTTCATAAGTTCTTGGAAATGTCCATGAAGAAATCTGCAGTTACCTCAGTTTTCAGCCTAAGTACCCTATCATGAAATTCATGAGACCCAAAAGACTTGAAAACTATTTTTTCTAACTGTGAAAACTTCTGCCTTTTTTCATTGCTTGCTCTCAAATTTCATTTGCAAAGATACTTATGGTGTGGGGCTAAGGTTTTTTCCTTATTCAAGCAACATGCATGATGTAGGGTCCTTTCAATTCTGTTCATTTTCAGAACAAATAAATTGCCTTTTTTCCAATATTGACTTGACCTTGTATTTCAAAACAACAAGTTACAGCCTATTCATGACTTTCAGAGTACTGTTCTTATTTATTTGCTGATGTTTGTGTTCTTACCAGGAACTCAGAAAAGTTTCTGCTGAGTTAGTTTAAGAAATGGTTGCCTGTGCAGAGTTTAGCAGCTGTGTGGTGCATAGAAGTCTTTAATATTTTTTTAACATTCTCCAGAAATTACTTACTTTTCCCCATTCTCCAGAAATTACTTACAAAGTAATTCCCTCTTTTGAACTTCCTAATCCCTTGCATATTAAGTTTTTTTATCTGGGGAAATTATCAGAACTATCTCAAATGTTTCAATGTTTATAGGCCTATTAGTTCTCACTTCATCTCTTTTTTTTTATTCAGTAGAGATTTCCCTGAGTCACAGAACTCAGTTTGAGTTGCAGTCAGTTTCTAGTTGTTCACAGTAAGTATTCTTGAAAAGCAACATTTATTAAGTCATTAAAAAATCAGAGTTTTGGTGCTTTGTTTCTCAAGTAAATCATAGAAATTCTACCACCCTGTGTAAAAGGAACATTTGCAGACTTTGGTGTGTTACTTAGGCATCCTTTCCTCATATGCATTTTACATTTTTAATAGGACTAATTTCATTCTATGCCACCATTCTGCATTGTTTTATTTCTACCCTCCACACATTCTACACGTATTTGCCAGCAGTTCCTAAGTGCAGCTCAAAAAAGCCCAGATTCAGCCTTGTTCAATTTTCTATGTAACTGGAAAGGCAGTCTGGATCTTAACCTTTTCCTGGCCTTGAACACTTGAAGGAATGAGACATCCTCACTTCTCTGGGCAGCCAGGGCCTCACCACATTCACAGGGAAGAATTTCTTCCTAATATCTTAAATAAATCTACCCTCCTTCAATTTAAAACAGGTCTTCATTTTAGATTATGCTCCCTGATAAAGAATCCCTCCCAATCTTTCTTGGAGCCCTTTTAGGCACTGGAAGGAGCTCTAAGGTCTCCCTGGAGCCTTCTCTTGCCCAGGATGGACAACCCCAACTCTCTCACTGTTTCCCTACAGTAGAAGTTGTACCATCTGAATTTTTATTCATGTTTAAAAAAACCCCAAAACCATCCAAACAACCCTCTGCCTCTCAGGAGACATAAATCCTAATCTGTAAAACTGAGTTAAGTCACCAAACACATCAAGGAATTGGCCAAAGTCACATTCAGGCAAGAAGTGGAACTAGTGGAAGGTGTCCCTGTCCATGGCAGGAGGGTTGGAAGGAAATTATATTTAATGTCCATTCCAACCCAAACCATTCTGTGATTCTGTTTCCAGGGATGCAGATATGGATTTCATTTCAAGTATTCCACAGAGAATGTGCCTGATATAACATTTCCCCACTTCTACTATTTCTACAAGTTCATATCCCTGTAGTTAGAATAGAGTAACAGAAGAAATAGCAACATAATTTTTGTTCCCATTCTAGATTTTGGGAGCTAACTGGATCTCAGGAAGAACTTCTGTGGCTAAACCATAGGTAGCAAACCTGTCCCAAACTGTGATGATGACCAGGCTGAAATTTGCTTGCAACAGATTCAATGATATTGTACAAAACAGATCTGTAATCTTCCACTGCCATGGGTAGAGGATATGTAATTAGCTGCTAAAATTAATTACAATCTTGCAAATGGAAGCCAGGCATGTAAAATGTACAAGTATCCAGCCTTGTCTGCATCATTAATAAGAGTCATAATCCCTTCATCTGAAATGTGGAGCACATGTGAGTTGTAGTGTGAACAGTAGGTTATTAAATCAAGAGGGCTTGGCAGAGAGGATAAGTATAGGAATATAGATTTGCCCACACAGGGATAAATTCCTATATTAACAAAACATTAATTTTTAATTAAAATCTTTTGAACCAATTCAATTTCCTTTTTCCTTTTCTCTCATTTGATTCCTGTCTTTAAAAAAAAAAAAAAACAAAACACCAAATTTAAAAAAATCAAAACTTAAGAAAAATATTTTTCCTTTCCAGATTTATAGCCTTTTGGAGAAAAGCTAGAAAAAGTATTTGGCAAATCAAAGTGCAAATGAGAAGCCCTGTGCATTTGCTGGGAGCACACACAGAGATTGACTACTCGTGGACTCCAGGAATGACTTTAAACAAAAGCACTCGGGGTAGAATGAAGAGCAGAAAGTAATTATAATGCCAAAGGATAAATTTTCAAAGATGCTTCTGGGAATTTGTTGCTGAATTTCCATTAGAGTTAAATATTGTCCTGGTGCAAACCCTGTCTGAGGATCACTGAGTTTAATAAGGTAGAACCAGTGGGCTATACAGGAAATCGGAGAAGGGCAAAATCTTCCCATAAAATACAGGAAAAGGAGTCATTTGAAGGTACAAGTGTGTGCGAAGTACAGAGAGGTGTGGGAATAACTTCTCAGGTGAAAATAATTGTGTATTACATTTGTGGCAGTTCTGTGCATGAAGTAAAACAGTAAAGGAAGCAATAAAAACATTTTAACATTTATAAAAACGTGGATGCATTACAAGAGTAATATCCCAGCTGGTATAAATCAGCATACACCCATTTAAGCTAAATTGATAACTTTTGGTAAGAATATCTGCCTTTCCTTAACAAAACAGTTAGTTTTCATATTTACTCTTGATCATAGTTTTCAGGAGGCAAAGATTCTGCTTACCATGGGGTGCACTGTTCCAAGAAATCCACAGTATTTACAAATTTTGCACGTGGTGATGTGTTTTATAACCAGTTCGGAGCAAAGAAAAATCTCTATTAACTTCATCATTGATTTCTTGGTGAAATGCAGCAGAAAAACTCTGAGGGCACCCAGGAAAACAAGAGCAGCATAAAATTATAGTGATGTAGACATATATCCAAGCCTATACAAAGTGTTGTTGCAGTTTAGGATGACAAACAAAAGCAGGAATTAGTGAGTGTATTTTGGGCACTTCTATTAATAATTCTGTAAATACTGAAATAATTGACACTATTGTTGCATTTTCCCTGATTTCTAAACCCAGCGATTTCCCAGCCACATTGGAGCATTGAATACAAATTTCAAAGGCCCTCTCCACCTTTGTGTAGCTATTGTAAGCTCATTAAATGGATCAGTGCTTTGGATGAAGCCTTGGCCCAGCTGAAATCAGTGGGAAAACTTCAATTGACTTCAGCAGGGTCAAAATTTCATTTTCAGCATTCATCTTCCTTTCTCTTAGAGGAATGTTATTTTTAAAGCCTCCCTGCCATGCTTTGTGCCTATTTATAAAGGGAAGATGTCAAAGTGTACCTCTCCACTCCTTTCAGACCTGGAGCCAGGGGTTATTTTGCCTGGCAAAGGTCTTCCCAGTCAGGACATTCAAGGCAGTGGTTTCATTAGAGAGGGTGAACCAGCAATCAAGAGGTCAGCACCCGGTGGGTTTTGAAAACCCTCAATCCTCCAAAGCAGAACATATCCCAGTGGGATTAAGAGGGAATTCTGCCTTCAACTCCTCTGTGTGTTTTATAGCCCCTTTGGATGGAACAACTTTATTTTAAGAGGCTGGGGAATGAGAGTAGATGCCAGCAGGTCTCCAGCTGGTTTATCCAAGGTCCCAGGCCCGTTCTGATGATCCCCAGATATAAAAGAGGAGGTGGGTGGGCATGGTTAAAACTGCCCCACACGTATCAATAGCCAATTAGGGAACATAACTCAGTTTGATCCACTACATACAGGGAAAGAGTAAATGGCTTGATATGAATAAATCAGTTAAAGAGAATTATTTCTCCCTCTTTAGAAATTATAAATGATTCTATCAAGTGCCATTATCGGCTTTAGCGGAAATAAAATCTGACATTTGTCTCTAGAGCCTATTACATTAAAGCATGATTTTTACAATTACATTCTCCAAACTTCTAGTTCACTAATGGCAGGAGAAGAGGCATAAGGGCAACAGTTGGCAAAGAAAGGAAGCTCATTCTCATGAATGTAAAAATTAAAGAAACACTTAGGAAAACTCAGGAAATAGGAAAGGTCATATTGCAGGCTTCAGGACTCTGGATGTAGACAACATTTTTAGACTAAAAGCTCACTTTCCTGTTAATAAGAGTATCTGATTGCATTTGTAAAGAAGAGAAGAAAATTTTTGGAAACAATTGGGTTTACATGTCATAGGAACTGAAAAAGGCTTTAATTGTAGGTTATCATACTTAGAACATTTTTAGGTCTTTTGTAGACCTTCAAGTGGCCAATATGAAACTGGCCAAGGTTCCCAAAAGGGTCCTGTACCAAATGAGTGATAACTCTCATTCACTGTGATGGGTCTGATGGTTTTCATTAGTGTTTATTTGCCCCAAAATAAAAGTTACTGTCTGTTGTATTTCTAGAAATAAGACAAAATCGGTTTTAAAATTCATCCCTCCTATTCCATATGAATCAATCTAACTCACCTTTGGAAGGAGTACAGGAGCTGATGAAAACAATGCAATCCTCCACCCGTTTGTAAAGACATCAGTAAAACAAAAATTGTAAAACCTCACCCTTCACTGACTCAGAGTATGAGACAAATTATTGTGGCTGGAGGGGTCTTTGGAAATCTCATATCCTGCAGGACAAAAAACCAACCTTCCCAGGACTGACCTGGAAAGAACTGTGAGTTTCTGCTCTGTCTTGACCCACAGTCTCTGCTGGCTGGGCTCTCTTGAGGAGTGTATGGGGAAAGAGTGGCCAGGGACTCCATGGACATGGACCAGCACCAGACTGGCTGCTGGCATCTGTGGCCTTCAATGCCCCTGTCAGCTCCTCTGACAACAGGGACACTTCAAGGAGGGCTCTTTTCAAGTATGTTCAAATTATCTTCCTCCTTCCTGGCTCATGGATGCACTGTCAAAATATATTAAAACTTTGGTCAATGTCTTCAGTTTTTCTTTCCTTCTCAGGATTTTCAATAAATTTTAATTTTTTTCTCTATATTTACTGAAAATATGGACCTTGTTTTCACAGAATAACAGAACAGTTAGGATGGGAAAGGAGCTCTGGAGATCCTGCAGTACAATCTTCCTGTAAAAGCAGGGTCACCCATGGCAGTTTACACAGGAATGTGTCCAGGTGGGTTTGGAATGACTGCAGAGAGGGAGACTCCACACCCTCCCTGGGGAGCTGCTCTAGGGCTGTGCCACCCTCCATGCAAACAAGTCATTTCTCATGTTGAGGTAGAACTTGTTGTGTTTTACGGCCATTTCTCCTTATCCTGTTGTTGGACACCACTGGTACGAGTGTTGGTGCCTGCTTTGGGCATATTTACATGGGTTGATGAGATTTCTCTTCTCTTCTCTTCTCTTCTCTTCTCTTCTCTTCTCTTCTCTTCTCTTCTCTTCTCTTCTCTTCTCTTCTCTTCTCTCCTCTCCTCTCCTCTCCTCTCCTCTCCTCTCCTCTCCTCTCCTCTCCTCTCCTCTCCTCTCCTCTCCTCTCCTCTCCTCTCCTCTCCTCTCCTCTCCTCTCCTCTCCTCTCCTCTCCTCTCCTCTCCTCTCCTCTCCTCTCCTCTCCTCTCCTCTCCTCTCCTCTCCTCTCCTCTCCTCTCCTCTCCTCTCCTCTCCTCTCCTCCTCTCTTCTCTTTTCTCACTAATCAGCCCCAGCTCCCAGTCTCTCCTCACAACAGAGATGTTACAAACCTCTCATCACCTTTGTGGCCTCCACTGCATGGTTATTTTAGAATTAAATCTTTCTGTGCTGCAACTGAACCCTTACAAAGGCTTTTACTGGAACAAGAATCTTCTGCAGATCTCATGTTTACAGATCTTCACTGTTACTTAGGACAAAGCATCAATGTCTCAAATGCATCTGCTCATGCCAGGCCAACACCAGAGCACCCCAAGGAAAAGCACAAGGGGTCATCAGCCCTTGTAATGAATGCTCATCTTTGGATAACACTTCATCTTCACTTCCCTCTAATTAACACTAAAATAAGTACTCAGAACAGACTGCTTTTACATAAAAAGGAATTCCTGATAGAGATTGGCATTTATAATTAATAGCTAGCTAGCTCAAGTGCTGGCTCTTTACTTTTAAGTGTTTCATTATTTTAATTTCTCCTGAAATTCATTGTAATAACACTGATCACAAAGAGGCCATTTCTCTTTGGTTTAAAGAGCTGTTGCCAGTGATGGCAAGGCAAAGATTTGACCTACATAAAAACATAAGGGCACGGGCATGCTTTAGCACTTGGACATATGGAGCTACAAGAGCCTTGCGGATCATGATGACAGCACTCAGCTATGCAGTTGACATGAAGGAAATTTTCAAATGCCCCCCTCTTACAGAAGCCTCTCCTGATTTAATAGTGTTGAGGTGCAACCATCTGAAGTCTTGCCTACCTCATTTGAATTTAAACATTCTAGCTAAAAAAACACTGAGGAATTTTTTATGATGAAAATGCCAGAAGTGCTGGGCTTGTGTTTGACCTCCAATTGTTTGACAGCAAGAAGGAAATTTTCTAGTCTCCTCCAGTGCCACTGTTTACAGGGTGATCAAATAAAGCCAATAACCCCTTCTAGGAGAATGTCTTGCTGCTCTGTGTAAGATCAGCAGAAGGTGTTTAGGGGTCTATCCTCTATCCACAACTCACCAGAATTAGGGAAACATAACACATAAAATGTATAAACTATTAAATGCGCAAAGCAGCCAAGCATTCACTTGGACAATCTTTGATCCTATAATCTTTGATTAAGAGCTATGGACAATAAAGTTAAAGGTTGATTAAGGAGCAAAACGGCCTCACATTTTTAAAATATAAAACTACCTGCTTAAAAATCCTTTAATTAAGAAAATAATCTAATAATGGTTCCTGGTCAGAGGCAGAGGCAGACTTCTAAGTTCAGCTCAGTTTTTTAAGCTAGGGAAATATCTCACCTAACTCACATACCTAAGTGATGAAAGGTTTTGAATAATAATGTGCTCCCAAGGTGAAAAGGGACTCCAATCTCTTTTAGCGCTGCTACAGACATCTCAGAGATGACTGCTATGAAAATAAAACCAATCTTATAAAACCAATGTCCAATTCACTTAGACTTGCTGAGGGAACTCCCTCAGAGCTTCAGTACATGCTTGTTACAGGTTCCTTCATCACTCCAGTCTATGGGAATGAGAAATTATGGGCAGTCAAGTTAAAATGACCTCAGATTTAAATTTTTTTTTTTCCTCAAAGCTTTCATAGAAAATAAAAACAAATGGAAAGGGGAACAAAATACCAGTCTGGATTAAGTTTCTTGCTGTTGGTTTCCATAGAGCTTAAGAGAAAAAAATCAGCCCAAGCAATATTATCCATATAATCTGTTTATAAAACAGATTATATGGATACCATAGGCTTTTTACACTCTGAAAGACTGTTCCACTACAAAAAATTGTAATTTTGTGCCCAGTACAACTGGACTAGTTTTGCCATGTAGCACACACAATCCTAAATTATTTCCAACTTTCTCTGTCCAAGAAACAGTCCAAAATCCATAGTAGAAATTGCATTTTCCATTTTTGTAGCACCTGAAGATCTTGTAGCACATTCCTAAATAAGATTCCAAGTTCATGTGTATGAATAGTTCACCTTTAGTTTTGCAAGGGCAAACAGAGAAATGGAGTAATTTATTTAGCTGACAATGTGGGGGCATTGACTTTGCTGAAAATAGAGTCCAGATCTGCTGGTTCACAGCCCTGTGCTGGAGAGAGCACAGTTCCCTTCACAAGTAACCTCCCAAGAAGCCCATAAAATTCCTAAGTGGCAGCTCTATATATAATGCTGATCCTACATTTGCCGTGGGTAATGTTTTACAGTAGATCTGTTGCAAATCATTTCTTTTAAAGCATGCCTCTGTCTCTACCTAATGATTTATTCAGTCTTTATTGCCTAGTGTGAATCTTCCTTGGAAAAAACAATATGCAAATCCATAAAAATGCAACTTCAGGGTTTTTCTTTTCTTTCTTTTTTTATTTTTAATTTTATTTCATTTTCTTCAAATCATAAATCTTTACGTTGTGGGAAGGAACATTAAGAATCTTGAAGCAAACACTTTCTAAGCTAATTTATTTTAGCCTACAAACAGTGCACTTCCTCTCCCCTTCAGAATTTTCTGTAAAAATGGAAATGGTGAAAGGAAAAGATGCCAAGAAGGTTTTTAAGGCAGTGTTTGGAAATGGGAGGCTGAGAGGAAAATGGCATTCCTCTGGTTACAGTGCTTTAAGGACATTTGCTTATCTCTTAATTGATTAATGTTAGTGTACCTGCCTATAGTCCACAATGAGACACAGGATTTCTAACAAAAAAAGTTCTTTTTGAAAGACCAAAAAGGAAATAAACATTGTCCCAGTAAACAGACAACACAAAATATCCCTGTCCTCAAGCAGAGGGTTTGAGAGAAGTAGGATTTTTTGGGATGTGACAGAATATGTGGCAAATGTTGGAACTGAACTCCAACCCACAGAGAGGTATAATTGATTTATTTAATGTTAATTCTCCAAAAGCCAAGAGTCATGTTTGAAACCTAGCACCAAAACCTGTATATCAAAGGGGAAATGGTGATTAGCAATCCTAAGTAGCTTTCTGGGACAAGGAAGGCTGGGAGATGGAAGGAGAGAAGATTAAGATTAGTTATAGGGAGGAATTCTTTGCTGTGAGGGTGGTGAGGCACTGGGATGGGTTATCCACAGAAGTTGTGGACTCTCTATCCCTGGAAGTGTTCAAGACCAAGGGTAGATGGGGCTTGGAGAAACTGATCCAGTGGAAAATGTCCCTGCCCAGGGAAGGGGGTTGGAACTGGATGATCTTTAAGGTCCCTTCCAACTCAAGTCCATTTCAATGACTCTATGGGACATCTTTGAGTAGCTTTCAGCAACTTTCAGGTTTGAGCTTCTCTTTTAGTGGAAATAGAGGTTGTCTTTCAAGGTGTGCAAGAGTTCAGGTTTTCCATTTGAATATCAGTGATTTATCTATGCTTTAGCTCTGGCCAATTGCTCCTTTTCTTAAAAATGTATATTATCTCATGTCATATGACTTAGAAAGATAATCCTTGATTATGTGGGATCAGACACTTCAGCAGTGGAGACTGTGGCATTAAACTGAAAGGAGCTGCAGTAACAGCTATGCAAATAAACTCTATGAAACAGTTCACACTGGATTGTCCAAACGTGTCTGGAGAACAAAACTGGGAAAATCTCTTCCTCAGTCAACCATGAAAATGCACCTTGTAACAAGGCTGGTACATACAGAAATGTAACTTGCCCTAAGCCTACACCTCTCAAGCAGACAATAACAGAGCTGGAAAAGGAGGGTTTGCTGGATTAACACTCATAATAAAGGTGGTGTGCCCCACACTTCTCTTTTCCTTGAACTCACTGTATTTTGATGTCTCTCTTTCTGCATGTTCATGCTCTGTTGGTTTCTTGCTCATTGATGGCTGTCCTTTAAAAAGGATTCCTCTCACTTGCCTGCATCTTTCAGCAAAAAAATCAAAAGGAAAGGAGGAAGAAAAGGCTGACTAGCAAGAAGCTGGCTGAGTTTCTCAGAGCACCTCAGGCTTTGAATATAACTCATCAAATGCACTCATCAACATCAGAACTGGGTTAGTAGTGCTCCCAAGTTCCTGTGTCTGTGTTTTGGATGTAGCCCAGTTCTGTGGGGTTTAGAAACAGGGTCAGCCAGTCCAATCACACCCAAACCTTCCTTTAGGAGGTCTAGAATCCCCCATACCTGGCTAAGAGATGAGCTGACCAAGAGAAAAGTCTCTCTGGACATGCCATAGCACGAACACACACGTCACAGAATTTAGACTCAGTCATTGTGATTAAAGTAAACATCACTTTTAGACAATTATTTATTTATTTTTATATTTATATTATGTATATATATACATATATTATTATATATATTTTATCTATCTATCTATCTATCTGTCTATCTATCTATCTATCTATCTATCTGTCTGTCTTACTCTCAAGGCAATGCTGATCTTGAAGATGACACCAGTGAAGAAATAGCAATTTAATCCCTACTATAGATTATTATTATTATCTTAATTTTAAAAGGAAAGATTGCATGCTTCAGGCAATCCTTTTTGCTCAGGGGAAGGTTAAAAATCCCTGGGATTGCTCCTGACTGCTCCCATTTTCTTCTCAAGTTACCATGATCTCCCCATTTCAATTTTGATCACAGGCTCTCTACAGACTGGTTTCATACAGAGCCTGGGACAATTGACTTCTCATAATTTCCTTCTAGGAATAAACAACCAAAAGTCTTTTGCAAATAATTTGTTGAGTGGGCTCCCATCTCATCCTGCACAAGGTCTGAAGAGTTGAATTTCAGATTTTTACCTGCAGTCATTGATTTTACCTCTTTTTTTGAAGAGATGTTGTCCTAACTTTTGTTTAATCTTGGCCTTGCTAAGCAGTTCACTTGTTGTTATGCTTTGGTTTACACATTTTAATTTTAGGGATGATAATTATAATAATCTATGACCTTTTTCTCTCCTGGGAAAACCAGAAAATTAATTAATGAATGTACTTGCAACTGCTCTCTGAGAGGGAAGAAGACTACTGCTCATGACTACATAGTTAGAGAGGCCCCAGGAACTGAAAGCTTTATTTTTCAAGTGGTAGCCAGATATTAATATGAGGATGTCATAGAACTTGGTTTTAAAATATGTATTTTGGACACCTGTCTTTTCAAGAGAGCCTGCCAAAGAATTTTTAGTGGAAAAACAATGAGAAATGGCTGTCAAATTAACCTGTATGTCATTAAAAAGAGAGGAAATTTAATGCTATGACTCATACATGGAGCTGAAATAGTCTGTCACAGCAGCCCAGGGCAAGTGTCTCTCGTTCCTGGCAGCACAAAGCCCAGCTGATTGATCCTAAAGCCTTCTGAATTCAGCAGAAAGACTCCCAAGCTACCTCAGACTAATTAGTTCTTCTGTTGGTCTGAATATTGTCAGTCACAAGAGGCTTTGAATAACAGGACTTAGAATTGCTGGCAGGGATAGTGAAATACTGAATTTTCCCAACCCACTTGAAACATACTGAGCTCCTATAGCAAATCTGACTACAACTACAGCAAGGTGTTGCATAAATTATAAGTTTATCAAAGGTGAGAGCAGTACAGGATGTGACTCTTTGTGTTAATGTCACAGCAGGGAAAGCTGCCACAATGATGGGAATTATGCTAATTTATGGGAAAATTTCAGGATTTTCCTTACTCTAAAAGTTCCTCAGTGCCTGAAGGGAACCTGAAAACTGTTTGTGAGAAGCCTGCCAGAAAACGCACTCCCAGAGCATTGTTTGGGATCTCTGATGGCTCCAGTGCAATCTCTGGCTTTCTCTGCTGCAACGCCAGAGCCACGGCCAAGGCTCAGGCACGAGGCTGCAAAATCCCAGAATAAAAAACTCATATATGAAATAAAAAACTCAGCTGCATTCATCATCATGGGCTGCCTGCTGGAAACAAGGCAGTTCAGCCACCCTGTGCCTCAGCCCCCTCAGTCCTGGTCTGTCTTTTTATCCCTTGGCCTTCTCTGTCATGGTCACTGGCCTGTAGAGAAAATGACCATTTCTCATTCCCATGTGGTTGCTGCTGCATTTCCTCTGACCCACAGGATGTTTGCATGAAGCCAACAGGTCCACAAACTGATTTTGCTTTATTTTTACTCATGCAAGAAAACATGTGAGGGGGTAAGTGTTTGAAGTAGATTTGATGTACCACAAGGTCAAGGATCTTCACCACTTTTTGAAGATTTTGAAGGCAGCAGGGTTTTGTTTTGCAGAAGGTGCTCCATGTCTTCAATCTCTGCTTTGTTATTGTCAGGTTGTAATGTTACCTTGCATTTTTACCACCTTTGTGTGGGCTGAACTCCCAGCAGTGAAACACAGTGCACTTCAACTAAGTCAAGATAATAAAGGCAATGCACATTAGATAAACATCTACCTTATTAGACTTTATTTAGTATCAACTTTTTTGTTATCAGTTTGCAATTTACCAGTGTTACTATTATTTATTAACAAGCTTGTTTCCTCAGACATGATGAATCCTCCTTACATAAATGGATTTGGACGTACATTACACCCCCAAGGCAGCAAGATGAAAATATGAAGAAGCTTAGATGATATTTTCAAGACACCTAATTAGTTCACATCCAAAAAGCTGTGATATAATGGATCTGTAGTGTATCTTTGACTGATAGAGAGGCAGTGCCAGACTGGGGATAATGACCAAGACCCATCTGGTGCACAGGGAGGTGGCAGTAGGCTGGAGATGCCTCGTGATGGAGCAGCTGTCAGAGGTTATAGTGATGCAAAACTCATCTTACATCAGTGCCTGATGTGGGCTTCAGGTGCACAAATTTCATGGAAAGCACGAAATTTGACCTGCCAAACCTCACTGGTCAAAAGCTTATTTTCAGGAGTTTTCTGTGGCTGTACCTCGAGGCAGGAGGATGAGTTGTGGCATCTGCTTTTGTCTCTGGCTGGGATGTGATGGATTTGGGAAGGGGCATAGGAGGGAAGATGTTTGCAAATCAAGACTTTCTGCACATTTCTCAACAAGCACTAAGAAAGGGCTGGAAGGAGTCTCTGAGCAGTTGCTGCTCTCTCCACTCTATCACTCTGCCCTCTGGAGAGAAGGAGATCATCACTTTTAAGCTGCTGGGCTCATTTTCCATGGACTGGAAGGGGGGAACAGTTTCTCTGTGCCTACAGCCAAGAACCAATGACTGCCCACTGAGGTATGGCCTAATTTTCCACCCTGCTACCTGTCTCAATCACTCAGACATCATGGATGCGTGGAAATACTGCCATGGTGTTAGAACATGATGGATGTCATGGTTAGTGAATCTTCATTTTCATGGGTAATGAGCAGAAGAGGCCTCTACATAATTCTGCCTCCCTAGAACAATGGTGAGGAGCTGAGACATGCCTAAATAATGTTCTTTCATAATGCTGTTATTTAGCAGGAATCGATGTTCACACCTGTTTATTTCTCTTTCAGACACAAATGAACACACTATGCACAATTAATATCGTTAAACTGAAAAATAGCCCAGTATTGATCAGCCAGCTTTCCATTACCCTGCACAGCATCAGTCAATCTCTCCCAGACACCAGGAGAAACCTAATGGGCTTTTATTCATCACAGCCTAAGAAATCCCCATGGAAAACTTTTTCAACCCAAACCTCAGTAAATCTCAGGAATTTTGTTTCTTTCCACTAGTAAATCTCAGGAATTTTGTTTCTTTCCACTAACTAATATCTTCACTGCCTGTGCTATAAGTGAGAGTCACATCCCAAATGTTTGTGGCATTTTTCAGAAGTGTTTGGTTCCCAGCAGCCTGGCAGCATTGCTGGTTTTTGGCCTCATTTGGTGTGTTTTGAGGTGTGTTGTATATAAAACCCAGGTCTGATTCCAGTCTCATTTTCTGTTCAAGCTGTTAGAACCCAAGCTCTCTGCTCTTCATCTCTCTGTGATCTAAATCCCCAGATGGAAATGCTCAGGTCAGACACAGGGCTGAGCTGGATTCAGATGGAAAGTGAGACAAATTACAGCACAGATGTATCCAAAAAGCTGCTCTCAGTTATCTCTCATCTCTGACCTGCTGCTGGCTTTGCTTGTTTGGACATCAGCACTGGGCATAATCACAGCTGCCATCCTAAAGCAGTTTCATGAGTGAAGAGAAGGCTTTGGGAAGGAATTGTTGTGCAGACCTGCTGATTGCTGATTTGCAGGAGAGCTCAGTCCAACTGACAAGTGACAAAATGCCACAGGTTTCAAAGGACATCATTGAATTCTACTTTCACAACAGAAACAGATGAAGTTACTTAGGGTGAAAATATCACACAATTTTTTGTAGAATATCCTGGATTGGAAGGGACTCAGAAGGATCAATGGGTCCAACTCCTGGCACCACACAACTGGACAGTTAAATGCTGTACCCAAGGCTGTTGCTCAAACACTTCTTGAACATTGACAGGCTGGAAGTTCATGACCACGTTCCTTTGGAGCTTGGTCCAGTGCTTGACCAAGCTCTCAGTGAAGATCTGTATCCTAATATTCAATCTGGACTTCCCCTGACACATCTTTTAGCATTCCCTCACATACTATCACTGAAGAGATCAGCACTTTTCCCTCTCCTGCCTCTTACAGGAAAGATCTACACAGCAATGAGCTCATCCCTCAGGTTATTTTTTAATATTTTTTTATTCCTATTACAAAACTAACCTTAAGTAAATTTGCAAAAAAAAAAAAAAAGTTCTAAAATCACTTATCAAAACAAAAGTAAAACCATGAATATCAAGTTGTTTTCAATGAAAAATAAATCAAATAGCTGTGGTTTTCAAGCGATTTTTGTGGATTTTGGGTCATGGATTCTGAGTCCATGTCTAAAGATTAATACTGGGGATAACATTAAAAAATGCAGGGTATTTTGAGTTTCAGTTTCTGTTTTGCCATGTGATGATCTATATTTAAGACATCTTTAGAGGCATACAACCTCTAGTGGAAAATGTTCAAGGATCCTCAAAACAAAATGGGTTGAAAAACAGTGCAAACAACCTAGCAAGTATGCCTTGAAGTGATATACAGTAATTCCACAACTACACAGAAGGCCTCTGTGGATTTAAGAAATCCCATAAATGTACTTTAACACATTACAAAGAAACTAAAATGTAAAGACCCAGTCCAAACTCCCCATGCTCATGCTGGAATTTACTAGCTAAGTGAGTGGTTTAGTGAAGATTTATGATCTCAATATTGTCTGGAATTCATGGGTTTCCCATAGATTTTGTTACTCTGTGTTCCTCAGATGCTACACTTTCATTTCTAGAGTGGTGAAAGCCCTTTATTTTTGTTTGCTCAAAAACAGATGTGGAGAGGGAAAGCTGCCCGGGTTTGTAAATAATAATAATTATGGAGGGCAAAATTTTGTTAATTTTTATGTAGATGGAAAGGATGAAGTGAGCACATGCCACAGGGTCTTGTGAAGCTTCTCCTGAAGAACCAGCCCAGTTTGTTTGCTCAGTGTCCCACATGGTCTCAAGTATAAACATCGGGGTGGAGATAAAGCTGGAAAGAAGTTTTGGGTAAACGTGATCCCTCAGCATCTGTCTCATATTCAGGCATCCAGGTGCCAGAAACCAGCATAAATTTCTGAGGCTGGCAAAGAGAGAACATAGCACTTATTTTCCATCTCAGATCAGCCAGAATGTGTGCATGGTCAGCATGGTGCCATGTTCCTTCTCCTGCCCCATGAACGTGGGGGTAAGGCCCAGGTCATCAGATGCCTGAATGTCCCCATCCATGGGATCTCTGCATGGGAGTTGTGTGGCTCAGAGTGGGGAAGGAGGAAGAAACTCTGCTGTTTCTCTGGGGTCATGCCTTCTAATCATGTCTTGATGGCCATGACAGAAAGTCTCTTCCATGGCATAGGATCACAGAATCACAGAATGGTTTGGGTTGCCAGGGACCTTAAATATCATCTAATTTCAATCCCCCTGCCATGGGCAGGGACACCTTCCCCTATCCCAGACTGCTCCAAGCCCTTTCAATCTGGGCTTGAACACACTCAGGGACTGGCCATCCACAACTTCTCTGGAAAATTGTGCCAGGGCTTCACTACCCTCATGAATTTTTTTCCCAATATCACATCTAAACCTACTTTCTTTCAGTTTGAAGCCATTTTCTCTTGTTCTATAACTTCAGGCTCCTTAAATAGTCTCTCTCCATCATTCTTGTAGGCTCCCTTCAGGTACTTAAGGCCACAATCAGATCACTCCAAAGCCTTCTCTTTTCCAGGCTGAGCAATCCCAGTTCTCTCAGCCTTTCCTCACAGGAAAGCTGCTCCATCCAACAGTTCCAGGTCCTCCCAGTGCACATCACAGCCAAGGCAGCTGAAGAGGCTGATGAAGGTCAAACACTTTCAAAAAATCCCAGACAAAGAGATGCAGCTTTAGTTCAAGAGATTCCACACCACAAAAAAGTACAAGGCCATGAAGCAACAAGGCCTCAACAATATCTCACCAACAGACATTGCAAACTCATCAGTCCTGCTTCTGCCACTCACCCAAAAGAATGGGAACCATTATTCCTAATTACACAGAAGCTGAAACACAGTTAATCAATTTACTTTGAGATACAGGGCTTGTTCCTGGGTGCAGAGAATTAATTTTCTTGCAGTAATGCCTGGGAAAGTAGAAGATTGGTTCTGGTTGATTTACGGTGTCAGCATTTTTTTATTATTATTTCATGAACAACATCCATTTAATCACAAGGCATCTAGAAATTGAATACAAAAGGAAACCTTTCATTATTTATAGATAGTATCTTCCCCAATCACACATTTGTTTGGTTAATAATAACTACATTAAAAAAAATTGCTCAGGATTCCCTCATTAAGTATCTTCTTTCTTTCTTTTCTATTTTAATACCTAAAGGGATACTGAAGACAAGATAAAATTCTCCTCTGCTGCTCTTAGCTGGAGGATAAAAGTTGTTTTTTTTTTTTCAGATTATCTTTGCTTCAATATGTGGCAGTTTGTTTATTAAAGCACAGTCTTACAAGAGGGAAAAAGTTTCTGGTCTCTGCAGTGCAACCACAGCTCATGGTCCTGTTGCTGCTGCTTGTGCACAACCTGTGCCAAGGCTGACCACGGAGGTAATTGAATATTTTATGTCTGAACTTTGACGACAATTTCTCAATAAAAACTGTCACATGTCAATCTGAATTTTTGCAAGTTTTCAGTGTCTTGTTGTCTAAACCTGAAAATGTGCAAGGGAAAAATTATTTAATTATTCTGCAGTTTCTGGTAGGAGTGGCTGATGGATCTGAATTATTTGTCTAAGCAAAAATTTTCCAGAAAAAAAAGAAAAATCATAAAGAATTATCCTTCATAAAAATTCTACCTCTAGGGAAGTAAAATAAGAGCTAAAAGAGGTTTTTGGTTCCCAGGACTTAGAGAATTATTTTCAAATACTAATGATGAGTAGTTTCTCCATGCACATAGTGCACATAGTGAGCCTCAACTTTCTGCTTGGGATGCTGGAAAAGTTAGTTTGCTAATGCTTGTAAAGTGCTTTAAAATCCTCAGCCATAAGAAGAGTAAAATGTAGTAATTACTTTTCAATGAACTAGAAATACTGAGCAGTAGGTTTTAATGATTTTTTCCTTTCCTCTAAGAATGTTTCCTCTTAAGTTATGTCTTTAATTCCCTCTATGTATCTACCGAGATCTATTTTTCTTAACATCCACATCACAATTTTATCTTGGCACTGATGCAGAGACCAGAGTTTACTTGTTTCTTTCCCTGACAACTTCTTTAGCTCATTAGTATCGATTTAGGAAGTATTGAAGATAAATTAAGAAGTAGAGTCAGCAAGCAATAAGGTGCCTCCAAGGGTTTTGGGCCATGAGATGAACTACCTGCAAGGAAGAGGTTGCAGCAGGGATGTTTCACGAGCTCCTTTTGCAGGAGCTGCTAAATTTCCCCAGGTATCTTCTGTAAAAGGCAGAATTTATCTACTGCAAGCAGAAACAGCTCAGTGAGCTGGTCCATTTGGGGCACAGCCCACCTGAACCCTGATTTCACACAGATTCAGCAAGATCAGAGACTTGTGAGCTTTGCCCTTTGAGCTTTGCAGATGGGCTTAAAGCAACACTCAGTGCACAGTTTCTGCAACAGCAATAAGTGCAGAGCATGAAATTATTTCCTGGGGTGAATTTATAGAGCGCCATTGATTCCATGTGTATTCTAAAGTCTATTCTTAATTCCTAAGGACTCCTTAATTCTCTTGCTTCATGGCAGCCTTCCTAAGGAGGGAGGCAGTGCCAGGTTTTGCAGCAATGTAGTGAGGAAAAGCAAGAATTAATCTGACCATCATCTGAGAAGACAGCATAGTGCTTTACATCATCAACTTCTTAGGAAAGGCTTAAAACCAAGCTTTTGTGTGTGCAGTATATACCTGTGGTGCTATAGGAAGAAATAAAGGTTGTAATAACAGTAATTAGGATTGTAAGTAATTGATATAACTGCATTTTTTTTGGTAATAGCAGTTCCTATTCACTGCAGAAACTTTTCCAAGACAATTATGTTTATGTAAGACCAGAATCTAATGGGTAGGAATGTTATTCTGATTCAAATACTGTTCTTATCCTCAAATATCCTATCTCTGTGCATTCAAGAAAACAAATAGCCACTGTACAGGGTGACATTGAAGAGATATGTATATGCTAGGCAAGAAAATATGTCTTATTCTTGCACTGATGGATACAAAAATATAGGTCTACTCTTCTAAAAAGGTTGCTTTAGATATTGTAATAATTTAAAAACTTCAGTGCAACTCTATTGAGAGCTCTGCAGTTGTATTTGCCTCATGTTAGAAAAGTGTTCCACTTAATCTGTTGATACACAGCACAAGGACACTTAACTTGACCAAAACCAGAAGTGGTTGTGTCTGAATTTTTCTTCAATTTATTCAGCTCTGTGTAGTTTCCTTAATATCCATTACTTTTAGAGTGCATCTGAAGCCTCAGCATGATTTGTTTCCACATTATGAGTAAAAATGCTTTCTCAAAACAGAGAAATCAGGCACACAGAATGGGTCAGGCTGGAAGGGACCACAGTGGGGTCACCCGGTGCCACCTCCCTGCTCCAGCAGGGCCATCCCAGAGCGCAGGCACAGGATTGTGTCCAGAAGGTTCTGGAATATCTGCAGGGATATTCAGGGACTCCACACCCTCTCTGGACAATCAGTTCAGTGCTCACTAAAGTTCTGCCTCGTGTCCAGGTGGAACTTCCTGGGCATCATTTCCTGTGGAATTTGCAGGGGTCCCCAGGACGAGGTGAGAGACGAGTGAATCTGACTCCATGTTCTTAGAAGGCTAATTTATTATATACTTATATTACATTAAAGAATGCTATACTAAAACTATACTAAAGAAAGAGAAAGGATACAGAAAGAAGCTGTGACAAGACTGAATAATAAAAACTCCTGACTCCTCAGACCCTTGACACAGCTGGCCATGATTGGACATTAAGTTAAAACAATTCACATGTTAGATAAACCATCTCTAGACCACATTCCAGAGCAGCAAAACAGGGAGAAGCAATCAGATCATTATTGTTGTCATTTCCCTCTGAGGCTTCTCAGCTTCCCAGGAGAAGAAATCCTGGCAAAGGGATTTTTCTGGAAAATATGACAGTGACAATTTCCTGCCAGTTCCTCTTGTGCCATTGCTGGGAACACCAAGCAGAGCCTGGTCCCCGCTCTGAGCCCTCCCTGCAGACAGGGACAGACAGGGATGAGGTCCCTTCTCAGTTTTCTCTTCTCAAGGATCAACAGGCCCAGCTCTCCCAGACTTTCCTTGTAAGAGAGATGCTCCAGCTCCTTCCTCATCATCACTGCCCTGGACCTGCTCCAGGAGCTTTCCCTTCTCCTGAGGAAACCAGAACTGGACAGGGCACTCCAGATGTGCCTCACCAGGACTGAGCAGAGGGACAGGATCACCTCCCTTGACCTGCTGGCCCTGCTTTTCCCAATGCAGCCCAGGATCCCACTGACCCTCCTGGCCCCAGGTCACAATGCTGCTGGCCTTGGGCAGCTTGTTGCCCACCAGGACCACCAGGTCCTTCCCATGGAGCTGTCTCCAGCAGCCTGTGCTGGTGCAGGGCATTATCAGGTGTAACAACCTTTAGAGAACACTGAAAGAAAATTGGAGACCGCTCTCACAGTTCATGGATAGGCTGTGTTTTTTGGGGCACACTGTCTCTGCAGGTGGCTTGCAGGCCATTCATGAAAGCAGAAAGTCTGTCTGGGGTAAATCAGGCTGTCTTTTAATACAAATAAAGGGAATTTGGGGTTGATTGGATATAGCAAGGTCATCTGCAACCACTCCTCAGGTGACAGCAAGTGTAGGGAGTGTGTGCAATCTGGACCTGCTTCCTCCTCTGCCTCCTAAAGAAGTCTGGACAACACAATCTTACTTAGATTTTGTGAAGAGACAGAAAAGAACATTTTTTTCCTTCCCTTTGGTTGGGATTTGGGAGAATGACTACTGAAAGGAGGGAGAGGGAACACAGATACTGCCAGAGAGATATAGTGATAAATGTATTGATGGGATGAAGGAGTTTCTAAGATAATGTATGTTAGATGCATTTTAGTTTTGTACAGCAAAACCAGCAATTTTCAATGTCATTTCCTTTCCAGAGTCTTCCTTCTTTGACTTTCTTTTTTTTCCTTCCTCTTGTTGCCTTTTTTTTTTTAATGCTTCCTAAACTACCTGATTTGAAACATTGGCAAGAAATTCCAAATGCATCCAATGAGATATATTTCCATTATAAATGGGATTCTTCTTTCTCGTGGTCATAGATGTAAGAATTATAATACTTTTCCTCTCTGGATTTAGCAGTGGGTTTTGGAAAAACAAAAGGAAAGGAAAAACCAGCAAGTGTAGTCACAGCCTTACATTTAGCTGCAGGCAGAGCCTGGCTGTCTCTGGGCATACTAAATAGGATTGCCTGTTTTTCAAAGGACTCGAGAGGAATTTTTTAATGCTCCCTTAATCAGGCTCCATAGGTGTTGGTACTGTTAACCATGAGGCTCCTACAATGGTGATTTCTGCATTAAATGTAATATACAGGCAAAGAATCTTCCCAGAGCCACAACAGAAATCAAAGAAGTAATTATTTTATTGAATCACTCCATGTGCTAATTCAGCATCCTTCTGAAGGCTGGAGGAAGGCTGATTCAGGGGTTAAAATGACACAAAGGTGCTCCAGGGAATGG
This sequence comes from Agelaius phoeniceus, assembly GCF_051311805.1. Classification (NCBI taxonomy): domain Eukaryota; kingdom Metazoa; phylum Chordata; class Aves; order Passeriformes; family Icteridae; genus Agelaius; species Agelaius phoeniceus. The sequence continues at coordinate 151,982,474 of NC_135265.1, read as the reverse complement.
GATGTTCCTGCACCCCAAAATTCTGTGTCCTTGGGCAAGTCATTCAGGGGAGTTCAAACTTTCAGTTCCAGGCATTGGAACAGGGAAGAGGTGGAGTCACCATCCCTGGAAATGCTCCAAAGGCCTGTGGATGTGGCACCTGGGGACGTGGTGAACACAGTGCTGCTGATTAATGGTGGAACCCAATGATCTTGGAGGTCTTTTCCAGCCTTAACAATTCCATGCCTGTTATGCAAGTACCTGTGGGAATAAATCACACAGGACTCCATTTCTTCATGGTGGAAAAAGGCCTATTCTTTATTCAAATAACTCCTTTTTTTACAGTTTTATAGACCTCGTGTGGGACTCTGTCTCCCTGTTCTTCTAAGCCTTCTGATGTTTGCATTTTTGTAATAGAGTTTCTCATGCACTTTTCATATAAATAATGATTGTTTTGCATTCCTTTCTAGAAGAAGAAAAAATTAACATATTATTAGTTTGACCAGTGTGATTGGAGAAGTAGCAATTTCATCCTACAATTCATGGTCACTTTTAAAATTCTGTAAATATCAAAGTCCAGAAATAAATGCACCATTTTGCATTAGACATTTTAGAGTGTGAGTGTCATTCATTTCATGTCATATTGGAACAGGACTCCAATTGGTTTGTAGCTTCCTTTCTAATTACTTTCCTTGGTTAATAACAAGTTATTCTGTATTGATTGGTTCACCCAAACTCTTGGTGCAGGGATGTTGTTTGTGAAAGATAGTTTTCATTTTTCTATCTAATGGTGCAAAAACAGTTTATGCAGGTGCAAGCTGTTTTTTACCCAGGAATAGATTGTTATAGTAATGAATTGCTCACAACAGGACTGCTTTCACATGGGAAGTTGCAAAGTGCTAGCTTTGACAAGGCCAGCCACTGATTCCAGGAGAGCAGGCTTGATTTTATGAAGCCTTTCTTTATGATTTTTCCACCTTACTGCAACAAGCATCCTCCTTAGTTTCTGTGTTGCCCTTATATGCATGAAAGTGATATTTTAGGAATCAAATATGGATAGAAATGTTCTGCTTCATATGACTGCTGTGAGATTAAAGACATTAAAAAAGTTGTAGAGACCAGACGCTGTGATGACAGAGGCTGGAGGTATCTCTTGGTCAAGCCAACCCAAGTTCCAGGAAAAATCCACTTCAAGTACAGTTTTAGCAGGCCTGCACCAACTGGAAGCAGATGTTTCCCTTCAGCTTTTAATTAAAAAAAAAAAATTAAAGCAACTTTATTTTAAGCATTGCTTTAGTAAGGGTGAGATAGCCTTTGAATGTTGCGATAAAGCTGTTGCGCCAAAAATATTCAAGTGGTCCAAATATCCTGCATTGTTTTTTTAGTTTATGGTATCTCCCAACATCCTTTGGGTTAATAGTGCAAATTTACAGGAATTGAGAGCATGGGAAAGAGTTTGGGGGGAAGGGAAGGGAAGGGAAGGGAAGGGAAGGGAAGGGAAGGGAAGGGAAGGGAAGGGAAGGGAAGGGAAGGGAAGGGAAGGGAAGGGAAGGGAAGGGAAGGGCAATCAAACTTCAGGGACAAGAGGTTCCCTCTGCTGTTCTGTATTTGGAAGGTTTTGCTATCCTCTTATTTAGGTAGGATTTTTGCCAAGTGAAACGTGTATGTATCTGGGTGATAAATACACAATTTCCCAGAAGTGCATTCGCTCATGCTTTACATTTCCAGCATTACCTCCTGAACCCTGTCATGGACCACCACCTCTGACTCCTACAGAGCATTGGCCATCCAGTATTTTCTAACAGAAAATACTGTTAGAAATATCCTGCTGTCCCAGGCCCTACTGCAGAGTTGATGCCTCAGTTTTTGTTCCAGCTGATTAACTCTTGCTCCACTTCAAGTGTTATTTTTGTAAGGCCATGGAAATGAAGAAATCACAGCCTTCATTTTGCAGTCAAAAATGGAAGTGCATTACCTGTAATTTCCCAAGCATTTCATTTCCTTGGAAGATTTATTTGTAAACAAACAAGAGCTTTATTGTTGCTTGTTGCAGACACACCATAAATTAGTTTTTTCCACACTGAAATGCAGTAGCATAAAATCCTCACTCAAGGAAAGTACTAACTGGCATTATGGCATTACTTTGTTAATTATGTTGGCACATACACTGATGCTCTTTAAATTATTCCTGTACACCAGAAACACTTTGTACCTAATGATTTCCTGAACTTCTTGTACGTTAGTTCATGTTTAATCCAATTTAAATAATTGTCAAAATGACAAATGCAAAGAAGACACAGACAATGTTGAAAGCAACATGGCTCCTGAGCCAGTGAGTTGTGGTCACAGGAACTACCACAGTAAAGATTGATTTTAATATGTTGAATTTGGCTTTGACATGTTTGACAAGATTCTGATTCATTCTTATCAGTCTGACTTGTCATTTTTAAGCAGATTAATTTCCCACATGCTTCTCTTCTCTACCCAGTTCTAAATCATGACATTTTTGGTTGTTGGTTGCCAGTGGTATGTAATAAGATAATGAACTTGGAAGACTATGATGATAAACTTTATTTAGGTGGTTGTTTAGAACTAGAAGGTTCATCATTAATCCATGATGTAAATTATATATACCCCAGTGCTTATCATTGTTTGACTGCAACATTCCTAATGGAAAACTGCTTGATTGACACAGTCATCTTCCCAGATTCCTTCTGTGCTGTTTACAGCAACAGCCCTGTTACTGCATGCCAAATATCTTACAAAACCAATTTATGATATTTTACCATCCCACTCTGAATGGAGCTTTTCAAAATTGCAAGAAATGTCAAGACATCTATTATGGTAGTCACCACATAAATTTTCCCTGAGCTTCAGCTCAAAAGGATCTGTGAAAATCTGTTTACAACATGCAGGAGAGACGCAGGCTCTCTTGAAATTTGAATTCAGCACTTGAGTTCCTGCCTTCCTGAGATACTCAGTGATGAGTCTTACACTTATAAGCACTGAGGACTTTGTATTTACTACTTTAGTCTTCATAAGTACTAAGTGGACAGAAAAAGTTTCCAGATTTGTCTCTTGAGGAGCAGCCTCCTGCCAAAGCACTTTCCATCCAGCTGGAAGGAGCATTCCTCAGCTCTGCAAAGAGCAAATCCAGTGGGAGCCATCCCAGCTCTCCTGGATAAACATGCAAACATGGGATGCAAAAAGGAACATCTGCTAGGAGGGAGATAGAAAAGAGGGGGAGCAAAGCACAGATTTGTGTTTTCAATTCCTCACCTCTCTGCTACTCACGTGTGTTACTCAGGGCTGCCTGGAGAAATGCCATGGCACAAACAGTGTCACAACAACAGGGCTGGTTTGACTTCTGCAATTTGTCCAGTGGAAGAAAGAATGACAATAATGCTACAGGCAAAGTGCATGGTAATTATCCCAGTGACCATTTCCATGTCCATGCACAGCTGCTTCTTTCAGGGTGCCAGGAACTCCTCATCCCAGATGAGCTCTGCATCCACTTGTTTGCTCAGATTTGCACTTTCATTTCCACCAAATCAGTCATTATTAACCACTGACAGCTCTGCTGGGCAGTGGGATGGACACTGTGCTCCAGGGCACCTTCATGGAGGGTGGAAGGAGGATTTAAAATCACGCCTTACACCTTTATTATCCCACTTACATGTAAAATGCAGTTTTTTGTCCATGACCTTGACAGAGATGGGGAAGAATCTCTGTGTTATCACTTGTGAAATGGGTTTTCTTTCTCTGCAGTGTAAGCATATCATTACTTTTAATACATAAATTTTATGCCCAGAGTTCCTATGTTGTGCTATCACTTCTCATTTCTTTTCTAGCATCATAATGTTTTTCTCTCACAACTTTCTAGAAGCTTTAAACTATTTTTAAATTGCTGTTTATTTTATTTTAACTGTGATCTCCCATCCCTTTTATAGTTCCTTGCTATATTTCCCTCTGGTTTTGCTTCATCTTCTAATTTCATTTTCCCTGGCTTCATTATTTTTATGTTGGCTCTTTGAAGATTGTTTTCCCACATGTAGCTCTTTTGTTTCATTGTTATTTACTCTTTGAAACAGAGATTTGGATGCCTCCACCTAGCTGGTGGTCACATCTCATATATAATGTGTTATCATGGATTGTAAAAGAGTCCACCTCAGTGGTGATTATTTTTATTAACAGCGGCTCACCCTGGGAAGATGCTGAGCGTACACAAAGAACAGGAGCTGAGCTCCCCTCAAAGCTGATAAGAGTTTGCTGTGACAAAGCTTTTGTGCTTCAGCTGGAGCAGTGATAGAGATCATTTCCAGCAGAAGGATTTTCTCTGGGATTATGACTACACAGGTACTCAACCCATTCTTGAACTTTAAAAAGTGCTTAACACTTGGTTTCCATATTGCTTAAACCTTAACCTGACATATGAGATGTCACCCTCCAGGAATTTTGGGGCAGCAGTTAAGACCAGACACAAACCTCTAGAAGCAGCGCTAAAAACAGCCCAGATACAATGTGTAAGCAGGAATTTTTCCTTTTCTGTCTGTATTGAGGTGAAAAACAAGCAGGCAAGTCGCTTTTGCTCTATTGTAAGAGGTTTTCAGTTTCTTTGTGTTTGTTTTTTCCCAATGAACAGTGAATGAATTGTGTCATGAAAGCTTAGTATATGCTTTAAATTAAAATTTTTGCTGTTTATTTTCTTTTGAGGAAATTTAGGGAAACCATTGATTCAATGGGTAACTAAAATCCTGTCTTCTACTTCCCCTTCATGAACTAAAGCCTGGACAGTGAAAGTTTAAATTGTCCTTTTTCTTCCCATTTCCTTAACATGGCTGTCAATGTAGCACAGATAGACAAAAAACATGATTAAAATAGTAATTTCACAGAATTTAATCCATGTTTAGCAGGAAACCTGGAGGTTCTCTTTGTTTCTTCTCTCGCCCCCTCATTTCTCTTTTTCATTCTTAAAACTTTGTGGTTTATCAGTGTAAAGTTCATCAGCAGCACCTTTAAAAGATTGAAATGGAGAATCAGCAGCATCTTGAAATGGAGATGGGATGGGAAGGGAGGAGAAGAACAGAGGAGAAATATACAGGTTATTAATACCAGAAGTTCTTGTGCCATAAATAGTTTCATTATTGGAAATCTGGATACAAGGCTTGTGGTTTTGGTCTTGGACAGGGAGTGTGAATTTCACAGAGGTATGGACACAACCACAGACTTGCTTTTGGAGCAAAGCCAAATCCAGGAGTGTGAAATAAAGTGAATTCAGACAAAAAGAGAAAACCCTCTGGAACCACTCCTTGTGATGCTTCACAATCTCATTCTCTTTCCATTGAATTCTACCTGCCTTAGTCTATATTTGATTTGTCACTTAAAGAACTTTATCTATAGTCAAAGTTGTCTTGGCAGCAGGAGGATGTTTTGTATTTAAGACTATTTAGTTCCTCAGAACTCAGGATCTTTTCAGGGTTTTTACTTGACAAAGTAAAGACAGGCATCAGAGCTAAGCTTGTCCTTTTACTTTCTGATCTGAGAATGAAGAAAAAAAGAGAAAAGAAACCTCAGAAAGTGGCAATTTCCTCTTGTCCTACCATTTGTTGTCTGGGCCTGGCCTTTGAAGGAGTGAGAAGGGCCCCCTGAGCCTCCTTTTCTCCAGGCTGAGCCCCCTCAGATCCCTCAGACAGGGGGATCCTCACCAGACCCATGCTCCAGCCCCTTCCCCAGCTCCATTCCCTTCTCTGGACATGCTCCAGCACCTCAGTGTCATTCCATGAGAGTAGCAAATCTCCTGGACAAGAAATCAGAAATACATGAGAAAATGGACCATTACTACCAAAATACACCAGATTTATGGCACAGTTGTTATTATCATGAACTCAATGTGTGTTACTATGTGTGTGGGGTTGTCACCAAATGTGGTGGTGTTTGAGGGTCCCCAGGATGAGATGAGGGAAGAGATGAGAATCTTGACTCCATGTTTCAGAAGGCTGATTTATTATTTTATGATATTATATTATATTAAAATAAAATGATGTACTAAAACTATACTAAAGAAAGAGAAAGGAGACATCAGAAGGCTAGAAAAGAATGCATAATAAAATCTCATGATGGACTCAGAGAGTCTGACACAGCTGGACTGTGATTGGCCATTAATTAAAAGCAATTCACATGCTGGGTAAACAATTCTCCAAATCACATTCCAAAGTAGCAAAACATGGAGAAGCTGAAGCTTCCCAGCGTCTCAAGAGAAAAGATCCTGGCAAAGGGATTTTTCAGAAAATATGTCAGTGACACTATGTGTGTTCAGCTGGGCTGTGTGGTGGATGCAGAGGTTCAATGTATTGTATATCCAGACTAAGGAAATTGATAGCTTTGATAAATTCAAAAGAAAGAATTTACCCTATAGGTATTGCTCAGTCTCTCTTTTCTGGGCTTTTCCAGTCCCCCATAAGCAAGTGGGGTTCTCCATGATGTCCCATGACCATCCAGAGAGAAAGGATGGAATGAAACTATCAACATTCAGATACTGCTTCTCACAGCTAGTGATTCTTAGGAGTATTGAAACATTTGGGTGATTAAGGAATATATTCACCTTGATATGCAAACTGGGGTTTTCTAAAGTGTCCTGCATCAGAAATCATAGAAACACGAAATGGTTTGGGTTGGAAGATCAATCTTTAAGATCATTCTGTTCCAGCCCCCTTCCGTGGTCAGGGGCACCTTCCACTATCCCAGGTTGGTCCAAGCTCCATCCAACCTGGCCTTGGACATTTCCAGGGATGGAGCATCCCCAGCTCCACTGGGCTGTCCTTGCCAGGGCCTCACCACCCTCACAGGGAAGAGTTTCTTCCTGATTATTTTAAACCTATTTTCAGTATAAAGCTGATGTTTTCTCACATCAAAGACCCACACAGAACCACAGAATTCCAGCCACAGGTTGGAAGGGACCACAGTGGCTCATGATCCAACCTCTCTGCTCAAGCAGGGTCACCCTAGAGCAGGATTGCATCTGGAATATCACACAGAGGAAAAGATTTCGTTGAATTCTCCCAACATGTTTGCCAGAACTGCTCATTAAAAAGTTGTCAGGCAATCAACATGGCAGGTTGCCCTTTGTTACCTGTTTGATTTCCTCTTATGAAACAATAAAGCAAATTTGCTGTGATTTCTTCTTCTTCACCAGAGGGAAAAGTAATAAAAGTAACTTAAACAACACTACTTTTTGCCTTCAAATTCAGGTTTAAAAAGACTTGAACATGCCGGGAGGAATCCCCCTGTTCCTAGACCAAGGCTTAATTATCTGGATTTTGAACACATTTTTTTGATTTACTAGTGCTGCCTGATAATTAGCTCTCTGGTTTGGTGTTTTTTCCCCTCACTGACTTTGTTTGATAACGCTTTTATAGAGTCTTGGCATGCATAACTCTGTAAGTCCCTTTTGTAAGGCAGCACATCCCTCTGCCTGTCTCTGCTCTGTCCCAGCTTGGAGCAGAACAAGAGTCGGATTGGCACTGTGTACAAACCCCTGCACTTGGGAAGAGCTGCGCCTCCATTTGATAAATAAAGATGCAAGAGATGAGAAAATTACAACTAATTCATGCCTTGAGCCATATACAAGTTAAGAAGGAAAGAAGTAAAATGGGAAAAGAGGCTCCAAAAGAGAAACAGGTGCATTTGGAAGGTAAATAGTCTACTTTGGAAGCAAAGAATGTGGAGTTTTTTAAGAGATGGTTGAGAGCAACTGATGATTTATGAGGGGCGTTGGATCAATAAAAAATTCCCACGCTGAAGGTGGAGAGGTTAAAAATCAAATAAATTAAATAAATTAAAAAAAAAAAAAACAAAAACAAAAAACCTTTGCAGGACTTTGCCTTGCCCTGCTTTTTAAGGAAAATTTCTATGATAAATCAGAACCTGGCCCGCATGGACTGAATAAAAACTGGATCTCTGCCCTAGAAAGCTTCTGTTATTGTTAACACAATATTTTGTAGTTAACTTAGCATATAATTTATCAGAGAGTCTTTAAATCAGGTGTCTGGACCCTGGAAAGGGGACTCTGTGGGGACAGCCCCTTGGCACTGCAAGGACAGAATTGAGCCATTCTCCTCTAGAACAGCATTTCAGCCTGTGGTGACTTGCTGTGAAGGAACTTCCAAATCCAGAGATGTCTTCATTGCCTGTAATACCCTTCAGCAACACAACAGAACAATAGATTTTAAGTGTTCTTTAATAGTACCTCACTATGTAATCAGAAGCATCACTGATCTAATAGTGATGGTGAAAGCCATTCAAATGTTTATCTTTATTTTTTAAATAATCTGATAGAAAAAAACCCCATATTTTGTCTGCTGCTTTATAGCTTAGAGGTTAGGATGATAGTTCAGGCTGAAAGGTAATCATCCATATTCACTGAAATCTAAATGTGTACTTGAGAATTGTATAATATAGAATAAGAATATAGAATTGTATAATTGTGTTTGGGAGCGCTTTCTTCTTTTCTTAACTCTAATTGATTGTAAATCAACTTTCATGTGGTACTAAATCCTCTGAACAACCTAAAGTACTAAATCACTTGAACAATAAAGCTTTATAATTGATGGAGTCTGCCTGTTCCCTGTGGGAAAACTGGGAAAATCTTCTTTTCTGGGATTGAATACCAGTCCTGGCTGCTTCTCAGCTATCCTGGGACAAGATATGAGTTGAACTGGGGAAGTACCCCCAGGGGTAGGAAGGAAATGGCAACAACTCAAACAATTCTTCATAGAGCACAAGAACTCTTGATTCCACCATCCAAGGAAGGAAAGGGACCAGCGTGGCTGAGTAAGGAACTCATGACCATAATGGAACAGGGGAAAAATTGCCTAGGAAGGGACACTGACATTGGGAAAAACCTTGGGATATTACAGTGTTCAAGATAAATTGGAAGAAGCTCTGAGTAACCTGATCTGATGTCTGATGTCCTGGGCCATAGCAGCAAGGCAGGACCAGGTGATCTTTAAAGGTCCCTTCTACCCCAAACCATTCTCTGATTCTCTGAACCATTTGTCTGTGCCATATCTCTGCTCAATGCATGGGAGTTTGTGGATGTATTTGTGGATTAATAAGAATTTCTAACATATAGTGTTGTGCCAATTCCAGAGTTCTTTTTTTATTAATTAATTCCCAGAATGGCCTGACATTTTAATAAAGAGTTATCATCAGATGTGTCCAGGGAGGAGGGATGACAGGAGGATTCTAGTTCAGTGGAGCCATCAGCTACACTGAAAGCTGCACATGTTTACTAACTAGCAAATATTGCTATTTGCTATTTGTTTCTCCCTTCTGGTGTGTTTTATTAGATCTTCTCTTTCCTGAAATAAAACAAGCTCTCAGCTTCCTGAAACAGAACAAAAATAAAACCTGAACTTCCTTTGGAAAAATGGAAACCCAATTCTGAGACATAGGAAAACTTTGTCACACAAAAATTTCAAGACAAAAACCATCAGAGTTTGATATCATACCTGAGATTTTATTCCATTTTGTTTCCATGACCTAAATAATGATTTTTGAAGGGCAGGTGAAAAATATTGGCATCTTCACCATATGTGGAAAAAGGCTTTTTGTCACTATAGGTGCAGCACACAGGAAAGGTTTGAAATTACAGACAGTGAATTTCTGGGAGACAAAAGGGCTGCATGAGGAAATGTAAACTACCTCTAAAAAATCCTTGTAAAGCCACAGAAGAAACACAGCAGCTGACAGCACACTTACATTGGCTCTTCAGAACACTGCATTGACAGCTGAAAGTTTACAGGGGGTCAGCCATTTCTGAAAAATTAGGAATTCAGTGGTCTACAGAGGAGGCAGCAAGCATTTTAAACTATTAGCTCCTCTGTGACAGAAAATGAAAAACTTTTATTGAAAGTAAAAGAGAGGAGAGAGTGTTCTGGAGTTTGCTCCATTGAGCCAAAATACACTTCTCAATTTTTTTTTCTTCAGCTTCACTTCAAATATCATTGCAAGATATCACAAAGGTCTGGTCTCTGTGGATTCTTAATTTGATTTCTGAAGAGATCTTCAGCTTAAGAAAAAAAACCAAAAAACCAAAACCAAACTTGCAGAAGGCATCCACCTCCTTTGTAGCAGAAACCTTGAGATTATCTAATAAAGCTAAACATGAAATGAGCAATTTCAGAGTCCTGCAGCCAACAGATCCTGACCTGGGGTACTGCTAGATGGAAAACATCTGGCAGATTCAGAAGTGCAGGACAGATTTAGAAAGGTAACAGCTTGCAAGGGCTGGAGGTGAAGGGCAGAGTAAGGCTGGGAAGAGGGATGGGGTAAAGAGGTGGAGGAGAGATGGAGAAAAATGTGGTTTTGAAATGTGAGCTGATGAAGGGATCCTATAGGGAAAGAGGAATAATTCTCTTGGATGAGGTTGGCAGGACAAGAAATATCAAGCTTGAATTGAGGTAAGCAATGTTGTTCCAGGGCATTTTTGAATAAAGGCAGCACAAATAACAATCAGGCAAAAACCTAATGGATCTGGGAGTGTGTGAAGACAAACACAAACTGATTTCTCAAAGGCTTCCCCGAAAACATCTCTGCAGTGACAGGACAAGGTGAAACGGCTTTCTGCTGAAAGAGGCTGGATTTAGACTGGATGTTAGGAAGAAATTGTTTACTTTGAGGGTGGTCAGGCATTGGCACAGCCCAGAGAAGCTGTGAATTCCCTGTCCCTGGAAGTGTCCAAGGCCAGCTGGATGGGGCTCTGAGCAACCAGGGATAGGGAAAGGTTCCCTTCACATGGCAGGGAACTGGAATTGGGTGATCCTTATGGTCCATCCCAACCCAAACCATTCTAGGATGAAAAAAATCCACAATGAATTAAATCCACAATGAATTAAAGCAACAACAACTGACTGCGTGTTTCTCAGCAGCAACAATTGCAATCAATGCTGGTGAATTTCTGGATGTTTTCAAGAATCTGCTACTTAGAAAATGGCAAGAAGAATTATCCACTATCTGTTTTCTCAGAGTTAGCCCTGTGAGTGATTGCCACAGCTGCTGACTGACATCCCAGCCATCAGATGTCTCACCACACAAGTTCACAGTCTCATTTGACAACTGGTTGGGAATTGAAGTGAGTCATGTTTGCCCATGGCCACACAACCCAGCAGTGCCAGCAGCACAACAGAGCAGATTTCTTTAACTTCCAGCCTTTTATCTAACGTGTTTTAAAGAATAGGAGCTTTTTAGGTGAAAGCAACCAGTTAAAATGGAGACTGGAAATTATTATTATCACTAATGACTTAATTATGGGACATAAGAGGCCAGATAAATAGACAGATGAATAAGTAGTTCAGAGAAAATCTGGTAGAAAGAGGATTCTCCCTGCTACAGCTTAACTTGCTACAATTATCTAATAATCACAGTAAATATGGAGATCAGCAGATTATTTTCTCAACATCGAATGACTTATGTGGCATGTCAGCAAAACACCCAGGAGAATAAAACACACCAGCAACTGCTCTCTAATTACTCTTTTCAGATGGAGTAATGATCTTTAATGCGCAGTGGATCTCATTAATTAACTCCCAGATTTTAATTAACTCTTTGCCTAATTTACCTGCCATAATACATTATCAAAAATGTCATCTTAACAGGTTTTTTGCTCATTTGGGGAGGAGAAAGAGGAAACTGTATGCTCATAAGGGGTTTTGTTTCCTCTTTTCTGGAGACTCTTCTGGTAATAAGCAACTTTCCTAATACAGATATATGGAGTAAGAACCTATTGAAACCCCCAACATGTTTGGTAGCCCAAATCTAATGAATTCAAGGAGAGATAGAGGATTGTGCTCTTCAAGCGTGCCTCACACATTTTTTAGGGTTTCTTTAGGTGCTTTAAAAAATTGTTAACTGAAGCAGAACTCCTCTCTTCAAAAGGAAACAGCAAATCTGTGGGAGTCAGTGCCAGTTTGTGACGTCCCAGGTCTGCTACACCAGCCACTGAAAGAAATGTACTCTAAGTCTTATTTATTGTAAACAACTGTCTCCTTAAACACTGGATATTCTTCCTGTCCCATAAAAACAAATATCTGAGTGTTCCCTACACATTTTAAAATTTACTTTTAATCGAGGTAGTGTAATTAAAAATAAATACAAAGTACCAGTTTAGCCTGTGGCAGGAATCCCATGGAATGATGTACAAGGTTCTTCCTTGGGTTTGCTTCACTAGTGCTGCCCCTGTCAAGGAGCACAAACTTCATGGTGGAAATTAATCCATTTGGGGTTTCATTGCCCTTAATATGAGTTTTGCTCATGCTGGAGTAGATTTACCTTTGCTATTCCTATTCCTAGGGAATAGTGGAAGAGTCAATATCTTCTTAGAGTAAAGGAAGGATCTTTCCTTAAGGTCTTTCCTTAGAAGTCCAAAGTGAGAGTTCCCTCAGATTTCTTCCTGCCTAACAGCTCTCCTCAAAGAATGGAGACCAAATTATTGTGTCCCTCTGTGGTTTGTAGGTGAGCACCTGATTTTCAGTCCTGTCTTCACCACTATGCTCCTATTAAATCCTTGTTTCTCTCATTTCCTCTTCACACATCTCCCATATTTAACCTCACTTTGTAACCTTAACAAATCATAGAAAATCAGGGAATACCCTGAGTTGTAAGAAACCCCCAAGGATCCTTTAAGTCCAGCTCCTGATCCCTCAGAAAGCATTTCTCTCTTGGCTTGGACAAGACCATAGAGTTTCTATTTCATGTAGCACTTAAGGAGTAGAGGAAAATAAATATCTTCCTAACACTGACATTTTGGCTCACAATTTTGCAGAAGATCTATTGCATTTTTCTCTCTCCCTCCCTCCAGTATTTCCCAGCATTTCTAAGGCACACTGGTGGATATTTTTAGGCAAACCTCAGTGGAAAGATGTTCTGTTTATAGTCAGGCACTTATGAAGATGAATTTGCTGTAAACAATGACTATGCTTGACAGTGATCCTGCCCTGATCTTACATTTATTGATGTAGGAAATTAGAGACTTGTGCTAAGCTGAACTAATTGCCATAACTACAGCTGCAGACAATGGACACCCATTAATTACCTAAAATAATAACAATAAAAGAGTTCTAATTTGTTTCAGGGATATTGGATTTTGTCAGATTCCCCTTACTTTATCACCCCAATATTTATGGATCCACAATATTTTTTCCTGATGTTTCCTAAGTAGGAGAGCAAGTTTATCATGAAACATGACAAACCTCTGGAATGTAGACTGTGGAAGGAGTTCTGTAAGGAAAAAAGAGGTGGGTGAAGTCACTTGTTTTGGGTTTGGCTCTGGTATAAAAATCAAAGACATAGAACCTACTCTTGAAGCACTTGAAACCAACATTTTCTGGAATTTTGAATTGGTTTATTCCTTCTGTTTTCAGGCAAGTTAATTTCATCTTGGACAAGAACGTGGTGAGATTAGAAAGACTATTAACTTTAGATTAGGCTTCTTCTGGTCCTTCTGAAAATGTTTCATGAAAATTATGATTTTGCAATAGCAAAAGCAAAAACTATACTTAATAACAGTAGCAATTTGATTTTCCTCCTCTGTTATAAATTTAATGTGGATGGAAGATTTGATAAGGAAGCAGTAAAAGGTGAAAAACTACTGAATGTTTTTCAGTCACTGGGATAAAAAAGCAGAAATGTTCAGGTAATCTTTAAAACAACATCCACTGCTGTGGCTGCAACTTTTGGAGTGAAATGTGGCTGAAGGGGATTGACCAGATATAGCAGTAAGTTAAGGGTGAGTTAAATGCTAAGAGAGAAAAAAAATTTAGAGGTGTTTATCTGTCCATCTTGCCCTCAGGTCTTCAGAAATGATACATGGTGTTGTAAAGAACTTAATTATGTTAGGTGAAATATTCCTCTCTAAGTTGCAGAATCTCTTGCCTGTAACAAGAAATTGCTCAGTTTTGGTAAGACATTCATAGCCAGATAAATATTTGATCCTAAGTTGTCCAAATAGAAATTTATCCACTTACAGGAAAATAGCCCCCATCCTTGCTGTGCCTTGTCTTGATCCAAGAACGTGACAGGAGACCTATGGATGTTTGTTATCTCACTCAGTGCTCAAGCCTGCCCTGTGGGAGACCATTACACTGTGACTCCTGCTGAAAGGGATGTATTCCACAAGAAGAAATTCAAATTTTGGGCTTTTCTCAGAATTCCTTTCAGGTGTTTCTGGAACGGGCACGTGATTTTCCCATTTTTAGGCCATTGTTAACTAGAATAAAATCCCAAATATATTAATGCAACATGATGTCGGAAGACATCCTTATCCACGATGAAAGAACATCCAGCATTTGTATCTCACATCCTGTACTTTTTTCCCTTCTGGATCTTACCTGCATTTATTGCTTATTGCCTACACTTACTGGAAAATGACCATAGGTGGCTTCAGTTGTAAAAAAATTTATTCACACCTTCAGGAAGCCATGTCCCATTTTAAGTCATTAAATAAATGGTTCTAGGTTTGTGTTTCTACCTTTTTTTAAAATTGGTTGAGATTTATCCAGAGTTCCCAGTATTGTAATCATAAATGGCAAGAGACTGAACAAAGCCCTGATTCAAAGGAAAGAGAAATTACCTCTTAATTTTGTAGCATCATCCTAAAGGATAAACAAAGAGAGAAATGTTGATAAACTGTGGTCATCCATTGTTGCAGTGTTGCGGGTCCCCAGGACGAGGTGAGAGATGAGAATTGACTCCAAGTTTTCAGAAGGCTGATATATTATATTATGTTATGTTATATTATATTATATTACATTACATTACATTATATTCTAAAACTATACTGAAGAAAGAGAAAGGAGACATCAGAAGGCTAGAGAAGAATGATAATAAAAACCCTTGACTGACCAGCGAGTCTGACACAGCTGGACTGGGATTGGTCATTAATTAAAAGCAATTCACATGGAACCAATCAAAGATGCACCTGTTGGTAAGCAACCTCCAAAGCACATTCCAAGCAATCAGAAAATTATTGTTTACATTTCTTTTCTGAGGCTTCTCAGCTTCTTGGGAGAAAAGATCCTGGCAAAGGGATTTTTCAGAAAACATCATGGTGACAGTAAACACTGAACAGAGACCTGCAGAGTCTCTGGCAATCTGGAATTTTGACTTAAGTTGTCAGTGCTCTTCTGGTCCTAATACCCACAGACAGCCCAGCACAATTCTGCCTCAGAAATTTCACTGCTGGGGGCATCCCACACCAGATCACACCCCAGGTGGGTGAGTTACATGTTCAGCACACAGAAAAACAAACTGATAAGTCCTTGACTCAGTGACCTAATTGATGAGGACAGAGAGGCATCAGCCTTGAGAATCCCCTCCTCAGAGCAAGAAATGCCTTTCCTCTCTTCACAACAAAGCAGAGCTCCCAAGCAGCAACATCCCCTTTCCTATCATTCACCAGCATCTTGATTTACAACACAGGGATCTAGAATTCTCCTGCTGATCTCCAGTAGTTGATTGATTGATTGATTGATTGATTGAATGATTGTTTGATTTATTGACTGATTGATTGACTTCCAGTGCTTTCCAGCTATCAGTGATGCAATGCCCAGGGGAAAGGCAGTTGCTGCTCTCCCACTATTGGGTCAAGGTCAGATATATTTTTCTGATTCAACCCAATATGCCCACTTTACAATGGGAAGATGGGCCTGCAGTTTCTTCCAAGTCTAATTGTCCAACTTTGGTGCTGATTTGCTGGGCTTTAATTAAAGACAGAAAAGAGTTCTTTCAGATCACTGGGAACGTTGACTTTTAATGGGGCTTAATGACGCTCATTAGATGTTTCACCACCATCCCTCTATTTATATCCCAATGAAGGAAGCTTCCTCAGTGTGGCCTAAAATATCTAATTATGGATTTCTGGCTTCAAATGGGACCATGTAGGTTTCCCCAATCATTCCCTGTGGTTTTCCAGCACTTTGTTTTATCTCAAAAGCTCATAACAAGGCTGGAATAACTCCTCTGATGACAATTCCACAACTTTCATTGACAATTACTTCTAATCCCAGAATGATTGTTAAGTTATGATATTTCTTTTCATGTTACTTTCACGTCCTCGTTAGTGAAGTCCCCCAAGTTTTGCACACCCTGCTTTGTTCTGTTTATGGGCTCCACTTGACTCTAAGAGATGCTTGAGCCCTTCTACAGCAACTCTTTAAGCAATGGCTGCATCATTTTCTCTGAACAAAGGCTGCTCAACTTATTTTAAATTACCAAAAGCCTATGTACAAAATTTTCATCTTTATTTCATATCTCCCCTCTCAGGTCTCTTCTAAAGAACTACTGTATTGGGATAACTTCAGTATTTGTAGTCCAACTCGTTAGTTAGTTGTATAGATTATTATATTTTCTTGTAAGCACTCCCTTTTGAGCAGCCATGCAATTTTTTTGGATGTTTGAGGGAGTCAGAGGAAGAAATTATTTTTTTTTTGTTTTCAGTTATTAGGTTTTTCATGTGCTCAAAGACTTATTTAATCACACATAAAGAACTTGGGCTGTTTGTCTTAAAAAAGGACAACCAAGAGGTGACTCTATTATGGTTTAAATATCTCCACAGGGAGAAATACCAGGTAGTAAAAAGATCTTTAATTTAGTAGAGAAAGACATAACAAGAAACAGAGCCTAGAAGAAAGAAACATATAAATTCAAATTAGAAACCAGACATGAATTCTAAAACACGTGAAAAAAATTAACATAGACTAAAACTCTCAATGATCTTGGTGCATGCTCCATCTTCCTGGGCTTTACAGGCCACATGCAGGTGGTTTTTGGTTTTTTTTGTTTTTTTTTTTTTTTCTGGAAGGTATCTCTCACAAATATGCATTTTGGATTCATCACAGGAGAAACAGGAAAAAATCTTGGGTTTTTTTCTTCAGGAAGCTATAGAAGATATTTTAATAATTCTTCTGGGCCTCAAAGCTTGTGAAATATTTGATTGACAAGACAATCCTGTCGCTATGGATATTAGAATAAAAACTGACAACAGCAGGATGGGAACTTAGTTGTGAGACAGATAGCTTGATGTATAAAGGGTCAGAGCAAATTTAATTTCTGTGTGACACATACACACAGAACCTGTCTTCACTAACAGAAATATATAGAAACAGGCACACTGAGGAGAAAAAAAACCTCACAGAAGCATATGGGCCATCCTGCTCCCAGATCTCGCTCTGGATATAAGTGGGTGGAAGAAAAAATAGTGTAGGACAGATATTAATTCATATACTCACAGAACAGCCTAGGTTGGAAGGGACATCAAAGGACCATCTGGTCCAAGTTTCCATGGGAAAGGGAGCTTAGATGAGGTCATCCAGGACCCTGTCCCATCTCATCCTGAGAACCCCTCGTGAGGTTGTTTTTTTGGTTGATTGTTCTCACTATAAACATTTTCTCCCTTATATCAAGATGAGACCATTGGTACCCATTTCTCCTCTTCCTCTGCAAGTGGCTCCCCATGAAGGGATAGACTCTGTTTTTCTTGAGCCACCCTCTAAGTATGGAAATATTTTGCTAAGGTCTTCCTGAGCTTTCTCTTCTCCATGGGAGAGAGGTTCTCCAGCCCTTTGATCATCCTTGCCTCCTCTTGAGATGTTCTGCCAGTTTTCTTGAATGCCAAACTTTCGTGCTGGATCGCATTTTCTACAGAAGAATGATTCTAATTTTGCTTTAAGCGACTCGCTCTATCAATCTGAGCCCCACATGTTAATTTCTCAAGATCATTTCGAATGTTAATCCTATCCTTTTAAATCCTTTAATAACCTCTTTCTTTTTAATGCCTGAAGTGCTTTTCCTATAGCATCTTCTGCATTTCTGGTGAAAATACTGAAAATATAAAATCCAGAAGCAGTTGCTACTTGATTTTTTTCCCCTAAATACTGCAACATCATTATAGCCAGCTGCACACTCATTTTACAGTAGTTACAAGGAAAATGTATATTTCCCTTTTTAAAGACTTCATGAGGATTCTGGTAATGAAAGGGTGTGGGCGTGGTTCCCTGCCTTGCCAGTTAACCATATTTTGCTAAAAATAACAAGGAGACAGGGAAGATCAAAGTTTTGTGCTGTAGACGCTTAGAGATGTCAATAGCAGTAAGATCTTGAATGAATTTGCAGTTTTGTCTGCTAGTACTGTAAATATTTCTCTTTCATTCAAGGTTAAAGGAGAACCTGGATACATCAAGAGCCAACTCAGATTTAGGATGAAGTGCTTTAGTTACTGCAGGAGAAATGAGCAACAACAATCTCACCTGGTCTTAATCTCCTGTTCTTTACTTTGGCGAATGTCACATAGAAAGAAGTTCAAATTAACCCAGTTGAAGTTGCTTCTTAAATTGGTCACACTCAATTTTATATATTTTGTTTCTCTTTGCTCTGCTTTGGTCACTTTGTAGCTCCTTTCAACAAAAGAAAAGCAAAATGGAAACCCTTAATACACAGGCCTCAAGCTCACAGCAAACACATGGGGCTCCAAACACTCCTTTTCCCACTTTTAAAAGCTTGATCCTTCTGAAAGCTGTGGTCACACCAAATCATAGAATCATGATATCCCTGAGATTGCAAAAAGCCAACAAGATCATCAAGTCCAAGCTTCAACCAAACACCACCATGCCCATTAATGTGCCACATCTGCTTGTTTTTTGAACCTTTCTGGGGATGGTGGCTCCACCACTTCCCTGGGGAGCCTTTTCTAGTCCTTAATGATCCCTGGAACACCACTGATAAATGAAGAAACCTTTCTTACAGATTCACTTCCATTTCCCAGGATGTTTTGCTGCTGTCAAACATTTGCTATAGCACTTGTTCCTTTGGGACAAAAACCCCCAGTGTCCAGGGACGAGTGGACCCAGCAGCAGTTCAGTGGTACATGCTCAGCCTGATGGATCAAAATACTGCAGGAAAATAGGATTTTATTCCGTGCACTGCGAGGACTGATGCAGTTGCTCATGCAATAGAGATGTAACGACACCTCTGGGTTATACACACAATTATTTCAGTGTAAACACAGGAAAACGTTGCCTACAGAAATAGTTACCCGCAGTTCTAACTTGCTCTGCTCAGGTATTTACCTAATTTGAAACAAGAAAGGCAGTCATTATGCATTAAACTCTCCCAGGACACAGTGAACAAGTTTTCCCTGAATAATTGCGTAGATAGCTCTGAAAAATTGGTCTTGGAGTGCCGGTAGCAATAGATACATTCATCATGAGAGCACTACCAAAATGCTATATTTAAACTTATCTAAGACTCTGAGAAAGTGGGAGTCTTATTAATGCAATTGTATTTGCAAACACAATCTAGTTAAAGAAGAATGGAAGGAATATAGATTACTCTTCCCTAGAGAGAGAGTCATTTTCTCCAGAGGCTAATAAAAAAATGATCTACACTCAGGAGGTTATTTTTCTAAGTTAGTTGCACTCAAAAAATCATAAATAAATAAAATAATATTTAGCACTGTATTAATTGGTGGGAAAAACACTTTTAACACATCAGACATCTGTAATATGTTTTTCTACACACCCATATTGTAATACAGATAACGGATTTAATTAATGCCTATTTGTTTGCAGAAGTGTTCCCATCATTTATTTTAATGGCATCCATCATGGAAAACCATCTGCTGTTCGCAGGGATGTTATTTATATTTCTATTGAGATTCTATTTAAGGGTAGAATTATCAAGAAATTGGCTATCAGATGTTAAAAAATATTTGTATCCTCTCAGTTTATTTGAAATGAAACCTGCTCAAGGTGTGATAATCTCTGCTTGTTTCAGTCTCTATATTTAATTAATTTAGGGACTATAATAGAAATAAGTTTTTTGTTTCAATTTTTTCTACTTTTTATACAGATAATAAAGGCACAATATACAGAAATAGGACACACAGCTTCCTCCCTAGAGAAAATCATCATTTCAGGCTGGCTACTGCGGCTCTCCCATGCCACAGAGGTATATTTAGAGTCCTGAAATCCTACAAGAAGAAGGTAGCATGAAAAACTGGCAGCTACCTAAGCTACACCTTTAAAAATGCATGCCAGAATTACAGGAATTTAATAACTCGGTCTCCTATAGCCCTTGTACATATTTTCAGGAATAAGACACTTCATTTTCTTACCCCAGGTAAATATTATAACTAATCAGACATTTCTATGGTGATGATAACAAAGATTTTTGGAACAAAATGTGTCAAAGAAAGTGTTTCTAACCACAGAATGGATTGGGACTTGGCTCAGCATTGAAGCAAGAGATATTTAAGGTGAGCATTAAAAACAGGGAGCAGGTGACACAAGAAACAGGTTTGTACTGTGAGGAGGAAAACACAATTCCCAGGACATCATTTCTACTTCTAATGCTGTAATTTTTTATTTGCTTCTCACTGGAACAGATTCTTGTATAATGCAGGGTGAAGAGGTGAGTGCAGATATTGGTGTGAGGTGTCCAACAGATCCATCTTCATATTGAGATATATCTGTGTGAGAACATCCATCCTCTCTTGGAGGTGTGCAGTTGCTCTGCATCTCCCTCACCAGGAAGATCTCTGCTCTCTGGTGAGCAGTGACAGCACCTGAAGGAATGGCTGGAGCTGTGCCAGAGGAGGTTTAGGTTGGATATTAGCAAACAATTCTTCATCCAGAGGGTGGTTGGGCACTGGAGCAGGATCTCCAGGGAAGTTGTCCCAGCACCAAAACTGCCAGAGCCCAAGAAGTGTCTGGATGTTGGAACCCAAGAAATTCCTCTGGCTGCCCTGGAGGGCTCAAGCCCCTGCCCAGGGGGCTCAGAGACCTTGACACAGAGCCCAAGACCCCTGTGCCTTTGATTTAGCCCTTGGAAAAAACAATTACCAACCTTTATAGGAAAAATTACAAGTCACGAAAGTTTAAGTAGAATGATAGTGAATTTATCATGGGGTGTGTCATGGTTTAACACTGGCACAATGCCAGTGCTTCCGTGAAAATACACTTTTTCTGGTTTCTGCTGTGAGATGTGACTAGGAATAAGCAAAGCAGGCTCTCACTTAGAAATACAGAAAACGAAACTTTATTAACTACACTACAACTATATATAAAAAGGAACACACAGGAAAAATGAAAACTTTATAAATACATTTCCTTCTCCTCCCACTAAATTTCTAATACGTCTATCTTTTAAATGACTGGCTCTCGGTCCGCCACCACTCTGTCGATAATCAATTCTCAATTGGTCAAGAGGAGAGGAGTCCTTTTTGGGCCATGGTGACCTCTTTCTCTCATGTCCAGTGCTCTCACCACTGAACATGGACCAGAGCTGCTTCTAGGGTCGTCTTTTAAGGATGCTTTGTCTCGTTCTAAAAGGAGCGCAGTCTCAACTTTGGGACATTTGTCTTCTCCAAATTTCACCCCCTGGGGCCGAGGAGTACCAACACTGAACTCTCTTGGTTCTGAGGCATTGCCTCCCTCTGGATGCAGTCTCTGTGTCACAAGGAACATGGTTCTGTCCATGGCTGTACAAAAAGAGTCCAGCAAAAGCCACTCCATCATCTCTTCTCACTTAAGACTCTTCTCTATTCTTCTAACATCTCTTACTGGCTCAGACCTTCATCACACTTGCCCATTTCCTTCTTAATCTTCCACTCTACCTCTCCTCTAGGAAGCGTTAATGTTCTGTCAAGTTTTCATTGTCCAAAAAGGGGTTAAAAGCTCCCACAAGCGGCCGGCTACGCTCCCTCCTTCCTCTCCTCAGCCCTGCTGCCGGCACACGTTTATCAAGTTCCAGGGTAGTAACACAGGCACAAGCACAGGCTGTACTCTCCCTCTCTGTCTCCCAAGGGGGAGGGAGGCCTGCCCGATGGCTCCTGGTGTCTCTCTCTCTGTTCTACTTTTTCACTTTCGGGGTCAGGCCTACCTCTCCCGGCCTCATGGCTTTCACCTCTCCCTGCCCAGCCAGGGGGAGAGATCCGGACTCTTTTCTTGCCGGAAACCCAAGAGAGCTTCCCAGGGCAGGGCTCTGCTTTTTACCCCTGTGTTCTCAGAGGCGTATCCAATGCCCCTAGTGGCCACACCAGGTGCCAATATTCAAATCTGAACTCTATTGGTGTGACTACAGCATATCTCAGAAAACTTACTTCCTGTCAAACCACGTCAGGGTGAAAAATAGATTTTTTAGGGTTTTTAGAATGGGGGTTCAGTGGGCAAGATGGAGGAATCTGGGCATGTCCAGCCTTTCTCCTTCTTCTTCTTCTTGGCCTCCATCTTCTGCTGTGATGTTGGCACTTTTAGATTGGTTTAGAGTAGAAGCTCACTGTCCAACATAGGTGATAGGTATTGGAAAGTAATTGTAAACTTGTATACATAGTTTTTAGTATAAAAAGATAGCACTGCCTCTGAGGCAGGCAGAATGCCTCTGTCTGTCCTGCTGAGTGGACCTCAGATGGACAGGAGAAAGAATTTTATAGATAAGGAAGAATAAAAAACCTTGGGACCAAGAAATGAAGAGCCCTGACTCCTTTTTTGAGTGCCGGGCTGGGAAAAGAGACTTTTTAACTTATCTAGGGGTTACTCTGGTCAGCAGAGATTCCAAGATCTGGACAACTCTCTCATGCACAGGGTGTAATTCTTGAGGTGCCCTGTGCAGGGCCAGGAGTTGGATTCACTCATCCTGATGAATCCCCTCAACTCAGGGTGTTCCAGGACTCCTATGAGTGAACTGGAGAGTCCCAGGAATATATTTATGATATGGACAATTCCCTCATGTGGCACAGAAATAGTCTCGTAATCTTTGCATACCAACTCCAAAATTCAGTCAGGTGCAATTATCATGAATGGCAAGCGTCTCATGGAAGGTGACCTTGACCATGGCTGCAATGAGATGAATTTTAAGTTCTCTTCCAACCCAGGCCATTCTAGGATTCTGTGAATATATGAAAATATGAACTCTTCAGACAGAGCTCTGCAGGCATCACTGTGAAAATGCCAGAGTATGTGGAAATTTGACAAACAAGAAGTCCTTAGTGGCTCTGGATTCCTTACAACTTCACTTGTCTGGAAAATCTGCTTGAAGTTTTTTGTCTTTTACAGCTTGGATTAGGCACATTTTGTCCAAAATGATGACTATCCCACCAAAGACATTTCTCAGAGGCAGCAATGACAACTGAGGTTGTTTGTTCTTCTGTAACTCTTCTACATAAACATTTCTTCCTCCTTGATATTATTTAATCATACACTGATAATGAATAGCATTTTTGATTTCTATTTTGTTCAAGAATTATTTTTGAAGTGAGGGTTATGAAGGAAGGGTAAAAGACAATGAGATGAGCAAAAATGTTCCTAATGCAACTTAGGTTTTTTTCTGTATAATTTCTACTTAAATAAATAATACTTTTCCCTTTCTTTTTACCAGTTTTCTTGTAAGAAAAGCCAGAACTTTAAGTTTCCTCTGATCACAGGAGCATAGACCTCACTCAGATATTGAACTTTTATTTGCATTAATGAAACAATGGACTGGAGGTTATAAAATCCTATTGGGAGTCTGGATTTATCAGTTGCAATACTGCCTTGTGATAATAATTTTTAGCAGCTTGGAGCTTGGTCATATCTTAGTGGCCTGAAGGATAGAAAAAAACTAGCTCAGACCTGTTTATTTATTTTTTTTAATGATGTACAAATTTTTCTGCTTTTCTATTTGAATTGTCTTTTTCTGTTTTGTCATTTTAGGTAATAACTGGATGTTGTCTTCTCTTTTGCTTTTTGTTTCACATCCAAAATATTTTACGTTTTCTAAACAAAAGCAGAAAGGATTATAATATTAATATTGGTATTAATAGTTGATTTTTAATGTTGCCCAACTCTCAATCAGCTCCTTAGTTAACCTCTCAGGCACAGGGTGGAATTCCTGTTGTGTCCTGTGCAGGGCCAGGAGTTGGATTTAATGCTCCTTGTGGTTCCCTTCCAGCTCAGGATATTCTGTGATTCTTTGAACTGTAAGGGGTTGGGAGAAATCAAAACAAAACAAATGGAAGCCCAAGAAAAGTCAAAGGACCGCTTCATGCTGGCCTAGGAATAAATCATAAATTGATCTCTCTACCTACACTTTAAATCAATATTCTGTATATTACCCCTGTGGTTCTGAGAATGATTAATCAAAACTTAATGCTGTGATGGTGTGGCTGATGTGTTTAATCACTAAAGCAGAATAACAAAGTGCAATCAATATTGTAATGGAGGCTTTTTTAGCCCACCAGATTCAAGATGCCAGTTTAGGCAGTAAAACAGGGACTGTTCTGCTTCAGTACCTCATTTGCTGTGTTTCTGAGCAATGTTTTTTTTTTTCTATATAATGCATATTTCAAAATCCAACTCAGAGATCCTCTCAAATTAATGCTAGGAAGAAAAATATTTTTATCAATAATTGCTTTTTGGTTTACTGGTTGTTTGGGGGATACTGCTATTTCTTTAATATGTTTTCCTGTGCAAACACGTTTCTCCATGGTCTGGGATATGGAATTAAATGTTTAAAGGAAGATGCAGCAACATTTTAATCACTGATTTTATTAATATAAAAATTAAATGAAATCACTTTTTTCCAATTCTTTACAGAATTGTGCTGTCCCACTACAAATTTCCTATGTATGAAACTACTCAAATAATAATAATAATAGTAATATTAATAATGATGAGAATAATAATAATGATAATGATGATGATGATGATGATGATGGTGATGATGATGATAATAATAATAATAATAATAATAATAATAATAATAATAATAATAATAATAATAATATAACAACAATAATGTTGAAGAGTCACTTTGTCAACATTTTACAAAACAGACAGGACCATTGTAGGATTAATGCTACCTTTGTGCAAAAATGTTGAGGAAAGCAGGAAAGCAATTTCATGAGAACCTTTAGTACTCACCATCCCAAACTGGAATGTGAAATGCAATTCCATTCTTTCTGAGAAAAAAGATCCCAGCAGCATGGAGATGGCTGAGAAGATAAAGAGAGTTATCTGTGCAAATAACCAATCAATATCAGAATAAAAACTGTTGCTATGTCTGTTTGCTCAGTGAACAACCACTTTACCACATAAACTTTAATACCTCCCAAATAAATGAAATAGCAGCCTAAACATAGTCATGCCTAACTAGTATTTGTTCTCTAATGAAATTTAGGTGAAATTTAAAGTATACTGTGTGTGTTCAGAGGAACTATGAGGTCTAATTGCTTTTAGCTCTGCCTTGTGGATTCTCCAGTGTCTGCTGAGATGATTGATCTCATGGGATTTTGAGAACCTTAATTCAAATATCTCATTGGGTTCAATAATCCATTTTCTTTAAAATTTTTGATGCTTTTTTACCTTAATGAGCTGCATCTTTCTGATGAATAAGCAGAGTGAAGCACAATCAGCATGGACAGACAGAAAACACATCTGACCAAATGCACTTTCTTTAGAGAAAAGGAAGAAAAAATATTTCTTTGCAGCTACACTTGACTCAGCCTCCTTACCCAGGGAGTGAAGTCACTAAATTTAAGGCAGATTTAAGGAAATCAGCCTCTTTTACATGGAAAATTGCTGGCCACTTGCAGTTCTCTGCTTAGTGGGAACAAATAAGGAATGGAGTTCCCAAAGCAGCAGGGAAGGGAGACAGAAAGATTAAAGAAGTTTTTCAGGAGAAAATGGAAAATGTCCTGGCAGGTAAAATAAAAAACAAGGTTTCACAGTCATTTCTGAGGAATCTCTCATCTCCTGAGCTCCTGTTGTGCTAAGTCCAGACCTGGAGCAGGTAAGACCAAATATATTTGCCTGAAATTTTTTATAATATCTGCCTCCTTGAGGAAAACTGAACTTTGAACACTGAACAATTTCAAGCACAGGGAATAGTCTTGGGCAATCTCCAATGGGAGAGATCAAGGAGAGGCAGGAGCTACTGGTGTAGTGCTGGTGGCCGCTTCAAAAGCAGTCAGGGAACAAACAGCTCTTGGGTTTGGGGGATAAAAGTGCTCCAAACCAAGGTTTACATCTCAAATCTCTGCCTGTAGCTCCCCACCCTTTCTGAGTTTATCCTAAATATTTTCAGAGAATCAGGGAATGGTTTCCATTGCAAAAGACCTCTGAGGTCTTCGAGTCCAAACATTAACCCAGCACTGCCAAGTCCAGCATGAATCCATGTCCTCAAGTGCCACCTCTTCTAAATTCCTCCAGGAATGGCCACTCCACCACTTCTCTGGGCAGCCTGTCCAGATGCCTGACAATCTTTTAGGTGAGGGAATTTTTCCTAATTCCATTTCCTTTCATCCTAACACTTCTTACCTGTGAGGAGAGCCTGACCCCCACATGGCTACACTCTCCTTTCAGGGAGTTGTAGAGAGCAAAAAATTCCCTCACTGAGACACTTTTTTTTTTTTTTTCCCCCCAGACTGAGCAATTCCAGTTCCCCCAGCTGCTCCTCCCAGGACTTGCACTCCAGACTGACCCCCAGCTTCACTGCCCTTCTTTGCACATGCATTTATTTTCGTCCCTTCAGGAAGCCACAGAGCGATAATTCAGTTTTAGGAGTGAGAGAAACTGCTGCAAACCAGATTTCATCCACACCACAGGCCAAAAAAAAAATCACCTAAATATCCCAGTGGACAAGAAACAAAAGCCTGAACAGCTGGTTTTTGTAGCATCCTGTGAGGCAAAGATTGAAATATCCAAGACACTGTGGTCCTGCTGATATGAATTCTGGGAAGCTGTGCATTCACTCCTGGAAATTTTGAGATGTCATCTTCATAGAGAATAATTTATTTATAATTTAAATTATTTGTTACATATATTTTTAGTGGTTAAGAACATTTCATTCAATAATAAAAGACATGGATATATACAATTTGAGCTGTAAGGAATTACTCTCTCCCTGTGCCTTCAACAGGGAATTTTCTACTTTCTGATGGACTCCGTGTCCTGTGTTCACCAAGAGCATAAAGATCTCCCTAGAGTAAAACAAATTCCTGTAACAAAATTTGGGAGCAACAGGATAGAACCTTAAACAAATACCCCAAATTGTTATCACTGTTTTTCTACACGGAATTGTAGTAACACATACACAGAATAAGTGATGCTTTTGAGGTGCTTCCAAAGGATCTGAGAAGCCATTTCTGCACTTCCTTTTATTCACATGTCACCAGATGGACATAGCCATCCTTGGGATGTACAATTATTATGATACTGTGTTAAATGGCAATCCAACAAAACTTCTTTCATGGTTTTTCTGCACTAAATGCAAAGTGAGCTCTCTCAGGGTGGTATTGTTACTAAAATAACAATTTTTCCCCTTATTTTTTCATATTATTAGCTCAAAACAAGTTGAACCTGACAGATAGAAGATTGTGTGTCTCCTGCACTTAGGAGCTCTTGCATCACAGGCACAACAAATGCTGTTGACAAAATTGAGCTGAAAATAAAACTTGTGCCACTGAACACCTGCAATAGCTAATATTAGGATCTATAAAAAGACCCTGCAAAGTCAGTAGGATATTTAGCTCACTATTTACTCTCTTGGAAGGCAGAGCAGCGTCCAATTCTGTGTCCAAAGAACAGCTGCATGTGTAGGTGTGGAGTATTCCAGAAATATTCCAAGCAAAGGCAAAGAGAGGCAGCTGGTTGTCACAAAATTATTTCAATATATAAAAGGAAAATTTGGAGGTCAGTGTGTCTGCATTTATTCTAAACTTATGAGTTGACCTGTTGGACAGAAGGAGGTGAACACTGTCTCCTTTGCTTCAATCAGCTTTAGAAATATGAAAAACAAAACATATATAAAATGAAAAATTAAAAGCTGTAAGTGTATTTTATTAGACACTCAGGAAATTGCAGTTCAAGAAAGGCCACGCTGATTATTAGCCAGCCTGGACTGCCAGGAAAATGAAAGTAAGATATAAAAAGATGACAATTTCTAGGTAGACATAGAAATAGATATATGAACAAATAGAAGGAGGAAAGAATTGCAACAATCAATATAATTAAGAAGTGAGAAAATGGATAAGTGGCAAGGGAAACAAAACACAGGAAAATATTTGATTAAAAAACTATAGCTTAGATATAGTCAATCTTGCATATACCAAAACCAAAATAAAGGTAAGTGGTGTTACTGGACCCTCTATGAATTAAAGCAGGAGAATTGATGGCAAAATAAAGAGCTATTTGTAATATAATTAAATAATGTAGGCAGTGCTAGAGGATGGCAAAGGACACCTCATTCTACTCCTCCAGTGGCTGAAGTGGATGCTCAGTGTCTACCATAAACACTGAGAGGTCCTAAAAATTCATTAAAAATTTGAAGATAGGCATCTGAGAAGTCTGCTGAGAAATTCCTTTGTCTTCAGCAAACCCTGGGGAAATATCCAGGTCAGTGTTGTTGCTGAGAGTGGTCCGGGTGATCCAAGAGGATGCTGAGTCCTTGTGTCACCACATGAGGTGACACTGGTGTTGTTCAGCAGGGTGTTTTCCTGTTAGGTAGAAAGAAAAAGAAGCAGGAGTAAAGCACTAGAAACATCTCTGGTTGTTTCCCAGAGATGCTGCACAACCTCCATTTTTGGGTGGAAAACCTGACCTAGCACAGAACTCAGCCCTACTCTGTGCATTATTACTGCAATCCTGTAGGATATTCCTGGCCTTAGTCCCATGGAATCATAATGTTTGGGAAAGACCTCCAAGATCATTGAGTCCAACCTGTGACCAGACACCACCTTGTCACCCAGAGCAGACCCCTGAGTGCCAATTCCAGTCATTCCTTGAACGCCTCCAGGGATGGGGACTCCACCACCTCTCTGGACAGCCCCTTCCAATGCCTGACCAGCTTTTCACCCATTTCAGTGACAAAATTCTTCCTGGTGCCAAACCTGAACCTCTCCTGGCACAGCTGATGCCATTTCCACTCGTTCTGACACTGGCCCTCTATTTACAAACCTAAACACAGATTACTCCAGGGGATGAGTGATGGCCTGACCAGAGAAGGTCTTTTCAGATACAGAAAATTTGAACTGATAAATACTGCTGCAAAAGTTGGGATTTTTTTTTTTTTTGTTACTATCAATGAACATAACAATATTATTAGATCTAGGATGTTTCTGAATGCTTGGTCAGACTTTGGGGAAAAAAGTTTCCTCCTTCTTTAAAGAAATAATTTGATACATGAGAACAGTTAGATTCAACCCCAGGTGTGTTTCTCTTCTTGCCTCACCTCAGTTCCCCTCTAGGAAAAGTGTTCACAAGTTCTCCTGTAAAATCTGTTCTCTTACAAGGATGAATTTGTGAAAGTTGTGAGCTAATGGTAAGAGACTGCTTACACATACATTAGAGAAATTACAGTAAGCAACTGTCAGACACATTGGGTATCATCCTCTGTCAGTCTTTATCTTAAAACAGAGGTATAATTACTTTTATCTCCCCCCTACTGGGCTTTGAAATCTCCATGCCTGGAAATACTCATATATTCCAAGGTTGCATCACATTTGTACTTGAAAAGGAGTCAATTTAGGAATGACTTACAGGACTATAGCTCAGCTGCTACAGTTTTAATGAAGAAGTGCCAAAAAAACAATGGAGACAGCATTTGATTAATGTAGGAACTTCAGTCCAGAACTGTCAGAACTTTATATGTTGTCATCATCATAATGAAAATATAATGGATGTGATCAGGAATGCCATCCATCTTCCTTTTGCTGCACACCGAATTTGAACCAAAGGTTTATAGGGAATTTTTAATTTTTACTCTCACTTATTTTTCTGAAGCAATTTCCCTAGTTAGAATTCAAGTGGAAGGGAAGGGGCAGTAGAAGTCTTTGAGCCTGGGAATTAGGACTCAGGCCTGAGAAAATTAAGAGCAGATTGAAAATATTGTTTTTGATCAATCAAGACAGCTCAGAAGAGGGGAGAAGTCTGGGAGAGGTGAGGTGACCTTTGAAAGACAGAGGCAGGAAGAGCTGCTTCTTCTAAAGTCTTGCTTGAACAAACAGATTAGGGGCACAAATTTCTCTGCAAACACAGGAGCTCATGAAGCTTCTTCCCATGGGTTTGGGCTCTGAGCAAGGTGGTCCAGTTGAAGATGTCCCTGCTCCTTGCAGGGGGATTGGACTAAAGGTCTCTTGGAGGTCCTTTCAAACCCAAACCATCCTATGATTATATGAAGTATAACAATTTATATTCAAAATAATAATATTACCATCCGTAGAAATGTTCATATGAATTTTCTGGTCTCTCAGAAGGTGTATGGTCACATTGTGATGTTTTCCTCTGTTAGGCATTTCAGTTCCCTTATCTATCTATTTTTCATATCAATTTAATGACAAAAGACATTCCAGATGTCTCCCTATTTAATTGTTTTTTGAAATTGGCCAATAGCTAAAACATTTTTAGGAGAAACACACAGGTCATAATGATATCCCAAGTCTGATTTCTGAAAGATAAATGAAAGTAAAAAAAAAAAAGGAAAAAAAAAAAAGTAAATATATTTGTAATTCTCTGTTCATTAAAGAGTCACAGAATCACAAGGTCACAGAATTTTCACAGAATCCTTAATTTAGGATTAGAAAGGACCTGTGGAGATCATCCAGTCCTACTCCTGTGCCAAGGCAGGGTCCCCTGGAGCAGGTGACAAGGAACACACCCAGCTGGGTTTGGAATGTCTCTAAAGGGGGAACTCCATGATCTCCCTGGGCAGCTGTTCCAGTGCTCTGCCACCCTCAGTGGAAAGTTCTTCCATTTATTGAGGTGGACCTTGTGTTTTAGTTTGTGGGCATTGCTCTTTGTCCTGTTCTTGGGCACCACTGAAAAGAGTCTGGCACCCTCCTGTTGACACCAACCTTTGAGTTATAAAATATTGGAGGTATTTGTATTGATGAGATCCCCTCTCAACCATGTCTCCTCCAGACTAATCAGGCCCAGTTCCCCCGCCTCTCCTCACCACAGAGTTGTTCCAGACTCCTCATCATCTTTATGGCCTCTGCTGGACCCTTTCTAGCAGCTCCTTGTCTCTGTGGAGACCAAAACAACACCAGAGGGGCAGAGGAGAGGGGAGAATCACCTCCCTAGATCCCCTCACTTTTCTTTATGAACCCCAGGATCCCACTGGCCCTCCTGGCCCCCAGGG
The DNA here is from genome assembly GCF_051311805.1 of Agelaius phoeniceus. Classification (NCBI taxonomy): domain Eukaryota; kingdom Metazoa; phylum Chordata; class Aves; order Passeriformes; family Icteridae; genus Agelaius; species Agelaius phoeniceus. The sequence continues at coordinate 151,951,334 of NC_135265.1, read as the reverse complement.
GACATTGCTGGCTCAGGGGCCACTTGTCACCCACCAAGGTCATTCTCAGCAGGGCTGCTCTCCAGTAGGTCAGCCCCCAACCTTTGCTGGTATTTGGGATTGTTCTTCCCCCAAAAGGGGGCCTTACACCTGCCCTTGTTAAACCTCACTGGGTTTCTCCCTGCCCAGCTCTGTATTCTCCTGTATAACTCCTGAGTCCTGTGTTCATGGCCAGTGACACTGCCAGCATTTCTCTAGCTCGTTATCACCCATTCAGCCCCTTTAATTGTTATGTGATTACAAGTTCCCATAGAGACTAATGGCCATTGCCACTGGATTATTGATATTCAATTATATCTGCTCTCTGTTTATGCTGTACTCCCTTCCACTTTCTTAATTTGAGAGATGAGTCTGTGCATCAGGTTGCTGTTTTTTCTTTAGCCAATAGAACAGCAGATAAATTAAATTTCTTCCTCAATAAAGGATATATTGCTCAGGATATACGCCAGGTTAAACTTCTGGTAAGGAAAATAAACCATTCTGAACATTGCAGCAGTTTGACCAATATAACAGAAAATTCATGAGGAATAAACCTATTTCCATTCCCCCTATTATCCCAATTATTGGCTTTGCATCTCAGAGAAAGGAAGAAGAAGGACACATCAATTTGTGAGTCATTTGTGGAACTCATTGACAACCAGATCAAGCTTCATGTTCTTGCAATTATTGTCTCTGTAGGAAGTTAATTCCTTACAATGGAGATGAAAATACTCTTAAGGGCTGGAATCAGTCAGTCCCTCAGCTGCAAGTTATTGACTCTCAGGTGCTTGTGATGACTTGCTGTAGGTGAGATGCAAATGTCTCTGTGATACAATAATTTCAGATATGTTTCCCTAGTCCTCAAAAGTCTAAAATAAACCACTGGAGTGCTCAGGGTTTAAAAGGACTTTTAAAGGTCATCTAGTCCAAATGAAATTATCAGGGCCGTAGATCAGCTTGCTCAGAGCTCCCTCCCACCTGAATCTTTCCAGGGATGGGGCACCTGCCACCTTTCAGGGCAACAAAACTGATTTGCTCTGCTCTTCTTTGCCACAGAAACATCTATGTGAATTTGGTTATTTAACACCTATTTCATGGACATTTTCACTGTTATTCCTAGATCAAGTGTTATCTCTTTGAATTCCTACCAAGTTACATCCTCTCATGCATCTTTATTTTCAGTATATTTCAGTTTATTTTCCATTTGTCATTGTTTGTGACAGGCACGACATTGATATCACAGAGCCCAAAGGGAATCAAATAATAAATACTCAATAAAAGTATAATTTAAAATTAATTGTTTCCTGGTGAAGACTCAGGATAAAACATCACATAAAGGAATTACATAAAATATCAATAAAGGCATTACTTGCCCAGCAGTGCAGAATTGTTTTAGCAGCCATGACTGAGTGAAACAGAGCAGAGAGTGGAAGTCTCATTTCAAAGGATGCTTATCCCAATGGCAGTCTTACCTCTGCTCCAGATATCCTGTGAAAAGTTGGAAACTATAATGCTGCATTCCTGGCATGAGATGCAGACAGGACTTCTGTGAGTGGTAGCTGGTGTTCTCATGGGCTATGGGTTCAAGGAGAGGAGAAATACTCATGGATATGACAACCTCCACCACATCTATGAAATATTAATTTATTTCTATATATATATGTACTAACTTTCTGAGCTTCTGTTTGTAAACAGAAACACCAAAATATCACAAATATCTTCTGCTGTCAGTTGTGGTTTTCAGTGGCAGCTGCAACAGATATTTTTGCTCATAAAAAAAAAATGTCAAACCTTAGTACTCTAGGCAAAGGAAGATTTCTTTAGCAATCAAGAAGTGATTGCACTCTGTGATTGTTTCTACTGGCAAATGACAGTGATTAATGCTATGCCAGTGCTTCTCAAAATTTTGGAAGTAGAAGCCTCTTTCGTTCATCTGTGTCTGTGGAGCATTTTTCTCAGCAGCATCTTGGTTTCTTCAAGACTCAGTATGAGGAGAAATTATAACTGACTTCAGCAAGTATTGACACTCATTCCCTCCCACAAGGAACTGAGCTGCTGCCAGAAAGTAAAAGTGGCATAAAATTGGTCAGGCAAGAATCACAGCCTACATTTGCTCCTCTCTTACATCTGTCCCTGGAGAAACTGAGAAGTTGTTGACTGCTGTTTGTGATGCTGTAGCCTCCCTCTGAACTCCTTGGTCATGGCTTGAGATGTGGGATGAAGGAAAGGCAGTACCACTGCCATATTTTCATCTTAATTTGAAAAACACCAATCTTGGAGTGCAGTTGTTTCTGTTTCTAAAAAAGGCTCAGGCAAATTTTAACAGAAGAACCAGAGCACCTTAAAAATTCTGAACCTGCTTGTCTCCTTCCTCTGATGACACTTTGAAAAACCTCTACAGATAATTATGGACAAAGCAGGAAGTCTGACAAAGGGCTTCACTGCCCTTAAATTGCTCAATTCTCTCTGTAAAGCTGGAACAGATGTTCTTTGAGCTGGCACTTTAAACTTTTATCCAACTCATTTCCTTGCACTGATGGGTCTGGTCTCCCTGGGCTGGGTTCTGGTTGCATTCAGACACCAAAGTTCAAAAGTAAGGTAGTGATTTTTAGCTTGCACCAAAGCTGCATCCATGCATGTGAGGGTATGGAAGAGTTGCTGTGGTAACAGTTCAGCAAACACTTAGACATCCATGAGGTTAAAGAAATGCTTAATCAGGGTTTTAAACTGCAGCCAGTGTGTGCAAAATATCCCTTTGGTCCTCAAAAAAAAAAAACAAAAAAGAAACTTCTCATAACTCCAATATACACTGGAAAAAAAAAAAAAAAAACTTTGACCATTTATTTCTAATATGTCCTAACACATCTTGTTTCTGATTTAACTTCAGCTCTGAGAAGGACAGGAACTGGATAAAGTCGTCATTTCCATAAATGTTAAATTGGGGGGAGAAAAAAAAAAAAGATGGTGCTATCACCTTCCCTAATTTGGCTATTATCACTGAGAATTTTGTGCAAATGATGTATTTATATGCAGTTCATAAATGACTCTGCTAATTCCAGCCACTCAATGTGGCCTACATATGGTGTCTGTGGGCGAGGCAGATAAACAGTTGAGTTTCTGGGAGTGGAGCGTCAGGATCAGCATTTTTGCTAAAAAATTGCTTTTTCAAGGGGTATGAATTTGCCTGTTTATTCCAGTGCAGCAGCAAAGGGACTGAAGATTTCACTGTTCTTGGATGGGGTCATAAAAGCTGGTTTGCATCTCATTTAAATGCTGCACATATTTTTGATAAAATTATTTTTTACAAGACATAAAAATGCTGCATGGGTAGTTGAAAGTCAAAGAAATTATGCCTTTTAAAAGTATACTTATAAAGTGATGTTTAAAACATTTAAATGTGACAGTTATTTCAATCATGCTCTTAATAGCATTTAATAATTTCGTTATTCTCAACACTAAACAACCTTCAACAAAATGACTTCCTGAAAGAGATTTTATTTATTTATTTATTTATTTATCTTTAAACTAGTGATGCAGTGAATGAGAATTCAAGACATGAATTAGTTCAAGCCCATCTTAAATTTTCAGTGTGATGTATAAATTACTCAGTCTCTCATAATGTCAGTTTTATCATCTGTAAAATGAGAGAGAAGCTATTTATTTTTATCCAATCCCTGTTCTTGGCATGTTTTACTTGAAGTAGTGTAGTCATAGCCCAGGAAATGGGACTTTTGTTTGGATAGGAAAAGCCTTTTCATGACCAAAAAAAAAAAAAAAATCAAATCACCTCATTGGATTATTGCAAGTGACAAATAAACTTTGTATTTGCAACAAAATTAAGATAAATTTTATTTTCTTTAGCAGTTTTGAAAAGTAACAATACAATAATGCTTGTCTCTTTTCCATGTTCCAGTTCTTGGACATAGAATTCATTTTGTTCTCAGAAGCAGTTTTCCTATTTTACTATAGAACTGGAATGACATACTGCATAATTAATTCAAGAATGCTATGAAGTGTTGTACAGTCACAGTGTGTTTCCCTTTTTGACTTCTCTGTTCAGAATAAAATATTTAGAAAAGTATAGAATTTATGTTTGTTGAATGTTATTTTTCACTTGGTGACACATGGCATCTCCCAAGTTTTCAGGTTATCTTCTCAAAAGTTGTACCACTTTAAAAATGACCATAGGAAACTTACCCAAATTGTTTTTCTTATGCTCCAGCTGTCCCCCCACCATTCTTGTCTGACGGTGGAATTACCAAAACTCAACAAACCACTCACAGATTATGGACAAGAAACATGGATACCATTTATATATTTGTAAAAACTATAATTAAAAAACCACTAAAATCTTCATAACATATTTCTGAATAGTATATCACAAAGTCACAGAATGGTTTGAGTTGGAAGGGATCTTAAAGATCATCTTGTTCCACCCCCTGACATGGGCAGTGACACCTTCTACTATCCCAGGTTGCTCCATATCCCACCAGCCTGGGCTTGGCACTGCCAGGGATGGGGCAGCCACAGCTTCTCTGGGCAACCAGTGCCAGGGTCTTGCCATGCTCACAAAAAACATTTTTTTTTTCCCCATGTTTCTATGATGCAGGACTTTCTTCCATCTGTCTTAATCCTTTAATATATATAGACCTGTTTCCACAGATATATATTTAAATATTTATAATTGTTATGAACTAAAATATGATGGAACTATGCAGTGAAAGCATGACAGCTTGTCTGTAAAAGAAGTGTTTTCACAGTGCAAATTTTCTTTTCCAAACAACCAATAACAAGATTCCTAATTGTCAAAATTCTGTAGCTTACAGCCTCTCTACTGGACTTTCCAATAAGAGAATCATCAAAGACACTACTGCAGTTTTGAACAGAATAATATTCAGTGCCACAGAGAAGACACCAAACTGTAGATCTTCTTTGTGATTCCTCATTCATGCTTCAGAATTGTTCAGGTGTCTTTAAGTCCTGGTTTGTTGAGTTTTAAAATGCAACTTGGAGTTTCTCTTTCAGTAACTTGTGACACAGAAGTTGCTGCCATAGTTTGTGTTCTGCATCTCATAAAAGAGATGAACAAGACCAGCCAAGAAGGACTTCAGCAGGTAACACAGCAATCATTTCCTTCCAACAAATAATGATCAGTAACAACTTACAGAGTTATAGAGTCGAATGTTCCTAAGCTGTTCTCTGCTTAGGAAAATTTTCTGATTAGGGAATGTCCATCCTTTTTGCCAATTCCTCCTTGGGCAGTATCAGTGCTCTTACCCAGGTGTTACTGGGAAGCACATTTGGAGCAGCTCTCAGGACTGACTCAAAGGGACTTTGAGGTGGGCTTTGAATTGATTTTAAGATAGTGTGGGATTGAGGGAATCTGCACAGACATGGTCTCTGGTACTAGATGGAACTACTGCTCCAATGTCCTTGATGACTATAATAAAACACAAAACCTTTCCAAACAGTGTTAAAATGATGATATAAAATAAAATGTTTAATTGAAAGCTTTCAAGGTGCACAATATGGCAATATGCAGAAGTGATATTGTATTTCTGAAATTTTATAAGGTTATTTGATTAGTATATCTATCAAATACTGTCCAATTAGGAGAGCAGTTGGTTAGGTAATTTCCCTCCAGGGTTCTGCCCCACTGTAGCCCCCCTCTTCCCCAAGTTTTATTCCTACACTTTATTGTGTCTACAATGTATGGTGCAAAACAAAATGTCCTTGCTAGACTAAAAAAAAGACTAAACAGAATTCAGGATTGTGTTAGTAAGGGTTTGATAAACTATGGTAGAGGGCAGGAAAAGTACTAGAAGTTACAACTATGTATTAACAGCATACAAAGATACAAATAAATGGGAGTTATACAAAAAGGTAAAAATCTTTGGGCATCATTCTCTTCCTAGAAATCTCCCTGGCTTCAGGCAAAGGCTCTGGATGGAGGATGCAGTCGCCCAAGTCTCACTGCTGGGAGATTTGGCATTGGAGGCAGTGGTGGTTTCACGTGTGAGAGATGCACTCCAGTTTAAACACTGAGTTGCCAAGTGAAGGAGCTCTAGGAGGAGGTGGGCAGACTGTAATTCAGCTTTCAGTATGATTTTGGATCAGAAAACCTCAGATCAGAGGTCTTCCCCACTATCTGTTATCCTTTATTATCCCATGTGTTTTGCTTCTCTGTCTTCCTGGCGAACCTTGCCAGGGATTTGTTGTCTTTCCGTCTGCAGTTGGATTTAATTGCAAGCAAAAGGTGGCAAGTCAGAAACAATATGCTGAGCTAATAAATTTCCTGTGCAAGAATCATGTTGCCTATTAGGGAAGCTCTAAGAACACCAAGGAGGGGCACAGGTTAAGAGACAGGAAACATTTCACACTGTCATCATCTGCAAAGTTATTATGCTCCTGAACAGCTACAAGTGACAGGCTGAAATATTTGCAAGATTCATGGTTAATGTCTGGATATTCATTTACACATATCCTAAGTTCCCAGTGAGGCACATGCTCTTAAATTGAGGCTAGGCAGACATATTTAAAATTTCTTTTATCTAATTTTTTCTTGAAATTTGTTTATTTGATTTAGCTGCTTAGCAGCACACAGACAAATACGTACACACAGATTAATATACTACTGAAAGTCTCTTTTAATCTGAATTTTAAAGCTATTGAGCTGATCCACACAGCTTGGTCCTTAAGGACCAGTTCCTCATACAAATTCACCAGCTGCAATTTAAAGAAACTTGTAAGGTTAAAGAGGAAATACTATCTTTGCTGTCACAGAGAGAGGAAAATGCCTCTGACTCATTTCCCTGACTGAAAAGCATTTGTTCCCTGATGTTATTATCAAGTCTGGTAAAACATATATTTATTAAAGTTTAAACCATCAGAAGGAGAAGAAATCAGCAGGAATCCTGTTTAACCTCATTTATCAGCACTCTCAACAGAGGTATTAGGCATATTGAGCAGTAATGAATTATTTAAGATAGCACTAGATATTAAATGCTTTGAATTGTGGGCAAACAGCCAAATAGATGTATTTCAAATTTTTTCCTCTTCTAATAGGAGCCCCTGGACATTTTAGCTAATAAATGAATATGTTTTCCCAGACTAACTGTTTATTTAATGTGGACTCCAGCTCTGAAGCTGAAAATGGGCATTCCAGGAAAGAAAGGGGCACCCTGTAGTGGAGAAACAGGGCTGGAAGATGCGTACAAGCACAGATTGCTTCAGATGTGCCCAAATGTGCTACATATTTTAGTCACTGGTTGGATCTCTCTTCTCCTGGAGATGGTAGGGGTTGTGACAGAATGGAGTACGCACAAGCAGGAAGATATCAAGGTTTTAACAGCCCAACAAGGACAAAAAACCCACAAATCAGAGCTGTAACCTCTAATCCACAATTACACTGGTTTGGAGCCCCATCACGTAGCTGAAGCTTTTATTCTGGGTTTTGCTTTCCTGGAACCAAGCCATGGGACTGAAACTGCTCTCTAGGCACTGTCAGACAGGAAGGCTCTGCAGTTGGTCATAAAGTACTTCTGTCTAAATCTAAGAAATAATATGGCTCAAATCCTCTCTAGATGAACATATCCAATCAGTAGAGAGAATTAAATTACCTTCATCTCTACAGTTTTGCAAAAATAAATTGTCCCTTCACTTCTTATTTCTGCCCTCAAAAGCTGCGCACAGTATTGGAGAAAATAGATCAGAAACAGACCCAAGTCCCAGTAAAAAATATGTGAGAAGACAAGATGAGCTTAGCCAAAAAAAAAAAAAAAGGAAACAAACCCAAAACTAATGACTGTCTGGTAGAAGTCTCAAACCTCAAAGGGAAGTCATGAAACAATGGAAAACATTTTGAGGAATTAAGCTGGTCTTGTATATAACCACCACTGGCTATATATTGCTTAGGGTGAATCCTGATTCTGAAATATCTTTGTAATGAAAAGTGACTGAGCAGATCAACTTTATGATTTTTATTTCAGTGTCTGAATGTTAGTACTGCATTACCTCACAAGAAAAATGAATCTTCACATCAGAGGCAAATCAAAGGAAGAGTTATTTTGATTTAAAGCATTGATTGCTTTGGGTAGCTGTTTACTGATGACTTCAAGGTCTGGGAATTATGATATGGATACCTGAAGATATAAATACCAGTCTAGGAAAGAAGTTAATGGAATAGAAAGTAAACCCATAAGTAATTAATGGTTCTGATTATTAGACGTATTACAATAGAAATAATGAGAAAATTCTATTATGTCCCAATGCTCATTTCCATTAAGAAAGGGATTACTTTGCTGTGGATTGGACAGGAAGGTCCAGAAGTCATTACTAGGTCTGCTAAATCCAAAATGGATTAAGTTTCCACGAGCGTTCTGTACAAGAGTGTTCTTACCAAAATTTGGATCCTGGCGTTCAGTTTGACTTCTGAAAACCTCACAGCAGAAACTTCCATTGATTTGAGAAGACCACAATAGATCAGAGTTTTTTCCCCTCTACTTCTGTTTGATGTCCCATAGGCATTTTGATTGTTTTTCAGACAATTAAAGGCAAACTGCAAGAATGGATGCTTGTGCATGGAGTGCTTGTTCTCCCAGTCGAGCTTGCCCTGGAGTCTCAGAGCAGCAATAGCTGTCAGACAGGCACTTACATTAAGTACCCTGTTGACATTAAAGGGATTGGGAAAAGTGCCCTGAAGAGTATTCCCCTCCCAACCCTGCTCCCAGCAGAAGGTAACATTTACTCCTCAGCCTGGGATAAATTACCATATTAATTATTCAAAATACTTAATACCATCAAACAGAAATGAATTTACCAGATGCAGTCAAGAGCCAGAGCAAGAAATCAATGGAGTTTAAAGGCCTGGGCTCTCAATGAATCATTAACTGGGTGCTCTCCTGAAGTGTGGGGAGTGGAGAGGGTGTGAATTGCCTCGGGAGGGAGGAGAGGAGGTCAGGACAAATTGCGGTTCCAACCAAGAGTGAATTCTCCCTTCTGCCAAACTACGTATCTATGATAATGTCAGCACTTAAGGGAATATTTGAGAGTGTGATGGACTCACAAAGAGCTCTGAGAGCAGGATGCAGCTGTGCAAACCAACTGTGCTTTCAACCAGGGCAGTAAATCTACCCTGCTCTGGTAATCCCACCAGTACAGGTAAGGCTTTTTTAGGTTGGAACGTGCTGCCCCACAAAACTCTGTTGGTCAGGGAATGTACCTCCTAATACCTGGACAAATCTGCACAGTGAAAATCCAGGCTAATTCTTCAGACTGATTTTACAGTGGTGAAGTACAGGACAGAGCTCAGCCTCTGCTCCTCCTTTTTTACTGGTTATCTCCCCCATGCTTACTGTGGTACAGAGATCAAATGTTTCTTCACATCCTTTTTTTTTTTTTTTTGACATTTCCTAGCTGTGGCACAGCAGCATGGGGCAGTTTCTGTCTGCTGGTTTAGTGGTGAGTAGTTTTGAGTCTGCTTGCATGCAAAAGCTTTAGTGGCTGAACTCTCTCAGTCGTGGCTTATTGCCACAGAAGCAATGTGGTGACAAAGTTTTAGAAATACAAAGTGAAATTTGCAGTACAAATCCATAGGAAGAATATCTAGACTAAAATATCTTTTGTCTTCAGGATTCTGGGGATAGATGACTCTCTAGCTGAGTGTTTAACATATTTTTGCTTAATTAAGCCTTCCTTTTGACTTTGGCTTGCCTTGAGAGCCAGTGCAGTTAATTCTGGGCAGTGGAGGAACATGAGGAACGATTCAGTTATAGGGAGCTGCAGAGGAAATTCAGCTTCTGGCCTTTCCCACCCCAGTGCTCTCCCAGTGAAATGCCTCTCAGAGACTCCTTTGGCTTCTTTCATTGCAAAATCTGTGAACACCATATTTTGGTGACTGACATTGGATGGCTGTGCCCTGGTGTTGGCCGTGGGGGATGCAGGGTAGCCAGGGAGAAGAAAGTGGATTTCCCCTGTGTCAGACACAGGTTTCAGCATTTATCTTCACCTTTTCCAACCTGAGTGGGAGTGAGAGAACAGTGAGGTGCAGGGCAGGCAGCTGCCCGTGGCTAAGGTGGGTTAAACCTTCTCTTCCTTTTCCTCCTCCTCCTCCTCTGGCTTTGGTGTTCAGTTTTTCCTCACACTTTTTCCTCACTCCCCATGCTATCATGCAGTGGTTTTGCCTTCCCAGCCTAACAAAGCCAGAATGAAGCAGAAGCACCACATGGGAGAGAGGACGTTCCCAAGAAAATGAGTGGTGCTGAGCTGGTGGGATGGTGGAAGCACACACACACCATTTCTAGTTCTTCTCACATTGATTTTAGGGCTTAAATGCATATTGTCTAGTGGGTGTCTTCAACCTTTTCTGTGAAGGAGGAATGACAACCCCTTGTCTAAGGAGACAAGGTGCAAACTCCAAAATGAGTTCTCCCTCTTGGATGACTCCTGTCTGATGCTCATTTATTGCCTGTCACCATGTCCTATTTAATTCCTTCCTTTTCTGATCTTCCTCAGCTTTCTGCTTCCAGTCCTCTTTTACTCTTGCCTGTCTGCTCACTGTTGAAAATAACAACTCATTTTAATATGGGCTGAGGGAAAGGGGGAAAATTAAGCAGAAGAAACAAAAGTCTGTGAGGTTTTAAAGCCAGGCTCTCACTGACTTGCTGCGAAGTGCATCAGCTGCTCATAAATGCATCAGGAGTGCATTCCTTTGGGTCAGCTATGGGAGTGCAGTGTCTGTGAAACAGGTTAAAACCAGAGAACATCCAGAGATCAGAACTGGAGCAAGCCATCAGACTAAAACCCCGTCCTTCTGTCCTGTAAAATAGTGAGTATGAAATTAAAAAAGCCTTAGCCAGGAAGGTAAGTATGGCAGGATGAGCTGGAATTGTGTGGTGATATTGGAGATAATGCAGCCATGGAATTTTTATAGAATCATAGAATTATAGAAAGGTTTGAATTGGAAGGGACCTTAGAAATTATCTTGTTCCAAACCCCCACCATGGGCAGGAACATCTCCCACTAGACCAGGTTGCTCAGAGCCCATCCAGTCTGGCCTGGAGCACTTCCAGGGATTTTCTACATTCAAAATTTCTAGTGAGGTTCTGGAGAGTTCTCCTTGGGCCCTCAGGACTTGCTGATAGTGGGCAGCTCTGTTAAAACCAACCAAATGAATCCTTTTGCTGTGCCCCTTGCACACACTGTGCACACTGAGCCTGTGTTGTGTGTTTGGGGACCATTCATCCCTTCCAGCCTTTCAAGGTGTCCTGGGGAAGAACGGAAGAAGGGAAGAAGGTTTAGGTTCTTCAGGCCCTGTGCAATGCCAAAAAAAATCCAAACAAACAAACAAAAAAAAACCAACAACCTTCCCTTCCCAGATAAGCTGAGGCATTTATAGAAGAGCTGAAAATAGTCAACTCTTTTTGCATGAACAATGATTGAGTTTTCATTTTGCTTAGGAAAAGAATCAATTTTATGTGAAAATGCATCAGATTCTGCCCAGATGAAATAGAGTTTCTAAGGACAATTTTGAATCAATATGAAATGTTCTCTTTTGTCAAATGATTACAGGGCAAGGAAAAATAAAGATGGTTTTTGGGTGTACTTTTGTGATTGGTCTCTGCAAGAGTTTCTGATGGAGAGAAGGGGATGTGGACCATGATTTATTAGCACAGGAGTATCACAAAATCTGAATTGAGTGCTACAGGAAAAAGCCTAAAAGACTGGTTGGAAACATATCCCTCTCTCTCTTTCTCTAAACAACATCTCTATAAAATAGGCACTTTGTCCACATCCTGCTAAGAAACAAAATGTGATGGAAATGATTACATGGACATTATTTTTTATATACATAGTTATTTGTGTAGTTTTACAGAATCTCTGTTGATGAGTCAAGAAGAATAAACATTTATTATTAATAAATAATATTGCTGTGTTGTAGCAATGCAGAGAAATAATAATATCTCAAATTATTCATAGAATCACAGCTTACCAAGGACCAATAAATGCAGAAAAATGACCTCTGGCTCAGGGGGTTCACAAGCTGCAAATTGCTGGAGTTTGGGAGAGGTATTTGAGGAAATATCATGGTACACTTGCCATCCTCTAAGCATCCATATTGGATCATTTTTTATCATCAATCAATCTGGTTTTGTGTTCTTCACACTTCAAAATCTCATTGTTATTTGTACTTTTTCAAGCCTAACATACATCATAAGTTGGCTTTCCTGTTTTCATTGTCTTGTTATAACATTTCAAATTTCTGGCCATGACCTAGGGTTTTACAGTTTTTTTTGTTGTAGAAACAATTATGAATATTACAAGGAAAAGCATCTCAATTATGAATACTACAAGGAAAAGCATCTCAAGTATTGTGCTTTCCTGGGAAGGTCTTTCCAAACTGCAGGCCCCCAGGTGCCAGTTTTCCTTCCCTATAACTGGAGTCAGGGACAGGCACCATTTGGAGGCTTGTGTCATGATTCAAGAGTGGAGTTTTGACCATCAAGTTTCTCAAATAATAAAACATCTCTATTCTGGTGATGATGCTTGATAATGGATTCACTCCTCAGGGAAATTCATTCTTCAAGGGCATCATGAGATGAATCACATCCCATCTTCCCATCAGCTCAGTCCAAAAGAGACTTTCCTTTCTCCCAAGCCACTCCATAAATCTAATTAATTCCAGCACAAATAGAGATAAAAGAGATCTTTGCATGCTCCTCCCTGACCATGGGCTCAGAGATCTTGCGTGGTTCATGAGGACAACAGCACTGAGGAACAAATTTAATACTCTTGTATTAAATTTAATTCTCTGATGTTAATTTCTCCCTCCTTGCAAGGAGCTCTGATCATTTTTCAGGCAAAATATCTTCATATTGGATTTCTAGTATAGGAATAGAAAGTGCCAGTAAAAGGTTTTCACAAATAATTCTGCTGCTCCATTCCTGGACGAATAAATTAATAATTATAAGGGATATGATGCCACTGAGGGAGGCCTGGATGAGCTTATGGATACATTACTAAGCACAGCAGAAAGAACAGTAAAGACACAATCTAATTTTGTGAGAAAATTAATGAAATAAAACTATTACAGAAAAAGTATTGACACCACTCAGGCAATCTGACTCCTTGTGATGTGGGTATATGGAGAGTAAAATGGGAGGGGTCAGTGATAAACTGAGCTAATTTCCCAAAGAACATCCTGGGGAAAAAGGAAACCCCATGTGAGTGCATCATTAGTTAGAAGTGAGGTACTCAGTGGGCTCAAATCCCTCTGTGGCATGGAAAAAATTGTTAGAAAAGTTAGGGTGACCCTTCTCATGTTATCAAGGTTCATAATAAATTTCAATGAGAAATAACTGGTCCAAAAAAACCTAATATGACAGACCAAACTCACAGATTATAATAGGAAGAGAACATTGAATAGTCGTCAACTAAAATATACCTTCTTCCAATTAACTTCATCCTGTGTCATTTATTTAATTGGCTAATGCTGTCTCATATTTTCAAGACCTTGAGGAAGAAAAGGAAATTGGAAGAGAAAAAAATCCACAAAAGATGTCTTTATAATGGAAAAGAAAAAAACCCCACATAAATATTAGGTCCTTAGTGAACAACATTGAGCAGACAACATTTAAACAATCAGGGTGACAAGGGGATGGATTTGTCAAGAACAGCAAAACGTGGTTTCCTTGTATGGCAAGATAATAAACATTGTGGAGCATGGTGAAGGGGGGAAAAGCCCTCAGTCCCTGTCTGCAGTGAAGCTCTGTCACTGTAGGACATGACAACCCCATCACCAAGATAAACATTAATGAAACAAAATTCCTCTGAGGAAGGCAAACCTGACAATAACTTCTGTCCAGAGCAGGTAACAAACCTTTGCTGATGAGGGAAGGGTTGTATCAAATCAGGTTTGTGAGACTTCTGTGCTGGGCAGAGCTCAGTTTATATCCTCAGTGCTTGTGAAAAATGCCAACCACTTGTTTTTAAAATTTTAAAAGTTTAATAGTAATAGAATGGCTATAAAAATAGCAATATAATTAGAGTAATAATAATTTGGACAATTTGGATTAGGACAATATGAGACAACAGAAACAGAGTTACAGAAGTCCAGGTACCTTTTTCTGGGCAGCACAAGCCCGAAAAAGGACACACGTTACCAGAGGATTAACCCTTAAAAACAACAGCCTGTTGAATATTTATCCTCCTACATGATACATAAATTCCATTAAAATAAAGGATTCTGTCTGGTCAGTGTCAGCTTCTTCCTCTTAATCCTAATGGCTGAGCAAGGCAGGAAGAAGTTCGTTTCTTCTGATAATGGGGCAATAAATTCTCTTTCTCTGAAAGATTTAGGTGTCCTGTGGCTGCTATCTGGTGTGAGTACCTCATTCCTTCCTTAAAAAAATATCTCCCATACATAGTTTCTATTTTAACATTGTGTTATAACCTGAACTATATTTAACACACTACTTAAAAAAAATTAATACAGCATAACTTTCTAACATAACTCATACAATATTCATTTTAATATTTGTGAAAAGCCAATCATAAATATGCATTTTTCACAGTGCTGAAACTGGGATTAGGTTTATTGATGTCAAGTTTTTGAGGACTATTTGTATTTTGCAGGACACAGTGGTAAGTCTTGGCAAATGTGAGAAATAGTCTGAAAATTGTGGCTACATATTTTTCTAGATTGGCACATGCCCTCAATTTTGGTAAAACTTGGAAAAATGGGAATTTTTCTGCAGAGGATCTAGGGAATGTAGGAGATCTCAGGCCAAAGACAAGACAAATATTTCCCATTCTGACCAAAGAAAAAGAAAAAAAGGAAAAAAAATTAAAAAATAATGAGCCAGTTTTGGCTTTCTCTTTTCAGATAGATAATAATAGACTGAAGATATGAGGAAAGGAAAATGTACTGAATAATTTGAGACAGATCATTAGTATGGTCTTTGTAACCTTTTACAGAGAAATTTGGGAGCCCCCTAAGTACTTTTTAGGACTTGGCAAATCCACTAGCCCAAAAAATGCCCAGTGGTGAAACTGAGCAGATATTTTCAGCAGGCACACACAGAGCTCATAAATCCATATATCCATGATGGCCACACTCATCCAGAGATACATCCTCACTCTTAGCCTTGTCCTGCTGCCCTTGTTTGGCAGCTCAGGATTAAGATCTGTTAATGAGAGGGATATTTGTTTATTTGTTTAATTAGATAAATGTGGATGCACCTATATACATACATACATACATACATACGTACACACACACACACACACACATATATAAAACCATAAATATAAATAAATTATAACTAAATATAAATTATATATTTATATAATATAGAAATTTATTTATAAATATAATGTTTATTTATAAATAATAAACATAAATATACTTATAAATATCTATGTAAATAAATATAAATATAAATATAGTTATAGATATAAATGTAGATGTAAATATAAATGTAGATATATGTGCAGAGTGTGGATTCAGCTCCCCTGGGTCATGGCCTTCCCAGTTTCTGGCACCAGGAGAGATGAACCCTCTAGGCCACAGTCTCACACAACAGAAACACACCCGGGGTGTGAATTGTGTGGCAACTCAGACACATCTTTTTAACCCCCGCTCCCTCTATTTCACAATTCTTGTTCCTTCTCAAATAGCTTAAACCTATTCCTTTCCTGCTATTCCTTTCTCTCTTCCACATCCAATAATAATCCTTGTGGAATCACAAAATACTCTTTTTCTGCATCCCATGACATTTCCCATTTCCCCAAGGAACTGACTCCTCCGAGTGTGTGAGTGGATCCTCCCCCTGACCCACTGAGGGGGTGTCCCCCCACCCATGGGGCTGGGGCTGGCTCTGACCCTTCCCTGAGGGCTCTCCCACTGCCCTTTTTCCTCTTGGCTCCTCTGTGTGGGGAGATTTTCCTGTGATAAGCCTGGGAGCAGCCAGGGCAGGGGATCACCTACCCCCAGGTGCTCCTCTGTGGGTGTTTTATGGTTGAAAAGATGAATTTTGCAAGGAGTAAACAATGGATATGAACAATGCATATGAATATGCACTTATAGGCTCTCCCAAATAGAGCCCCAAATTAGCTTTTTTTACAGAAAAAAAAAAAGAAAAAGGGAAACTAATTCTACCATTTATTTTTGGAAATGCTAAGACTTTTTTTAAAAAAGGCCTTCAATTGTCAGCTGTTAAAGAATGTGCAGATGTTGGAAACAGCTGGCAAGCCACTGCCCTCACGATCACAGGAATCTCAACCAATTGTTAATCTTTCATCCTGCACAACTTCTATTTTTGCTGTGATAGGATACAGATGTAAAATAACTCTCAATGATTACCATGTTCCCCTCAGTACCCCCAGTGCTGATCTGCCCTCCTCTGTCCTGCCTGGTCTGTCTCCAACTGGTGCCACTTCTCTGCCAGCTGCAACTCCAGCATGTTTGTGGGCACTTCAGGAGAACTTTTGTGCCTCAGGAACCACAGGAATAAACTTGGAAAATCCTGAAAGTCTCTATCCAACATCACTCTTGAGGAATATCAAGCCAGAAATGAGGAACAGTGTCATGGAATAATCACAGCATGGTTTGGGTTTGAAGGGACCATAAAGGATTATTCAGTTCCACCGCCCTACCATGGGCAGGGACACCTTCCACTATCCCAGGGTGCTCCAAGCCCTGTCCAGCTTGGCCTTGGACCCTTCCTGGAATGGGGCAGCCACAGCTTCTCTGTGCCAGGGCCTTCACCACCCCGACAGGAAAGATCCTTTTCCTGATATTTCATCTGCTCTGTTTCAGTTTGAAATCATTCCCCTTCGTGCTGTCACTCCATACCCTTGTCCCAAGTCCCTCTCCAGCTCTCTTGGAGCCCCTTTAGGAAGGAGCTCTGAGCTCTCCCTGGAGCCTCCTCTTCTCCAGGCTGAACAACCCCAGCTCCCTCAGCCAGTCTCTGGCAGGCTGCGTCCTGGCAATCCACATATCAGCCTTGTAGGTTTAAACAAACCTGGAACAATGAATGCATCTCCAGGGCTGTTCAAGTGCTCCCAGGCAGGGAAACACTTTGCCAGAATTATCCTCTGTAGCTCACTTTCACCTAGGATTGAGGGAAAGAGAAATGCTTAGCTCAGGAATACCTTACCCAGAAGGGAGTGCATAGCTGGGTCGAATTGGATATGTTTCTGATCACAGGGGAAGCAGCTTTGCAAGGTTAAGGCTTCATTATATTGCCTGGGACAGGGAATGTCAGCAGTTTGTTCCTGAGGATGGAGTCTCCTCCATCCTTTCTGGGGAGGGCGATGCTGCCTCTGGTCTCACGCAACGTCAGCGCTCAGCTGCCTCCTGATTTCCTTCTCAAGGGCAGGAGGGCTCCTCTGCCAGAGCAACCCTCCCAGAACTAATTCAGCAGATGTTTAATGCACTTAAATATATATGAGCTTACCAGGAGCTGACAGTGCAGTCACACCAGGCTCAGTCCTCACAAAGGGACTCTGTGTCCTTTAGCAGCAGAGAAGCCAAGTCAGGAGAAATTCCTGGGCAAGATTGTCCCACTGAGCAGCCTCTCAAACTGCTTTGACTTCTCTCCAGCTAATTGCTCAGCATAGAAAAGTGGTTTGTCATTGTCATTGTACCTCTGCTAAGAAATGTGTGTGAGGATGTGGAGAGAAATGTTTTTTTCTGAATCTTTGAAAAGTAACACCCAAAGCAGAGCTGGAAGACAGAAGCCCAAAGCACCTGGAAACAAACCTCAGTGATAGGAATTGTGCTGGAAAAAGCAATAAAATCCATCTAAATTACATTTGGCATTTCCTTGGTTTGAGTTATTTGCAGAGAACCTGTTCTCTGACCCTTGGGTCTTCTGGTTTTAATTTGCCACCACTGCTGTTGTCTTTCTAATCTTGTGCTTTTCTTCCATAGGAAAAAGGCTCAACCTTCAGGAGTTCAAGTGCCATGAATTGGAAAAGAACCACATCAATTATTGTCACTGGAAGTGTCAGTGCTTCACTCTCTTCTCCCCCTTTGTCTCTGCAATCTCTTGGCCTTCTTTGTGTGGCAATTTTATTCACAAAACTATCTCAAAGTACTCAAACCCTTGCTTGTCACAGATTGCAGTTCCCAAATACCCTTTCTGCTCCAATCAGATTAGTATTTGCTACACTAATTACACAGAATTCTTAAAATATAATCTGGTTTTCCTGGGAAATCAATCGCCATCCTGGGAAGCTCATCTGCTTTTACCATCAATGTTTCATGCAGGCAAATAGGCTCCTCTGATGTGTTTATTAGGAAGTAATTATTGAACAAATCTGGACATTAATCAAGCATGATGATGGAGTAGATTGGATTTAGCTGGGATACAGTTACATATTTTTCACAATAACTGGTATGGGGCTGCATTTTGATTTGTGGTGAAAGTTGTGTTGGTGCTTTTACAACATCAAAGCCTCTTCTGCCTCTCACTGCAGGGACACAAAGAAATCTGATGGGCACATTCAGGAAAGCTGGCCCCAAGTGACCAAAGGGGTATTCCAGACAAACCATGGCACATTCAGGATATGAAGCTGGGGGAAGAGGAAGGAAGGAGGGATGTTCTCAGTGACGGATTTGTCTCACCAAGTCGCTGTCACACATGATGGAGCTCTGCTTCCCTGGGGCTGGCTGAACACCTGCCTGCCCTTGGCAAGGGGGGAAGGAATTTCTTGTTTTCATTTGCTGGTGGGCACAGCTTTTCTTTTCCCTATTAAACTGTCTTTACCTCAACCCACAAGTTTTCTCACCTTTACCATCCCATTTTCTTCATTGCCCCATCCTAGGAAGAGTGGAGGGAGTGAGACCTTGTGTGTGGCTCAGCTGCCCAGAGGAAATAAATCATGACATGGCAGAAAAAATTGTATAATCAAAAAAGCAAATATTATTGTGTACTTTAGTGCAAGGTTCAAGTATGTCTCAATTTCAAATAACATTATGCAGCATTGTCAGTTCCATGTCCCAGGAAAATTTTCTGCTTCCTCCAGAGTACTGCAAATGGGAGCCTAGGGCAGTATATTTATTTGTGGGAGAAAAGATCACCTATCTGAGCATCAGATGTAAGTATAGATGTACATGTGGCAGAACAAAAGAAAAGCTATCCATCAATATGCCTGACTGAAATGTTGAGCTCTTTGGATACGTGGAGGTCGACCTTGAAATTTGAAAGTTATGGAGCTTTTATGTGCACAGAGATTCTGCTGCAGATGAAAACAAAATAAAAGACTTGAGGATATAACTGAGTAGCCATCTGGGGTTTAAAATTTTCTTCTGATGCCTTTTTGGCTGAGTGAGAGAAAGAAGAATCAACTGAGAATATCAGGTAAATTGATAAATCAATCAGATATGTTTATGCCTAATTGCTAATGACAGGTTTTCCAACAAAAGTTGTAGCTTGTATCCAATGGTTGCAAAGGACACAGAGATCAGCACAGGAATGGTGTAGAGAATTCAGACAGAGTTTTTGAGCATTTGCCTCTCCAAACTGGGTCATTTAAGCTGCCACTGGAGGTGGGGACACTGCTGGCAAAGGGCAGTGGTCTCATTTTCCAATGTAATCTTTTCCTGTTTCTTTTCACTGAAAACAAAATCACAGCTGCACCTGGGGGAAAGAAAAAAAATCCTGCTTAGTGCAATAAATTCAAGTGCCCAGTCTTTCTCTTGGAGTAGAAATCACTTCATCTTACAAACTCAAGTGAGACCTTGAATTTAAGAGTTTATAGTTCCTCTAGACCTCCAGTAACCTGACCTGAGACAGCCCTAACAAGACAGGATGCCCAAACATCTCATTCTGTCAAAGTTACCACTTCACTTGGAATCAATATCTTTGGAAAAAAAAAAAGTACTTTCAGTCACAGACCTGAATGGCAAGACTCAGAAACAAATCTGATAAATTTGGCAGTCCATAAATGACCTGTGGGATGCAATCTTTGGCTGCTGCAAAGTCCTTCCAGCACCATTTGCTCCAGTATCCAGCACACCCTGATTCCCAAGTTCACATTTTAGCTGGCACTAAAATTAGAAAATCATTCTGTAATTCCCAAGCTAAATGCAGACTCAGTTTCAAGCAGCAAGAGGAAACCTTCGGCCTTCAGAGAGCTCTGATTGACAAGAATTATGTGACAGCACAGAGCGAGATGATTTCGTGATTTGCTAAAGAGGAGAAGAAAGAAGAAATTACTGAACTGTAAAAGCCATGAACTGCCAAGCAGACATTAAACCAGAGTAAATGTGTAAGAACAGACACCAAGATCTAACACTGCAGCCTCATCAGATTCTCCCACCACAGATGGTGCTTCACGACCTTCCTACACAGACGAGTCTCACCAGGAGAAATACCTGAGCCAAGAATTCCTGCTGATCAATCCCATCTACTCCCTCTCCACTTTTACTTTTGAGGTAACTGATGGGCTGAGCAGGGGGAAACAAAATTCACCCTGCTGCCTGTAGGAATGCCTTGCAAGGCAGCTAAAATGCCAAATAATGGAGGTTATCTGTTGGGAAGTGCCATGAATAAAACATGTTTTGCTGTCTGTGTGCATTTGTCCTCCCTGCCCTTCAGTGAAAGATCCCTGTTACACATCACGATTTGGAGAGCAGAAAAAAGGACCTGGGTGACTTTGCCCTGACTCTGCCAGGGCAGGAGCAGACAATGCTTCCCCAAAATAAGACAGGGCTATTTCTGACCCATGGGCCAAAGTTCAAAGGCAGAGACGTTCAAGCGCATTTAAGCTGACAACTCCCATCTGAATGAATAAGCCATTAAAATTAATGGGGCTTAATAGCCATCAGAGTTTTAAATATATATTACCTACTGAACACTTGTGTGGTTCTGGTCATTGTTTTGAAGGTCTTTCTATGTTGCCCACCCCTTAAAATCTCTTCATTTAATTTATGGTCACATTATTTCAATTGAAAAAAAAAAAAAAAGAAAAATCAAAATGAAGAAAAAACTGTTGAAAATTTGGAGAATTATTTTTTTTTAAGTGGAAGGAGGGTAGATTTAGACTAAATACTAGGAGGAAATTTTTCTGCCAAGAACAATGCAGCAACTTCTTGTCCCTTCTTTCCTTTTCTTTTTTCGCAGAAAAATCTGCAGGTCTTTCTCAGGTGGGATGGGGGTGTTGTTTTTGGTTTTGGGTTTGGTTTTTTTCTGAGAGAGAAGGTAGGGGATATTTTTAGTTTTGTTCATTTGTCTGTTTCTTTTTTTAAGGAAAATAAAAATACCCCCCTCCCCCCATTTTACCCATAAGAATAAAGATATCTTTATCCTTTATTACACTAGTTTAAGGTTTGACCCTCTCTTGTGTATAAATTATACACAGAAAGACATAAAACTGTTCAGTTATTCAGTAATTTATTGTGTCTTTTGACTGCCATGGACAGACAGGTAATGTAATCTACAGCATGAGAAAGATACAGGGAGGGAAAAAATATCTTCCATATAGATGGCTTGAAA
Source organism: Agelaius phoeniceus (assembly GCF_051311805.1). Classification (NCBI taxonomy): domain Eukaryota; kingdom Metazoa; phylum Chordata; class Aves; order Passeriformes; family Icteridae; genus Agelaius; species Agelaius phoeniceus. The sequence goes on along the minus strand of NC_135265.1, from coordinate 151,929,816 downwards.
CTGAAAGAGGGTAGATTTAGGTTGCATATCAGGAAGAAATTCTTTTCTGTGAGGATGAGGAGGCCCTGGCACAGATTCCCAGAGAAGCTGTGGCTGCTCCATCCTTGGAAGTGCCCAAGGCCAGGTTGGATGGGGCTTGGAGCAACCTGGGATAGTGGAAGGTGTCCCTGCCCATGGCAATAAGATGATTTTTGAAGCCATTTTCAAACCAAACTATTCTATAGATACTGAAATATACACCAAAAGACAGAAAAAATCATTGTAACAGGCCTCTGAATTCTGCCCATGCTGATAAATCACCTTAAACCCAGCCATGGTGTAAACACCCCAGAGAAAGCTTTCAATATCCAATATAACCCAGGAGTATCTGTTGATTTTGGGACAACAGAGCAGGTAATTTGATAACTCAGAGTGTCTCCAAATGTGGAACAGTAGCTTACAATATTTCTAATGTATTTAGAGACTGTAAGTCTGAGCCAGCTGAACCCTCCTTTATCTATTGGTACATTTATGATCACAAAAAACTCAAACACAACACAGGATTTTGCTCTCCTGAAACAACAGCAGATTTCTTTATTTGCTATTTTTGTTGTGAAAATTTTGCAAAGGCAAGGCTCTGTTTGGGACTTTAGGTATGAAATAAATAAATAAAAGCTTAAACGTGTTTTCTATGTCCATTTTTGTCAGAGGTCATCAGAATTCCAAAAATGTTATCGGGCATTAAAATTGTATTTGGAAGGGTATGAGACATGGGGTTTGTAAAATGTGAAAATCATGGGGGTCACACAAGGAAAAGTGAAAAAAACCACTGAACACAAAATAAGCTGGATTTTTTTTACAAAAATGCTCAGATATTTCATTATGAAATGTTTCTTCTTTGAAGTGAGCATAAACTAAGTTCTTTAAAAAAAATAATTAGCCTAATCAATACAATGAAATGTTTTGTTTTAATACAAACAGTTTTAAAAATTTTTTCATTGTGTTAATTTGTTTCATCAAGAAATATGTGAGTTGAATACAAACAATTGGACCCAAATTATTTATTTTGATTTGTTTGCATTGGGAGAATGTGGCAGGTCGGTGGGTTTGGGTGGGTTTTTTCCTCCATTTTGTCCACCAAACCAGATATTCCATTAGTTGCACAATTCTTATCTTGGAGTCATGCAGAGGTTTGGGAGATGCCACTTCACCTTCTCTGTTTCTGCTACTTAATCTCCTTAGACTGTAAATTCTTAGGATCAGAACTGATTTTTTTTTTTAAGAATTTGTGCCAACCCCTGAAGAAATGGCTCCCTAATCTCAAGTAGAATCTTTAACTACTTCTGTAACAGAAATAGTAAAATAGTGAGAGGAGCAATAATAACCACAGTGCCTGGGAACCAAAACTGATTAGGAGGCATCACTCAGTGTCACCTGGCAGTTGACCTTTATCTCAAACAGACACAGATTTCTTAATATATTTTTTTTCCCCCCACTCTCTGTTATTGCTGTGAGGCACAAGTTATATGTGAAAGCTGCTGCTGGAAAGCTACTCATTAAATTGTAATTTCAGTGTGCTGACATTTCAATGGGAGCTTTGCTCCCTGTGTGGCTCAACAATTTAGATTTGCAAAATATCGTGCAGGGCTTTATAAGCTTGGCTGTGTCAACTGCTGGTGGATTACAGCAGCAGAAAATATGGGGTAAAATGAATGGCTGGAGGTTGCTGTAGGGCTCTGTGTTCTATCAGTCTTCAAGTGAATAGAATTAAATTATAATATATGCTTCTGATCAGAAAAAAAAAAAAAAAAAAACCCAGAAAAAAAACGTTGCCCTTTCTTCCAAGACTGAAAAATCTTTGTGGTGTTTCCTTCACACATCTCGTGGATTTTGTGAGGATGAGGATGCAGAGCCATTGCCACTGAGAGAAAGGACCTCTCAGGGAACTGCTAAAGGCACCCTAACTAAAGGAGTGCTTTTTAGCAATCTTCTGAGCTAGAAAATGTTTCACCACAGTCTCTGTCCTGAAGATGGACAAGTAATAAGGGCAAGGACAGAATCAAGATTTGGGAAGCCTTGGGTCAACTTCTGCTTGATTCTACATATGGAGAAAGGTGTAGAAAGGTTTGTAAGGGTTTAACAGAGGGGTTCCACTTCCAGTGACTGATCAAACCTCCATCCTTGCCCATGTGGGGGTATTTAACCAACTGTACCCCCTCTCTTTGATTACAAACCAAGGGCCTTCCATTAAAAATAAAATTCATAGTGATCCAATATGACAAATGCCCCAACGTTCCTGAACATGGGAAGGGAACTTCTTGACATTTGCTCATATCTTTTTAGGTGTTTTATTGATTTTTCTCTGAACAGCAAATTCCAGAGCATCTTGCAGTTTTCTGCACAGTGTTGAGAAGCAGATTGTTAAACAGAGACTATCTCTAACCTTGATGGCAGCACCTCCAGGGCACAGAAGAAAAACTCTTTTGAATTAAAGTTCCAAGCAGCCATATTAACAAGCATATGATTACAGTACAAATTGCCCTGAATAATTCAGGAAGAGTCCTATCCAAAGTTTGATGGTAATCACAGCCTGGGAGAATATTATTAAAAATGAAACCTGCTGTCAGGGGAAAGAATCCACTTCTCTTCTCTTCTTTTCTCTTCTCTTCTCTTCTCTTCTCTTCTCTTCTCTTCTCTTCTCTTCTCTTCTCTTCTCTTCTCTTCTCTTCTCTTCTCTTCTCTTCTCTTCTCTTCTCTTCTCTTCTCTTCTCTTCTCTTCTCTTCTCTCTTCCAATCTTCCCTCTTCCCTCTTCCCTCTGTGATTCAGCCAGGAGAGAATTATAAAATCGAGCACTCTTCACTCACTTCACTGTGTCATTCTTGTTGCTGCTGCTTGCTAAACCCAAAATAAATGAAACAAATTTTGTCAGTCACCAAATCTATTGCTTGTCTTAGAGAAGAAATGTTCATTTGTGCCTGTGGGTGTGGACCAAGGGTTATTTTAAAAAACCTCATCTGAGTATCAGAGATGATGCTGGAAATGCAGCAAATCTCAGGTATTTATGATGTCCTCCTTTACTCTTTTCTTTTTCTTTTTTTAAATTTTTTTATTCTTAAAAAAGGACTAAAACCAAAGAAACTCTCTGGAGAGAGGAGTCTTTATTTCCCCATGGCACAAACATAACACATTGCACATCTGTCCCTTGGTGCCATGGGGCATCTGCTCACACCAGTGCTGAGATGCAGAACAGCCCAGTCCCCAGTGCCCCTCGCACGGATAAAATGGCAATGAGCGCTCCCCAGTGCTGAACTGGGCTCTCAGGAGTTGGGCTGGGGCCACCAGGAGGGCTGAGATACCAGGGGCTGGTGCTGGCTGGAGGTGAGGGTGTGCCCAGGGTGGGACAGTGAAGTGGTGCTTTAAGCACAGGTCTGTTTTCAGCTCTGCTGCTTCTCAGTTCCCAGAGCTGGGCTAAGTCATGGTGTCAGCCTTGTCTCTTCTACCATCTGTGCGTGTCTGTTTGCATTGAACAAGCTTTGGGGACAATCTCTTCTATTTTCTTTTTTTTTTTTCTTGCTCCTTTGTGCTGCACTTATCAGCAAAAAGCCCAGAAGCTCAAAGAGGATTCTGGGGGAACGTCTGCAAGTATAAGAATATTCCTTGTAAAAGGCAAGCAAGCCACAGAAATGCTCTCTGACAACCTGCACAGACCTGCCACTGCATCTTGTCAGACTTCTTGGGCAGAAAATGTTATCTTAGGAGAGTCTCAGTCAGAGAAACTTTCAGGCATTTCCCAGGTCTCCAGGTGCCTCCCTCCCAGGCAGAAGGGCTCAGCACAGCTTGGACCATCTTTGCAGAGCTCACACAGTGCCCAAAGAGTTTCTGGTGAAATGTTGCTGCTGCTGCAGGGACTCCTGTGACAACTTTCTGTCCTTTCTACCCAGCAACTCACTACAAATATAGGAACAAGCTGGGTTTGTTGGGTTTTTTTTTCAGGATAATGACTGACAACTCTGGTGACAGATTGTTGAGCTCTTGACATAAATGTGGAAGGGGGTAAAGGAAGTGAAGCACAAAGCAGTGGAGTGTGTGTGCTTGCACAGAAAGTGCCAAGCACCACAGCCTGAATGTAAGTTTTGACAACCTGAGCTGATGGAAGGAAGATGGAGACAAATGTGTCTGTGTTTGTGAAGGGTGAGAGCTGCTGTAAGCAGGGGAGCAAAACTCAGCAGGCTTCACTCAATGGTTGGAACAGGTTTTTTCTCTCTGCTCTGCATTCACAAGTACAGCTGTGTGTTTTCATGGCCAACAAGGCAGTGCACTAAAATACTGAAGCTGTTAGAAAATAAATGCTCTGATAATTCCAATTCCTTTTCATCTACTCAGTTTCTAATTTCCATATTGAAGCTTCAAGCAAGACACTCCCTCGTTAGTTTTGGGCTTGTTCTGTGTCCAGTTTCACTTTCTGGCCCTCAGATCTCAACACTGCAGTATTAGGTTGTCAAGGCTAAGAGAACCATCTAAATTACCCTTTTTTATTGCTCTGCCTTGAATAGAAACACTCAGATTGATCTAATTTGCTGAATTTTCCGATTAAAATTTAATTTTACAGAAACCATTTTTCTAGCCATTAGTCTCCACCAGATTTAATGTCAAAGGCTCAGTTTAGATTAGCTTAGACCCCTGCATTAAGAGCACCTTGTCAGACCCACTTTGGTACTCATAATATTTATCAGAATTGCAGAATTTCTCCCACTCAGCCCAAATTTACCAACTTTTAAGCAGAAAGCACAGCTCATAATCCCAGTCAAAGCGCAAAATCCTGCAGGGGGAGAACAAAAAACTGTATGACCAATTTTAAATGAAGCGTATTGAATAAGTGTTTCATTTAGAGTAGAGAAATCACTCATTGGGTTCTGAATTACATTAAAAAAAATTAAAACATGACTATGCAAGACTGCCATCAGATTGTGCCTTGATTACAAGTCAATAGATTTGTTTCAACAGTCATTACTATTTCTGGAATGTGAAATAACTGTTCTGGATGTAAGGACACAGTGGATCCAATGCTGGATTGAGCACAGCATCAACCTCAGCTGCTGCCCAGTGCCTTACTGGGAGGGACAGGAACTCTTGGACTGGCATTTATATGGAAAATCTCCTGCAGAGATATTTGTAGCCAATATTTCAGGCCAGTTTTGCTCCTGACAAACACAAAAAGTTCCTACTCCTGTGATTCATCCACCCACTATGGAAAAGCAGCCCCAGTTTTGTTTACAGGCCTGCTGTTTGGCCAGCATGCATTTTATTTAGCATGATGGGGCTTTTTAAAAAGGTCATCAGGAATTAAAATACAATTCCAGATAAAGTCGCAGGGGGAAAAACAACACAAACAGAACCAAACCAAACAAAACACACACACAAGTCCAAAACAACAAAAAACAAAAGAAAACAAAAAATCAACCAAACAAAAGAGGCAAAACCAAATAAATGACAAAAAAAAAAAAACCTATAAAAACAACCAACCTGCTCAATTTAGCTAAATAATGTCATTTCTTCTTCTAGATCATAATAAATTGTACTGACCAACATTAAACATGTGTGTTTGTAATAAAAGTGATTTTGCATTCATAAACATTTTATTTCTCCTCTTTTGGCCCCTTCCAGATCCCACCAAATGGCTCTAATGCAACAAGCAAGAATTTTCCTGATGGATTAAAAAAATTCATTGAAAAGGCAAGAATTTATCCTTGTTAAATGAATGTTAGGGGTCCAGGTATCCACATACTGAGCTGCACTGCTAAATACACGGGATTTATGGGTTACTTTAAGGTTTAACAGATTCGAGCTGGAATAAGAAGGTGTCTGGTACCATGGATGATGAGAAAAACATGTCCGATGTATCATAGGATCACAGAACAGTTTGGGAAAGGGATCTTCAAAGGTCCTCTAATCCAAACCTCCCACTATGTTCAACAGGACCAGGTTCCTCAGAGCCCTGTTCAACCTGACCTTGGATGTTTCCATGGATGGGGCATCCACCACCTCTGGATAACCTGGTCCAGTGTTTCACAATTTCATTATCAAAAAAAAATGTCCTCCTTTTATCTAGTCTAACTCTCCCCTGGTTTAGCTTTAAAATGCTGTTGGGCTGTCCTATTGCAACAGGCTGTATAAAAAATCTGTCCCCATCTGTTCTATAGTCCCCTTTTAACCACTGAAAGTTTCCAGTTAGGTCTGCCTGGAGCCTTCTCTTCTCCAGGCTGAGCAACCCCGGCTCTCTCAGCCTGTCTTCAGAAAAGAAGTGCTCAATCCTCAACTTTGTGGCAGCCTTTGGACCTTCTCCAGCAGATCCATGTCTTTGCTGTGCTGGGAACTCTGGAGCTGGATACAGCACTGCAGGAGAGAAAAAAGAGAAGAGAAGGGAAGGGAAGGGAAGGGAAGGGAAGGGAAGGGAAGGGAAGGGAAGGGAAGGGAAGGGAAGGGAAGGGAAGGGAAGGGAAGGGAAGGGAAGGGAAGGGAAGGGAAGGGAAGGGAAGGGAAGGGAAGGGAAGGGAAGGGAAGGGAAGGGAAGGGAAGGGAAGAGAAGGGAAGAGAAGAGAAGAGAAGAGAAGAGAAGAGAAGAGAAGAGAAGAGAAGAGAAGAGAAGAGAAGAGAAGAGAAGAGAAGAGAAGAGAAGAGAAGAGAAGAGAAGAGAAGAGAAGAGAAGAGAAGAGAAGAGAAGAGAAGAGAAGAGAAGAGAAGAGAAGAGAAGAGAAGAGGTTTTGCACAAAGGTCAATACGAGCCTCAAAAGAGAGAGGGCCATAGCCAAGTACATCATCTTTTACCTAAAAAATTATTTTTATTGACCAGAAAATATCTTCTGCCTTTAAGTCACAGAGGGAGATTGAATTGTGAACCCAGACTTGTTATAAATAGTGGTTCATAATTATTTGCAAAGTCCTTGCTGAAGAAGAGTAGGGCAGGGCTTACTTTGAGAAAATGAGACATGATACTCAGACTTTCCATTTCTTTTAATAAACAATTTATGTAAATTTAAATACATTGCATATGCATGCTTAAATTTGCTGCTCATAATGATGACAATCACAATTAAGCTCTGTTCTTCTGGCAGTAGCAATAATACAGAATGAAAATAAATAAATAATAATAACAAGTTATGTTTTCTGTGACCTTTTTAAAAAAACTTGTGAGTGAACTGCAAAATAGATCTTTTTAAAAAAACTTATTTTGGTAACTGTTTAATAAACACATGCATTTACTTAAGTATTTATGTGTTGCTTTGGGGAAAAATAAAGAGGGACTAAATATACAAGAAACCTATTTGCAAATGCAAATGCTAACTGTGAACACAAAGCATCTTCCATTGTTTAAATTATTCATGTACTATACATATAAGTTGAGTTTTTTATGATCAATGAAAGAGAACTGCAGTTAGAGCAGTGATACAGAGAGATAAGACCTTCTCATTATGTGAGCTAACGAAATTCATACTTCAAATGGAATTGCAGACACAAAAGCGAGTAAAACTTACTGAAATTTAGTCAAGCAGCTTTATTTCCAGGCCTAATTTAATGACTGGAAACACAGAGTGCTTGGATTAATATACATTAAACTTCTTATGCAAACATTTCTGTCAGGTAAGGGAGAGGATTGAGAAGGGATGGAGAAGGAAGAGAGGAAGTGCCAAACCAGTGACAATTTCCTGGTAGGGAATTCTCCTCCAGGCCCCAACCAGGCTGACCAGGGAAGAGGAGAAGTGCCCCAGTTCACCCTGTTTATGCCACACTCTCAATTTACCCCATCCCTGACTTTTAGGTACAGAATCCCTCTCTATCCCACAGGTCTTTTACTGCTGCCTCTTCCTGTCACTGCTGCAGCTCATCAGCTGCCCACACCCATTTGGGCTCATTGGGTTAATTAAGTCTCAATGAACTTCCTCTGAAGCTCAGCCAAAACCTTTGTTTTGCCATCCTGTGGCCATTCCATTGCAACTTTCCAGAGAAGAGGATTAATGAATATTCATGTTTTTGGAACACTTGGAGACATTTTTCCTCTAGGTATCTAGTTGTGAGTTCAGACTGAGTCTTCTGTAGCTCCAATGGAAGCTCCAATGGAAGCTCTCTGGAATGAGATTCTGCTGAAGAAATAAGGGCATTCCCCAGTCTGTAGTCTGTTTTAAGGCAGCTGGATATGCCTGAGAGTAGTGAATCTTGGACCAGACTCCTGGTCTGGGATAATTGGAAAAGCGGGCATTTATACCCAGGAAGCTGGCCTATTTGTTCCACATATTTTATCCTGTGTGGTTTTGCCTAGGAGACAGACAGGAGCATCCTAAACAAACAAACATGTTTTTCATTAGACATGCTACAACCTCTAATGGAAACAAATTCAGTGAAATGAGAGGAACAAGACTGTCTCATTGATTCCTTATCTACCTGCTGACACGGAAAATTAGCCGTTTCCAGTGGATCTTTCATCTGCTAATTATCCTCATTGATTTTGGATGAAGAAATGTATTGTCTGAATTCAACTCTATGTTCTGCCAGCCAGGACCTGTTTGCATTCTGACATACAGGACAAAGCTGAAAAAAAGGGCCAGGAATTCAATTTTCCTGCCACTTCCTTGCCCAGAGATGTCATGGGCTCCCCATCCCTGGAAGTGTTCAGAGCTGGGTTGGATGGAGCTCTGAGTAACCTGGTCTGGTGGGACGTGTCCCTGTCCATGCTGATGCCTTGTGAAGGCTGACCTGGAACAGAGACTGGACAGAGATAAAGAATAAAGTAGGGATTTATTAGAAGTCATAATGGATGCACCTTGGGCAGCACAAGAGCCCAGCCAGGGCTACACCCAAGATGAACCCAAAATGGTCACAAAATGGATGACCTGTTATGGGGTCTCACACTTTTATAAATTTTGGTCCATTTGCATATTGGAGTTAATTGTCCAATTACAGATGAAGTCTCATCCTTGTTTTTCTCTCTTCATTGTTTCTGCTCTTGGGCCTGAGATTTGGATTGTTGTCCTTGGTCCCCAGCTAGAGAAGGAATTGTTTTGTCTCCCTACTCTGTGCAGAGAGCTCACCATCCCCTAATATGAAGCTCAGAACTACACACTAAACAGTACAGAATCTGAAAAATATAAAAGCTAAAACCTAAAGCATCAATGTCAGGGGTTGAAATGAGATGATCTTTGAGGTCCCTTCAAACCCAAACCATTCTGGATGATTCTGGGATTCTATGATCACACCTTTCCCCTAGGATATCTGTGACACCTTTCCATTTGACTCAGGAAGTTGTGGCTCCTTTTGATTGCAAAAATAATTATTTTACTGCATTGCAGTGACACACAGAGCTGTAAAATTCCAGTAGTCAACCCACAGGAACATCAGAGGAGAGACAGGTAAAGAAGGGAGAAACCAGAAAGATGAAGTGGGGACGAAGAAGAGATGCTTTAACCAATATTGAGAAGTTTCACCAGGTTGCTCCATTCTGTAGAGAAAATAATAGACTACTAAACCCATCATAATGTCATTTAATTTTGTGCATGTTTTTGGCTAAATGTGGCTCAAACTTTCTGAGCTCAGAATAAGACAGACATGCATGGCAGTGCAGAAAGCAGCATTCAGAAAAACCTAGTTAAAAAAAACTTGGAATATTCCTTATTCTTGCTGTACTAAATTTGTGAGTAAGGAAATTGCATTTACATAAAAACAAGCCCTGTCTCTTCAGCAACACAACAGTGCCAAACAGAGTGAATCCAGCGTATTAAAATACCAGCCCAGATTGTCTCCCGAGCTTTATGGCTGCAGCAATTGAGAATTAGTACCATTAATTAGCTGAAGCTATTTGTTTTACAAATTACAATTGCATGTCTAATCCTGTAACTTTCTGTCCCTGAGGAGTTACTTAGTGAGAGCTCCACAGCAGAACCAGGGAATGAATGGACTTAACTTCTAGGAGCATCTGAGATAAGAAGAAAAGAACAAACTGTTATTTTTATTTCCCTCTGCTGCCTTCTTTCTTACAGTCTAAGATGAGAACAGAACACCACATCTGCCTTCTCTAAGCTATTAATTATTTTCCTGAATTTCTACTGCATTCAACAATTTTTTTCTAAATTTTTTTTATATTGGTATATTTTATTTTTTTCCCTCACTTCCAGTATGCAAGTGCTTTTGCAGCCCTTTAATCATTCCCACTGGTTCAGTCCAGCCCCCTCTCTTTATATAAATAGTTTCTGTCTTGATTTTGCCAGTTGAAAGGTCTGACCCACAGGTGCTGCACTACTGATTTGCATTAGGGCATCACTGGTTGGGATGGTCTTTTTGAGGGATATTTTACGTGGTCCCAATACTTTTAGTCAGAAACAAATCAACACCCTGGCTTCAAGTGTCTCCCATGAAACTCATTCCAATAAAAACTCTCACTTTGACAAAGGAGTGTGTAATATTTCTCTTGCAACTCTGCAAAAGAAAGTCAACAAGTTCCCTGGATACATCAAGAAAAGAAATTATTTCACAGAAGAATGGTAATATTTTAAAAGATGATTTATGAGCTGTTTTTTGCTCATGAATACCCAGCCTTGAAGTCCACTTGAAAGTGATTTTTTATTTTGGTCGTTGTTGATAAATGCTTTACCATCATAATAAAGTCCACAGCACATGAGGGAACATCTGAAATCTTGGACATCTATTGAACAGAGACAACTCTGCACATCCATTTCTGTAGTGATTCATGACCTAGCCACAGACTGATGGATGGCAACTGGGTGCTCCTAAGGAACAATCTCAATGTCTTACAGTCATGGAAAACTGCAGTCAACAATAATTTATTTATTGAGAGTATGTGGTGCTTTCATGTCTGACCGCATTACCCTGGGTTAAAAAAAAAAAAAAAAAGAAAAAAAAACACACCAAAAAAAGGGTAGAGAGTACATTTAATTTTAATTTGAAAGAATTGGTTCTTTTCCTTCACCTTATGTAGACAACAGCAGGTGGGTCACTGAGTAAAGGTGTGTCATAAATGGATGAAAAGACAGAGTTTTCTCTGTGATTTTATACCTGTGTTGAAAGTAGAGGATGTGTCTGGAGAGGCTTTCAGAGATCTCAGCTGAAAGGTGGAACCAAGAGTTTAAGCTTTGCATCAAGGCCCAGCCACAGAGTTTGCATCCCCACGTGGCTCCCTGGGAATCTGAAGCAGATGGACCCATCACTTCTTTGCTGTGGAAAATGACACATTTTATTGGTTTAGACCCAGATGAAATTTTGACCTTGATTCTGATAGACTTATTTTTACAGACATATTCCATTCTCTTGTTTTGCATTTCATCAAATACCTTTAAAAATTATCTGTATCTCTTAATATTTCTTCTTATTCTCTTCATTATATTGAAGAATTTAGGAGTTTTATTTGGTTTTGGACAGAATTATAGATTAACTGGGATGTGAATTAAGAAAAAAACACTTTTTCATGGCTTGGATTTCCAAATTTTTCCTGAGTATTATGTCAAAGTACAATTTACAAGGTTTCTTTGCAACTTACTATTTTTGAAAATGTAGCTTTTACAGACAATTCCAACAGTTTAAAATGTTCTTTTTTTAAAATATATTGAAAACAAAGTATCAGGGTATTTTTTTCTTTAAACCTAAGGCTATTTCTGTAAACAAAATAAGTTTATTCTGGAAGGTTTGTGGAAAATACCATCTTATGACAAATGTATTTGACAAAAGGCATACACAGTCAAATCGCTGAAATGCGCCTGCAGACAGAGACTCAGCTGAGATTAATCTCATGTTTGGGTCTGAAATGTATCAGAGAAGAACTTTTTGCTCTTCCATGCAGGAGATCTGCAGCAGAAAGATGCCACTTGGGTTTAAAGATGTTTTTCCAGAGGGACGTTCCTTGGTGGCAGGAGCAGGGCCAAGGGTTGGGAAGGAAGGGATCCCAATTCTGAACAGAATTTCTGCACTGTTCCCTGTTACAGGTGACAATAAATGGTCTTGATAGGCAATGGATATTTATGTTTATGAGTCAAGATCATTTTGATCTAAGTTGTTTTCTTGTATAACACAAGCCAGGGCACGTACACCCTCATTCTGCTCCTGAGAGTGTGCATTACTATCTCTTCATGTAAAGGTGAGTTGATTGCATCTCTGCATGTGGTAAATTGTTCTCCCAGTTGAATATTTGGGGTTTATTTATAATCTGAATTTATCTTTTTTCAAATAACAGCTCCTGCATTTGACTATTCCATTGAGTTGTGCACAGTATCAAGCTGTTACTTATCAATAATCTGTTCTCTTACCAGTGAAAAAATCTTTAAACTTACATATAGACCCTAATTAAGTTCCTTGCTAATCTCCTCTTCAACATATTCAATGCATTTCACACTCTGAGGAAGCTGAATTACTGTTTCCTAAGCCCTTTGTAGTAATCTAATTTTTTCCTCAGTGTGGGTTTCAGAAGTGCTTCCACATTATCTTTGTATTGCTATTAGCAGTTTGCTGTTTGACATCTCCAGTGATTATATTTATCACCATATTGCAGTCTGACTTGGTGAGCTGTGCTGACTGGAGATCAGGGCAAAGCAGATGTGCTCTGCACTTCAGGTTAATTTTCCCAATCCTAAATTAGCACGAGCTCTGAACACATTTATGATACATTAAATATGTGTTCACACACTTCAGCTTAGTAATCTTCATGACAGTCCTGCAAAGCAAGGCAATACTGTCACCCATTTTTACTGAGACAGAACTGAGACACGAGCAAAAAAAAAAAAAAAAAAGAGAAAAAAAAAGAAGTCTAATCCTTGAAAGGCATTTAAGTAGGTAAGAGAATCATATTGGAAAATTTAATATAAAAGACTCAGGCAAGACTTGTGGGGAATTGGCACATATGTCTCAGACTCAATCCACAGGGCTGTAAAATCAGGAAAGGGAGAGCATGGCTGATCAGGGTAGGAGTAAATTCTACTGTCAGCCACATGAAAATATTCCTAAACTGTGGGATTCAGGATGTCCTCTCTGCTTTCTGTGGGCACGTGTCAGCCAGGCTGGGAATTTGTGTTAGGGCTGGACCTGGGCACACATCACACCACTTTCCACAACAGAAATTCCCAACAATCCCTTTGCACCACAGAATAAGAGAGAATGATGTTATAATCGGGGTAAATGGGAACAGGCAATTCAGAATGTCTCCACACATCAGTTTACATTGAGCTGAAGGGGTGGTCTGAAACCCCATGTGGATGACAAGCAGAGTTTGGAGAGACCAAAGCATTTCCCACCTCCCAGCTCTTACCATGGAGCTTGAGCATTGCAAATCCATTTCTCTTGTGGGTCTTTCCAAGTCACTCATCAATCAGAATTTTATTTATTGAGCCCATAGGTAACACCTCCACACCCCTCTGACAAAATGGCCTGGGGACTTCTACCTCATATCAGACCTTGGAGGAACCCTCATTCCTCTCTTGGTTTTAGATCCTTTTTTTCCCTGAGCTCCAACCCCTTCCCTGATGTGGTCCTACTCAGTTTTCAGGCTCACAGCACCAGAATCAAATATTTGTGGTGAAAACAGCCAAATGCTGTTCATGAGGATGTTTGAACTCACATGGGGTATGTAAGCAAGATTCTCAGATAGCTCAATTCACTTTTCATCCTTTGAAGGTTTAGTTCAATGAGTTACGTGATTCTAGGCAGGAGCAATTTACAGTAACATCACAGGTAATTTGGTCATATTGAATTTCACTGTTTAATTCAGGAATTTTGTAGGAGATTTTTGAAAAATAAAGTGTAATTTTGCCAGCCTGCTGCTGAAATTCAAGCTTGGGAAAGTATTGCATAGTTTACTTATTTAATTCAGCTTTTTACTAAGCTGCTATTTATACTTCTGTTGGAATAATCACAAATCACTGATGAGCTTGTCAGAGATTGTTTAGACTGGTTCAAGGTCATAAAACAAAGTCAGGTGGAGGAGTCATGGTGGGGGAATGCAGAATGAATATCATGGTGAGTTCCATGCAAGGCAAGTGAAGATGGAGAAAACACTGACTCTGTAATAAATCTCCCTGTTAGAGAGGAATGAGCACAGATCTCCCCAGTGCCCACAGATTTCTTTATTTTCTAGTCAGGAGGAAAAAATGTGTAAAAATCTACACACATATACATGACCAAAAATGGCTTTAACCCCTTCAGTAAATTTCCTTTATCTTATTTCCAAGCCTCTCTCTGTCACAGAGAATATCAGAGAAACCCCTAGAATGTTCATGTATGAAATGTCCCATAGATCTGAGAAAACAGTGAGGAAGGAATTGTTCAGAAATATTCATGTCCTTGCATACAAAGGCAATGAGGAACAGATGATTCTCCTGTAGGACTGTGAGACCTATAGAAACCATCTTGGGATTACAGAAAGGTTTGGGCTAGAACATATTAAATAGCAAGACAATAAAATATTTGATTTTTGTAGAAAATATTTTAGATACCACATTACTGAGTGTATGAATCTGCATGTAATGAATTACATTATTAATTTAGGGAAAAAAGAAAAAAATCTCAAAATATTTAAAATCTTATTCTGACATTTTAAATTGTAATCAAAGCTTATTTTCATTTTTGAAAATTCAAATATAGCTAGATTTTGTCACTGTGACATAATCATAAGATCTTCTGGAAAAGTATTTATGATCTTCTGAACATATTTATTTGCAAATAATTAACTCTACTTCCTTAGGAGCTTGAAAGCTATGGTTGCTCAGGTTTTCTGTTGCCAAGATCTTGCAGAAATACTGAAATACATATTGAAATTTTTAAAATTACATCTGACTCTAATTGATTTCTATATATTCTCATATTTGTCTAATTTTCATCTTCACCTAAACCTGTAGAGGGTCACAGATCAAAATGACTAAGCTTTTATTCTCATGTAGATAATTTGGTTTAAACTAAAAGAGTAAAATCTTTAAATTACCAAATTATTTATTTCCCTTATGCTTCCAAAATTTTCAACCAAAGCATGGAATTTTTGTTACTACTGATGTGTGCATGGAGGTCTCATTCCTTCCCTGGAAAATGTCTTTACGCTGATTTTGTTCTGATGTTCTCTGCACTTAACTTGGATTTGGCTTCAGCAGCCCAGAGGACGTGGGAGGTTTTGGAGCTCTGTACATGATCTATATTTTAACACTGAACAGATTGCCCAGGCAGGGTGTGGAGTCTCCCTCCCTGGAGATATTCCAGCACTGTCTGGACACAATCCTGAGCCTGTGCTCTGGGATGACCCTGCTGGAGCAGGGAGGTGGCACCAGGTGACCCCACTGATGTGGTCCCTTCCAGCCTGACCAGTTCTGTGATTCTGTGAACATAATTAATTAATTAATTAATTAATAATAACAAAAAAATATATATTCTAAAAGATAGCACTAACCTTAACTCATTCTGATTTTAAACCGGTCTATATTTAGCTGGTAATAAGGTATTAGAGTGCTCCTGTCAGCAGTGCTGATCTCATCTCAGCTGGGCAGTGAGCAGCCTGTTAAATGATTTTCAAAATGCAGAAAAGCCACGAGGCCTGGCTGGTAAAAGGAGAAGAAAGGGATGGTGAAAGCTTTAGGGTTCGATTCTCCATGGTCTCTGAGATATGATGCTAATTCAATATAGTACAAATTACTATTCAAATTCATTAGCATCACACTAAGCAATATGCAATCACAGCCAAGTTCACAATTAGCATTAATGATATTCTCCAAGTGGGGAGAAAAAATCGCAGATTGAGTTTTACACTCCAGACAAGACAATACAAGGGAAATAATGCCAGGGATTAGTGTCTAAGACAGGAATTTATTTCCAATGTGTTTACAAGTCCCAGAGCTCAAGGAGCCTGAAGTTAACACACAGATGGGACATTTCTCTCTGCAGATATTCCCACCCAGCTGCTCCCACTTTCACCTGATGCCTCAGTAGCTACCAAATGGAACTGGGGGCAAAGCTGGAGTTCCTCTAAATTACCTTTGCCTTGACTGATAGGCCCATTCCTCACCAAATCTTTGTTAGCAGCTTTTTGGAAAATGAAATATTCAGTTCTGGATGTCCCTTTATGTCTGCTCTGACTGCAGGGAGAGTCTGACATCATTTCTTAAAGACCAACCAGTGAAATTTTAACAGATGTAGCTGGTGAAAAGTGGGGTTTTTTGAGTCCACATCCATTAAAAAATTATTCATAGATTTTTGAAATTTAAGAGATTGTTATTTATACTTACAGAAATTATGATTATCTTGGTTGCTGCACCACAAAATTCACTTGTATGGCACCTGGACTGGCAGCAGCTGGATTTGCAAGGCAAAATTCTTACAAGGTTTTTCAACTTGTTCAAAATAGATTTGTTCTTACACAATCAGTGGCAGAGGTTGCAATTCAGATTAGTTTTGTGCACCCCAAATAATGGGCTGGTTTATTTTAAAATTGCTTTTGCATGAATGAATGTAAGATTTTAGTCTGGGAGGAGAATCTTTTAAGAATTTGCTTTTTAAAGAAATGCAAACCTTTCATTGCCGAAGAGAGTAAAAATCATAGAAATTTGAGCAATATTTTATATGAGTCCTGTGTTTAACAAGGACACTGCAGGTACCTTTCTCTCTCTGGCATATAACCTCCCTCTTATGGTGTCAAAATGTGACTTTCCTTTTTGTTGTTAAAGAAAATCTAACCAATAAACACTGTGGCACACAATTCTGTGTGTATGTGTGTGACCTTCTTTCCTTTTAATCATAATTAAATGAACTAGGTTATTTAAGACGTGTTTAAAAAAGCTAAAAAAAGAACTTCTAGGTGAAGAACTAACTAAAATGTAGAATTACTGTGGGCATCTATAATCAATTACCAGGAAAATTGTTAAAACTTGAGATATAAAACATTCTATTTCTGAAAAATCCAAACTAATTTGTAATTCTAATATCATAAACCCACTAAATATTTTGAAGATGCAAAACACTGATTTATTTTTCCTTTGTGGAGCTCCCACCCTTCCTGCTGCCTGACAATTCATTGTCTTGGGAGAAGCTTTTTAGTCACAAGGCCCCTTTTTTATCTTCAGTACATCAAAAGACTTGCAATGGTTAAAAAAAAAAATAAACCAAAACTTATCCCAATGTTTCAATACATCTTCATGAACTGAGAAATCAATTTTCTGGGGAATCTTTTTCAGATCTATTCCCCCTCACCCACTTCCTCTAGAAAAATGCTCACCTGTTTGGGATGGACTGAATCGCCCTCCAGGAATGTCATGTTTTATCTCAAGATGCCTTGGACCTCAACAGCAGTTTAATATTCATAGAAAATCACAGGAATGCAATGGTAGAAACTGAGATTCATGGATGCAGTTCTCTGGAGGAGAAATCAAAAACCACCTCTGCCACGTTTCTGACCTAAGGCAGGGTCGAACCTTATCTAAATCATTCCTGACGTGTGATTGACTCTCCCATTCACAGCCAGGGCAGAAGGAGATTTCATGCTCACAAAAGCAGAGTGCAGGGGTGACTCCTCTGGCTGGCTGAAGGTTTTTTCCCTGATGTTCAACCTAAGGAGCATTCGTTGAACCAAATAATTGCCTGCTGAAAGGCACCCAGAGTTCCAGGTACAGTGACACTCTTTGTTATGCAGATGGAGAGAAGCTTGACTGAACACCCTCTGTCCTGAGCTGTGCCCTGGATTTTCAGGATTACACCACGGTTCCACTATAGGACAATTTACTGAGGATTAAGCAAGAAACAAAAATGATGGGCACACATTTGTATTTGTATAAAATGTCTAAAGATCTACTTTTCTTATATATTAAGCAACACAGTTATCAATCTAGTGCTCCTATAGAAGCACAAAAATGTAAATGATATTTTCTGGGTGTCTTCCTGGCTTTCCAATATTGAATTGATGCTGTCATAAACACCAAGACTAGAGAAACAAAAATAATCTCTTATTTGTACTTGGCACTGCTGAGGCTGCATCATTAATTTTGGGTTGTTTTCAGCCCCATCACTAATACTGGGCTCAGTTTTGGGCCCCTCACTATAAGAAAAATTTTGAGGTGCTGGAAAATGTCCAGAGAAGGGAACAGAGCTGGGGAAGGGTCTGGAGCTCAAGGCTGGTGAGGAGCAGCTGAGGGAGCCAGGGGGTTCAGCCTGGAGAAAAGGAGGCTCAAGGGAAATGGGTCAGACTCTTCTCCCAGGTAACAAGTGATAGTACAAGGGGAAAAAGCCTCCAGTTACACCAGGGGAGGGCAGATTGGATATTAGGTAAAATTTATTCATTGAAAAGTCTGTCAAGGATCAGAACAGGCTGCCCAGGGAAGTGGTGGAGTCACCATCCCTGGAGGTTTTCAAAAGAAATGCAGATGTGACTCTAAGGGGACATGGCTGAGTGGTGGACTTGACACTTGGACTTGATAATCTTAAAAGTCTTTTCCAACCTAAAAGGTTCTGTGATTCTGTTTCCTTAGAAATTTCTCGCTGTGGACCTGTGAAGTCCTCCTTGTCCAGCAGCTCACTGGAAGTTGGAATATTCTCAACATACTCCCAGAGAATACCCTCTAGGTAGAGACAGAATGATATTTTCTGTCCAAGCCTTGAAAACCTTCAAGGATGGATTTTGGTCACTGGAAAGTGTCTGGCTTAGCCACAAGGGTCTTCTGCTGGAATTCCCAAACTTCCTACATAATGGAACACCTGTTCCTCAGATTTCTTTGCAGATCTTCTGACTCTCACCTTTTTCCTACTGAAGTTTCTTCAGGAATTCTGCCAGGATTCATCATCTGCTCTCCTAAACTCACTCTTGCCTGTTTTGCTTGCCTTCCCAGCCTTCTACTCCATCAATTCAATCATCTCATCTTCACTTCTGTGGCCACAATTGCCAGCAACTCTTCCCAGTCCAAGAACAGCATCACCCCTGACTGGCCCCTCTGGCATTTGTATAAATAAAGTCTGGCCAGCACCATCCAGAAAGTCCCTGCACATCTTCCCAGTGCTGATCTGCCTTTCTGTGGGATGCTGGATGTGTGAAAAACCCCTGGTGGAGTGCAGGGAGCAGTGTCTGAGACAAGACTCTCCAGTCCAGGCTGCTCTCAGTGTTTCACAGCTATTTTCTACACAAGTGAAAGCCTTTGTGCTTCAAGTATTCCAGACTCTGCTTACTGAGAGTCTCTCATCACATTTGAGATAGAAAAAATAGCTAAAATATCAGGAGAAGGATTCTTTCCTTCTGATTTCACTTCATTTTCCTTCTTATACTTATTTAGAGGGAAAATGGAGCATTTCAGCATCCCTCTTTACCCCATAGGTAGGAGACTGTGAATCAAGACAGGGAATCAAGGGGTGTGAGGTCTATTCACAAATATGAAATTTAGGTTTTTCTCCTCTTCCTTTTTTGATTTTGAAGTCTATATATTTGCTTTCATTTAATGTTAATGTTCTTGTTCCACTGTATTTCATTTATCTGTGGAAGAATCCATCTTCCTCTGGCATTTCAAATAAGAAATGCAATAAAATTAAGGTTGTAACTGGAAACTTCACATATATATACACAAACTTGCATATGATATATATGCAAAGTCTGCTGTACACACACCATAATGTAAAACTGGTGTGTCTCCGATCTGATTTTATGCTAGAAAAGATGGAAGATGCTCCAAAATTTTTCTAAATCCACAGGAAATTTTGTTTCACTGCTGGAGCCCTGTTCTTCAACAACTGAAAGAACAGTTGACAGTAAAATTATTTTATTAACTCACAAGGGGAAATGCACCAAGGAGAAGGATCTGCAGTCTTCATATACCTGAGGTCAGAAGTTATGGATTCATTCCTCACTAATTTCCATAATGAAAGATAAGTGGCAACAAAAATGCAGTCGTTATCACACAAATGATTTTTTAAAAAAATTAATCACTATATGCTCTAATTACTACCCTTTTATCTGTCCTTACTTGCACTTTTGCTTGAGGCTTTTGGCAGATGAAATCAAGTGAATGGAGAAGTATATTTTAGCTAACAAGCTTCCTAGTCTAAAAATTCCTCTCGAGTGCGTGATTCAAGCAAATTAGGAAACAGAGAGAGAGAGAGAAGGGAGAAGGAGAAAAAGCAAATGGCAGACGATTGCCTCGCTAATTTAATCCTTTTGGTACACAATTAGCAGACATCAGGCTGGTCGATGGGAGCCTGCCCCGCAGGTCAGGATTTGGCTCTGAACAGCTCCTGGAGTGTGCTGGGCTCTGCTCTGCTCCGGGGAAGCTCCTCTGAGCCTGCACCTGACAGCTTGCCAGGGATGAGCTGTCAGGAAAGTGCCACTCGGAATTTCCTCTCTCCCTGATGGCTTCTATTATCTGGTAAACAGCAGCCCAAATGTGTTATTTTATAACTCTCTCTCATCGTCACAATGCTGGGCCAGGTTGGTGTTCTGGCAGGACGGATGCTGAACAAAGCTCATCCATTCTCTCTATTTTGGGTAGCTATGGAATAAAAAAAAAATAAAATAAAATAAAAATGACACACCTCCAGCCTGTCGTGCATCCCTGCAGCAGAGTAGAAAAATTGATGAATGACTGCTGGAAGCACATCCTCACATCTTTCAGGCTGGAGGCAGTAGGCTGGACAGTGAAATCCTGTGTGGAATGGAAAGCAGCTGGTTGATGGGACTTGCTGCTGTGCTCAAAGTTCAACTGCTGCTTAGATTTGGGGTCAGAGGAGAATGTGAGTGTTCCCTCCAGGCTAAATTGGCAAGCGGGATTGTTTGTTTGCTTTTATGTCTTCCTCTGCAGGCAACTCATTGTCAGCTTTCAGTAATCACCTTTTTTTTCTCTCTTGAGTTGTCTAATTGATTAACAGAATTATGTTGTCACAGCAATTTACTCTTTAGCCCAGAGTTTGCTGCTTCTGCTGCAAGCCTAAAAATGGGAACATGCAGAAAGTCTTGTATTTTCCCAATCTGGTGTTCTTATATAAGATTTTCCCTTACCCTACACACCCAACTTCACTGTGATATGGTACCATAGACCCCTAATTTACTGCATCTCAAAATGGATTACACTGCTAAAATTAGTTGAAACAAAATTCTGCAGTGCAGGAGCCTGAGGAGTCAGCTCCCTTCCTTTTATGGGGCCAGTGGATAGGAACAGACATGGCACATCTGATCTATTTTAGATGTCAGATGTATCACATCCCAGAAATGTCTGTTTCTTTCTGTTGATTCCTTTGATTCTGGGAAAAGAGTAGAAATCTGGGTTTGTAGCTCAGAAATATGCAGTTGTATTGAAGCAGGAAAAAAACCCTATTCTTAATTTACAAGTAATTCTTCCTTATTCTTTGATTTATTTTGCATATGTGGTAATAATAGATTCAGACGTCCAGCAGATGCTGAGTTGAAATAATCTACAAAGCAGAGAATCCTGGAAAAATATAAAAGATCCATGTTTTCCTTACCAGGCATATGAACCATCTTGAATCCCTTGTTTCTGTCCAAGATATTGGAGTTTCTTCAAATATCATACCAGGGCATTGTAGGAAAAGTTGATGGGAGAGCTTCTGATAATTTATTTCTAACATAATGAGAAAATGCAGACTTGGGCCATTATTAGCAAGATCATCAGTAGCCAGACACCTTGAAAATTATACTTCTGCTGCCTGAACTTGGATTTGGGGAACCAAAGGATTTGTACATAATAAAGAAGTGATAGCAATGAGACCTTACATCATAATAACAGCAACAATAATAATAATAATAATAAAATAGGAAGGAGAAGGAGGAGAAGGAGGAGGAGGAGAAGGAGGAGGAGGAGGAGAAGGAGAAGGAGAAGGAGAAGAAGGAGAAGGAGAAGGAGGAGAAGGAGAAGGAGAAGGAGAAGAAGAAGAAGAAGAAGAAGAAGAAGAAGAAGAAGAAGAAGAAGAAGAAGAAGAGGAATTTTTTGTACAGATAGATAAGGTGTCTGATGTCATAGAACACTATCAATTATTTTTAGGGGCACCTGGAAGCTAATTGTGCCACTTTCCCTATCGGTATTTCAGAAGAAATAAATTACTTCTCTAGGATCTAGGAGTTGATCACAATATAATGCATTTCTCACAAATTTGAAAGGAAAAAACCCACCACTAATAGCAACAACAGCAAAAATAACTAACATAACCTTATGCAACCAAAAAAACCTTTCTGATTCCTGAGTGAAAGTCTAGCAGTTCCTTGTCTGTGTGATTGATACAGCTGCAGAAAACTCATCTTTGTTTTTTCAGTACATTATCCTCTATATTAGTTCCTGATCTGAAACTGTAATCCTAAAGGCGTTTTATGGGATAAAAAATTTATCTTCAGTTGGAGATATTATCTGAAATTCTAGGCAAGAGATCTTAATTCAGAACAGGAACACTCCTCAGAATAAGTGAATGCCAATATTCCCTGAGCCTATGGGAAGCATGGGAAACTTTCAGTGCCTTTCTGAAATGCTGGGCCCATCTAAGATCTCAGCAAGATAATAATGCTGCTATCAAAATTGAAGACATGGATGGATTTCACGCTCTTTCTGAAAATCAGATCTCTCTAAATTGCTTTACATTATATACCAAAAAAAAAAAACAAAACAAAAAAAGTACCAAAGAAAACCATCAGAAGCAAAACAAACCATCAGTCCTTTGAAAGTCCTTAAAATGACCTTCATACATCCAGAGGATAGATTGCTAATAACACCTGAAAAACTACTGAAAAATTTGTGTATTTTTGGGTGTCATAATTACCCAAAGATATACCAGATGGTGCAACTGAAATGATTGGTTTAAACTTCCCCATCTCCAAAACCATATTTTAGACACAGACTTAAATGAGGACATTAATGACTTGGGGAAAAGGGGAAAAAAAAAAAGCCCAGAGGAAAAAAAATAGAAAAAATCATCAACAAGAACTAAAGAAAGTTGTATTGAAAGTTGTATTTATCATTAAATAAATACCTAGAGGTTTGTAGCTGAATTATTCTTTTTATCGACTATACTGACCAGATATCACATAGACGAAGGTAACTTCACATAAACAGCTGCATTTAGAGATATTAAAGTGGGATTTCACCTCACCATAGTGGAAATTTCCCTTCCCAGTTGTATCTGGTGTATTCCAGGCTGTCCAGGATGTCTCCATAGGGCTGAAAACACAAAACAGTGGATCCTGGAGGGAGCCTCCCCTTCCTGGAGCAGTGGCTGGAGCTCAGGTGGGACTCCTTTGTAGGCTTCAAACAGCACCAGGTTACCTGGGAGTCTTTCACATTCCCTGGCTCTTGAAAATGCTCATAATGTCCTTTTCTGACCTCTGTCTTCTTAGATTGTTTGCCTTTATGAGAAAGGATTTTCTGTTGTTATGACACCTCATTCCTTGGGTGGATCTGGGTGTCCAAAATGTTAAATAACATGGAGTGAAAGAGACAATGCAAGGGATGCGAAGCAGAAAATTACATCAATTCTCAGGAAATTTACAATAAGAATGTGTTTTATAATATTTTATTATTATAATTATTAAATTGGTGTAAAGCCTTGTAATAGATAAGTATTTGGCATAGAAAGAAGAAGGTGAGCTCTCCAAATTCCTTCCTCATCAGTAGGAACATAGTTAGAAATAGGGTGAGAAAGGACATTTTCAATAATACTGATTTCTTTATTTTCCCCACTGCCTAAGCAAATGTGCATGATTCAAAATGGGACCCTCCAAGGTATGAGTATTTCCAAGCCTGTAGTGTCTCTGAAATGAGGATGCTTTCAGGACATCTTCTTGCTGTAACAAAACTTTAACCTCAAAGGATCTTTGTGATCCTTATTTTGGGAGAAGAGTCTTCCAACTAATTTATGGTGACATTAGAGGATAACAACATGCACAGTAATGAATTCTCTTTAGCCTTTAGGGCTGTAGCTTTGTTTTACTGTCTCCAGGAAAATAAAAGTGGATCCATGGAAATATTCTGCATTTGTGTTTTAATTGCCCCTGAGAGTCTTAACTGTCTTGTAAAGAATGCAACTTGTAATGGTATGAGAAAAGAAAAGAAGGATGTTTTCAAGCTAAGTTCTTAGAAAAATAAGAGGTAAACTTCAGCAGCAGCAGTGAAGATCTGAAACACTGAATATAATTAGATTTATTATTGTTTAGGGTGAGCATTAAGGAGAAACACATGGAAAGGGTCAGTTAGTCTTGGACAGGACAAGAAGGAATACAAGATGGGATGCACAGGGTGAGACAGACCCTCTCTCCATGAGAAAGAATCTTATGGCTTGCAGAAATTTTACAGGATTTCTTAGCTAAATTAAATAACTCTGCACAAGTGAAAGGGTTTGAAAGGCAATCAGACATGATAAGACTCTTTCAGACTGCAGAGCTGACCTGCATCCTTCATGTCCCCTATAAAGCAAGTCAAAGGTAATAAGAAAGGAATAGGGTTGCACTGTCTTTAAATCTGCTTTCTATTTTGGTTTAAAAGCTTTGTCTTTGACCTTTCATCGGGCATCACATGTATTCTGAAGAGGGGAAGATGATAATTTGTTTAAGCAGAAGTCTCATGATTTAAAGTGACACTGGTACCAATATTCTTTCCTGCCATTAACTACATGATATTACAGGATTTCTGTGCAGTTATAAGCACTGGGAAGAAGGAAAAAAGGAGTGTGAAACATAACAGAACCCACCTTTCAGTGTGCTACCTCAGGCCAAAATAAGAAGCTTGTCTAAGAACTCAATATCAGACAGAGATAAAAATCCTCCTGTTTAACCAGTTTCTATTTCTTTTAAAAGGGATGGAATGTATTAGTGGAAATGGAATGGATTTTCCATTTGCTTTAATAGAGTGGAACGGATTACCCCAGTCTGGAGGCCAGAGCAGGCTCCAAATCACAACAAAGTAGAGATTGACATTTTCCTTACCCTTCCTGTTCTTTGGGAAAAGTTGGGAGTGCAATTGGGGTCCTGCCCAGCCAAGCTGCCTCGCTGATGTGCTGGCAGTTCCTAAGGCCAGAGCTGAGGGACCAAGGTAATCTCATTGATCCACACAAAGCACCCTGTGACATTTCACAAACTTCTCTCCAACTTTCCAATTTCACTTGGATGTGCCTTCAGCACTAACAGTAAATGAGTTACTGTTGTAGGGGATGCTTCCAATAGCCAAAATATATTGCCCTTGGTTCCAAAGCCACAACAAAATATGGCATTATGGGTTAATGGCACCACTTCATGAGCTGAAGAGACAAAACTGGATGTCACAATGATCCATGGCACAGGAGGAAAGTTCTCAAGTTTTCTCTTTGGACTAACCAGTGTGGAAATTTTTCCCTGCTGCAGAAACTGCTGACATTTGGTTATGATTTGGCAGACAAGGCAGGGAATGGAGGACAAAACAAAGGGCAAGTGAAAAGAAGAAATAAAGCATGGGAAGAGGTCTGGAAGGAATGTCATGTGCTCTTTGGAGGATTATGTAATTAAGGGCCTTTCTTTCCAAACTCAGAGACCCAGGGATGAGTCCAGGTCCCTGTAACCTAATCAGTGCATCCAGTCCAGGTGGGTGAATCAGCCAAAAAACACTTTCTCAGGAAAAACTGGAGGGGTTCCTGCCTGAGAAGGATCAGGACTTACTGTAGGACTCAGAAGCATAAAGGATGTGGGCATGTGCAAGAATGGAATGTTTAGCAGGAGCAAAGGCAACAGAAGGGAGGGGTCAAGATGGACCCAGAAGGAAAAAAGAATGGGAAAATAGATGGGAAAGAGTCATGGGCAAACTGTCTGCTGGGCAGGATGTTTGTCTGGCTGAGCCCTTCACCACAATTTATCCTGTCTTATTCCTCAATCCTGCTGCTTTTCTCCTGTGCTGGTGAACTCACTGTTGTGAGCCAGCACTTAAAGGTGATGGGCTGCAAGCCAGGCTGGCTGTGAGCAGGATGGGAGCTCTGGTGCCAGACTGGTGCCACCAGGGGTCTGAGAGTCCTGGTAAAAGCCTCAGGCAAGGACTGGGACCTCAAGACCAGCTGTTCCAAAATCTGTCTGAGTCCAGCTGCTGGAAAAATCCCTACTGTGTCTATTCCTGTAGCAACTTCAAACCCAGTTAGCTGGGGAGGAGGAAGGCAATGCATGTTCATGTTTGTGTGAGTGCGGTGTGAGTTCATGAGGAGCTCTCTGTGTTCTTTGTGGCTGTTTTTGTGTCTATTTGTGCCCTTTTTGGGGACACATGTTCAGCTTTTTTTCTGCTGGACCTGGGGTCACAGTGTCACAGCAGCCTCACAGGTGGATGGGAGGAACCCACCTGGTTCTGAACCCTGCTTATCTTGGCTACCTTTATCTGTGCACAAAATGCAGAAGACACAATGGGCTCCCAGAGGATTAACCCAAAATACACCATTGTTGCATGTGTACCATGTCTTTAATTTGAAAAAATAGTAGGTTTAGATTAGACACAGGGAAAAAAAATATTTCTGTGAGGGTGATGAGGCCCTTGAGGAGGTTGATGGGAGAAGTTGTTGACACCCCATCCATGGAATTGTTCAAGGCCAGTTTGGATGGGGTTTTGAGCAGCATGGTCTAGAGGAAGGTGTCCCTGCACATAGCAGGGGGCTGGAACTGGATGAACTTTAAATTCCTTCTAACCCAAACCATTCTGTGATTCAATGATTCAGTCACAACCCTGTGATGGCCTGACTGATGTGGCTTGGACTTGGGTGGTCAGGAGCTGTAGATGTTCATTGCTTTTTT
Source organism: Agelaius phoeniceus (assembly GCF_051311805.1). NCBI lineage: Eukaryota > Metazoa > Chordata > Aves > Passeriformes > Icteridae > Agelaius > Agelaius phoeniceus. The sequence continues at coordinate 151,903,102 of NC_135265.1, read as the reverse complement.
GTTGCAAATGCCAATGCCAAGTGTTCCATAGGAGGAGCTGATGGAATCACACCTCTCACCCCATGGATACAAAGATTTGTCACAATAATTTTGTTCTGCACTCATGGCTGCAATGGAGCAGTACCTATTTAACCCATTTCTCCATGTTTTTTTGGGGGGTTTTGAGGGTATTTTGCAGACCAGCATTTACAGGTTGTTTACATCATCCTTTCTCTCTTATCCACTTTTTCCTTGTTTTATTGTTGGATCTTTGATGCAGTATGAAATCATCTTGCAAGGCTCTGAAAGGCAGTTAAAAGGTGAAACATAATTGATTTCTCCCTGCCACCACCACCAAAGGCAAGTAACTGGACAAAACCCATCCTCAGCAATGATCATTACATTCTGGGAGTGTTTATGCCATTTCTTTGTCTACTTTTAGTTTGATTATCTAATTGGTTTCCATTTACATTTGGCAATAAAAGCCAGTCTAAATATTTTTAATAAAATTTCCACCCTGCTGGTTGACCTTTCTGTTGACTTCCAAAAGCTTTTGCACACAATAAACCAGGGAAGCTGACAGAAATGAAATGTTTTGTTTTACCTTTGACACTGGGTTTTATCTGCCCATGGAAAGAGCTCTCACATATTGCTTTGCCCCCTCTATCTTCCCCCACAAAGGACTGTATCTTGTATTTTTTTTCTGCAGGAACCCTTCTAAAATAAGATCTTCTTTGTTTAAGTTGCATGCCTTGAGTTTGACATGCCTAATCTTGGTTGTCAGCAACTTTTCAGGCTCATAGTATAGCTGCATTTGCTTTCACCTAACTTAACTATCTAAAAGCTCAGTGCTGAATCTGAGCCAGATGTCTAAACTTCCTTTATAGGTATTAGAGACATCACAGCTCTGTCTCACAATGGGATGAAGTGACTTCTGGTGCTGAATCTGTCAGTCCAGCAGCTACAAAGGGAGCCTAAATCATCAGCTTAGCCTGAGCACATTATTTTGGGGCAGATACAGTAAATGAAAAACAATCTGCTTCCTGAAGCACAGCCCTAACAGGAGCAGCTGCATCTTACCCAAGTTCATCCAAAGCAATTTCAGTGCCCTGTCAGGGGGTGGGGGTGCAGATATTTTACATTTGGGAATTCCTAATGTGGTCAGAAGCATCAGCACAGGTGATGTGGTGCCTACAGGGATAGAAGGATTGGCTTGGTTCGTTCCTTCCCGTTCTAAAGCCCTTATTAACAGTTCAGTCGTGTAAGCATTTGTTGGGGCATAAAAAAGGGGTTTATAACCTCAGTTTGGATCTGAGTGCCTGACCAAAGCCAACACCCTGAGCTGGGAAGCAGCAGAAACAGTGAAAGATAACTTGCTATCTCTTTCCTGCTTAAAATGTATTTTCAGAGGAATAATTATAGAAATCCATCTTTGCACTTTCTTTTATGCAGATAAAGGGAAGGTTTAATCACTGAGAATCTGAATCTAACACAAACCCCCATCCCAGTCCCCTAGAAAAATGTCCTCACAAGCTCTCTGTATTTTAAAGTCATAACTCTTTTAAAGTTCACCTGATTAATATTGTGCTGGGTAGCTCTTCAGTCTCTGTTTAGAGCTGATCCAGATAGCAAGACCTGCACCAGATTATAAAAAAGTAGTTTTCCAATACTCCAAGTTTCTGTCTTTTTAACCAGGACATCAGGTTCTGGATAGTTTTAGCAGAAATAAGTTAAATAGTATCTATTTGGCTTTTTGAAGTGCCATCTGGGCACATTCATTAGCTTCACTTGGACTGTAGCATTAAAAAAAAAAAAATCATATTATTTTAGGCTATTAGAAGGTCATTTTTTCTTTCTTTGAGGGAAGTGCTTGCAAAGCAACAGGGGTGCAATATGATGACTTTTTACTCCTGGCTAGAATGTCCAAATGTTGCAGTCACTCTTTAATGGAAGGAACATATTTTCTTTAACAAGTTAAGAGGCAAAACATGCACCTACATTGCAATGCCCCTGTTTGGAGGGGATATGTTGATCATTCCATTGTCTGAAGCTTTTGAAGCCACACAAACTTCAGCAGTGACAGGGCACTGCACTTTGTAGTCTAAATATAACCTTGTGCCTCAACGTGAAGACAATGGAGAGGAACAGGCAGGGGAGAATGTGACTCCTTCAACACACTTCAACATCTGCATGAGCATAAAATATATCTGTTCTCAATACCTCTAAGTCTTTCCTCCAGCCATTCCAGAAAACTAAAAATGCTGAGCTTTGTATCACCAGATGGATCATAAATAACCACGAGAGAAAATCATCTTCCCATTGTGCCTTTACCCCCTCTGGGCATTACAGTGAGTGACAGAATCATCAGGGCTGGAAGACACCTTCAAGACCATCCAGTACAACCATGAAATCAGCAACATCATAATCACTCCTAACCCATATCCCCAGGTGCCATATCCTGATGCCTGTTGGAAACTCCCAGGGATGGTGACTCCAACACCTGGGCATTAATCCAATGCGTAGCCACATTTTCCATAGTGGATTTTTTTTCTTAATACATAATCTGAACCTCCCCTTGTACAATTTAAGGTCATTTCCTCTCATCCCTTCACTTGAGACTTGGGAGATAAAATCCACCCCACCTGGCTCTACCCTCCTGACAAAGGTAGAGAGCAATAAGGTCCCCCCTGATCTTCATTTACTCCAGGCTGAGCCCCCCCAGCTCCCTCAGCTGCTCCTCATCAGCCTTGTGCTCCAGCCCCTTTCCCCAGCTCTGTTCCCTTCTCTGGACATGCTCCAGGACCTCAATGTCCTTCTTGTCATGAAGGGCCCAAAACTGACCCAAGAATTCGAGGAGTGGCCTCCCCAGTGCCCAGCACAGAGGGACAATCCCTGCCCTGGTCCTGCTGGCCTCACTGGCGCTGACACAGAAGCCAGAAGGCCACTGGCCTCCATGCCCCTTTGTCACATCTTGGATCCTGTTGAGCCACTGCCAGCCAGCACCCTCAGGTCCCTGAATACAGAATTAAAGATGGGCTGAGCCATTTGCCTTGCCCACAAACCACCACATATTTAGGATGCACTAGGGCTTAGGAGGGTAGATTAATCCCTGCTCACTTCCTATTTTTCTGGAAGAAAACATTGCAGTTCCAGGCTCTAAACAGGCACAGACATATCACAGGACAGGGAATGACTGCTCATTCTCTCAGCTTATTGGTCTTAACTAAATGCCAAGCAGATTTGTTTTAAGCTTTTGAGCTCCTGTATCTTTGTCTTGCGTGTGATGCTTTCTAGTAATGCGAGTTGCAGCGTTATTGCTGTTTGCTGAAAACATGCATTTTCACTCAGATCCCATAATTGAAATTCAGGCTGCACATGATGCAACTTGACATTAATTTCAGTTATTTGTGTCTGAGGTTTGCCCCATCCAACAAGAGCCGACAGTAAAGAAGAGCACTGGAAATGGAAATACACAGCGCCATTAGATGCAAGGCTTGATTTGTAAATCACTTAGATAGCAATAAAACTGGGGATGGAAATAAAAGTGGCAAAGCTCAGCTTTCTAAGTGTTAAATAATTCAAGAGGGAAAGGGTGAGGGGAAAAAAGTACAGAGCAAGAGCTTTGTGTGTGAAAACAATGGCATCTGAGTAAATCAAAAATTTCAAGCTCTGACTAAATGTAATTTCAGTTCAATTAAAGCATAACATCAAGATTGTGGGCTGCTAAAATCTGGGATGAAGCATGTCATTGCTGTGTGCAGTTCTAAAAGATTCACAGCAAAACCTGGATCTAGGAGAGATATTCTCTGAGATGGTGCTGCAGGGCTGTTTACTGAGCAGACAGCTCCTGTACAAAACTGAGCTGTGGGGAGTCAGAGCAAGCAAAATTCATGATGAAAATAATTCTTGCCCTTTTTGTATCTTTATTTATTTATTTATTTATTTATTTAATCTTTGGGAAGGTAACACTGGCAGTAAGTTAGCCAGAGGAACAGATGCCTGAAGAGAAGTCTTTTGTCACATGAACTTTACAAATTTGAAGTGGAGGGATTTGTTGTTGTTTCTTTCTGTTATAGAGATAGTCTGTGCTCCAATTACAGGTTTCTGATTTCAGCAGAAGAAGAGCAGAATGAAATTTTACGGTTTTTGTCTGGCAGGATGTTAATGCAATACACTGTGGGGAGGAGAAGAGAGGGTTGGCAATGAGAAGATGTAGGCCAGATTCAACAAAGCAGATGTTAACATCTGTTCCCCTCTTCTTTCCCTGGGAGAGATTGAAAGTGTTTAAGCATCAGATGCTGCCTTAATAGCAAAACATTTCCTCCTGTGCTCACAAACAGTCTGATAAAAAGCTAAGAAGTGACATTATCTCAAGATCTTAAGGAAATAAAGGCTTGGGAATGGAGGTAAAAGATGTACAAGTTACCCAGCAGGGATCTGGTTCCTGCTATTGTGACCCATCCTGGAAAACTCTAAACCTTGGCCTGATTTTTAACAACAGTTGGATTCATAATAGTTTCTTTTGAATTGCAAATTTAATCATATGTGGTGCTTGGGAGCCCATCTGACCTCTGGATGCTCAGAACTTTGCTGTGGGATTTGAGGGACGAGGGAGTCAATAATCGTGGAGAAACAGCTGTGACGGGAAAGGGAAAAACTTTTGGAAGGCATCTTGAGAACTCCTTCAGCTGCATCATGATCTCTGTCACCAAGAAGGGTTTGGATGATCCACAGACTGGTGAAATTACTTAGGAAACATCTCCAAAGATTCCTTGGCTCACCAATAGAGCTGAGCACATCATGGCACGTTTTGAATGGGATCTGCCTTGCACCTGCCACTAGCAAATCTCCTGGGTAATGGAATTAATGAAGGGGAGGTTTGGATTAGATATTTGGATATTTTTTTTTCCTGTGAGGGTGGTGAGGCCCTGGCTCAGGCTGCTCAGAGAAGCTGTGGCTGCCCCAATCCCTGGAAGGCTCCAAGGCCAGGTTGGACAGGGCTCTGAGCAACCTGTTCCAGTGGAAGGCGTCCCTGCCTTTGGCAGGGGTTGGAATGAGATGATCTTGAAGGTTCCTTCCAACCCAAACCATTCAATACTATGAGTAGCTTCTTTTAAGCAGATAGTGAATAATATTTATCAGTTTTTCTGTAGTAACAAATAAAATCTTCAAAATTAAAAAATAAATTGCATTTTCTCCCAATTCCTGAAAGTGAAGCTTGAGCATTATGGCTTCTTGAGTCCTCTAGAGTGATCACTGAACAAATTCAGCACCCCAGATCTGAAGGGATAGATAAATAGCCCAGAATGGTAGTCAAAATTGTTTCCATCTTGACACCTATATCTGATATATTCCTCTGAACTCCTTTTAACAAATGGATAAAAACAGAACCCATCAAGCACAACTCATCCCAAAACAAACATCCAAGTAAGAAGACTTGGACCCAAAAGTCTCAATTTTTTGGCTTTGTCTGGGAGATGACTCAGCTCTGATGGAAATACCAGTGCACTAGAAATAGAAAGAAGATGTGTTTCCAGTTGTTAAGTAAACAGAGAAAACTAAACGTGGGAGAAGCATCCAAGCACTCAAATATCAAACCCTTTGCCCTGGGTGTCAAAAGAAAAACAGATCTTCACCCCAAAGCTTTTACAGTAAAAAACTGTTGGGTACCATGTCTCTCTCCAGGTATGTTGTACAATTACACAGGAAAGCCTTGGAGACTCTGAGAAATGAAAGATCAAGGGAAATTCAAAGCAACTGTTTTCAAGCTGGATTTTATTTTGAAAGCTGCTGTTTCTATCAGAGATTTGAAGAAAGGTGTTAAAAGCACCTGTGGTGGTTTTGTTTTTTTTTTTTTTTTCCAAGGATATCATAAAAGATATTTCCTATTTCCCCTGACCTTGTCTCACTTCTGTTCACAGCTACAAAAGGACCTGTACAAGTGTCAGAACAGTAATTTTTCCTTGTAAAATCTCTACCATCTTTCCTCTTCAGAAATAATGATCGCCAAAGGTGAATATTCTGATAAAAATTTAGGAAAGGTGACAATTCTGCTGTGAGTGATGCTACCTGTTACAAAAGTTCAAAATGTTTTCTTCAGAAAATTTTTAATGAATTCATTATAATCAAACCAAAATCATGCTTGCACTGGAATAAAATAATGCTCAAATGCTTGTGTTTGTTTGGTCTTTCATTGGCTCACACCTGAACACACCAAACATTTGTCTGTGAAAAACCAAGAAGAAACAAAAGGAAATATTTTTCCTCTTTATCCATTTCCTGATTGTTTTCACTGTGCATTTCATAGTCTGCAAACAGCTTGGGAGGTTATAATTTGCCAACAGCTCTAAGAAAATCAGCCACAAAAGCCCCTCCTCTTTCAGAAATGTTAATTCAGTCACATTCCTGCTTTGGACAAAAATGCCGTTCTCAAAGCCATTCCAGATCTGCTGTGCTCAGTACTTGGTAAATCTCTGACCTGACACCTAAGAATACAGGAGATTTATAGAAAGACATCCAAGATCTACAGATAACTGTCTCATGTTTTTCTCTGACTGGGATATCATCTTCCCAGAGATGATAACCAAACACTGCAGCAATTTTTCATTTATTTACTTAGGTAACTACTTATTTTTTATGTATATTCATCTCTGTTTATGTTCAGATTCTCTAAGTCTTAAAGTGTTATTATAAACCATTGTCATAAAGTGTTTTCTGGCTGAATCTTACAAGAATTTTCTTGAAGGTGGCTGTACCATTCACCTTTAGCATTCAGTTGTTTGTTATTTTAGGGATGTTTTCCACACAAGCACTTCTTTTTCTGTACTTATTTTTTTAAATTTTATTTTTCCAATCCTTGAAAAATCAAGTATTATAGGTTAAGCATTTAATATTACAAACCTCTACTGCTAAAATAAATTTCAGCATATTAATTCTAAGAATTAAACTTGTGCACTGAGTCAACGTAGTCTCACCTGGGTACGAAGCAGGGCTTCCAAAGTATCAACAAAATGATGAAGTTGTTTTCATAAAATAAAATAAAAAAGTTGAAATAATATGCATTTTCAATAGTACATCTTCAGCAGTTTCAGTATAAAATGTGGTAGCCTTCAGAGCAGAGGAAGATAGATCTCACTGACTGATAGAACCAGAATGCCTGGAGTCATTTATTGTCTGAAACACACACACACACATCTCCCGAGCCAGTTAAAATATGTAAACTTCAGTGAAGAAAACAGCAACACTAAATAAAACTTCCCAGCTCTGCCAAGGTCAATAGCACCACAAAAAGGCCCCTGGAGCTGGGGAAACAGAGCAGACAGAGCTGTATTATATCATCTTCTCCCACACTGACAACTACCTTACACTGTGGATGATGGACATAAATTGGAGCTATTTGTTGAGCAACTCTGCTTCTCAGTCTAGATTAAGGAAGGGACAAGTTGATTGCTGGATGTAGTAGTCTTGGTCTGGCTATTTTTGAGGGAACAAATAAAACAAGGTGAATTAATTTATTGCATCAGCTAGGAAAACCTTCAGGTGACCTTGGAAAGAGTGGGGAAAAAACAAAGAAATGACTCAAGGGAAGAAGTGGACAAGTGGAGAACAGTGCAAGGAGAAAAATGAAAACTCTAACTGTCTCTGCAAAAAAATTTATTACCTTGAGACACAATGAATAATGAATTCTGGAGCATCCAGTGGATTGTTTCAGATGTTGTTTTTAAATGTCCGTTTTAAATGACAGTTTTACATTTTTGTTTTCATCTTCAAAGGCTGGATTCAGTGTTCTCAGAGGTCTTTTCTGTGATTTTGTGATTCTGTGATTCCCAAACCTCGTTAAGATACTGGAGAAAGGTCTTAGACAGCTGTGAACAGCTGAATTTCCTAAATTGCTTTGAGCATATCCTGCCACACAATTGTAAGCCTCCATCAAAACTATTTATATATTAATCTGAAGGTAATTTTATATTAATATACATTATAGCAGTGACTTACCAATTTGTTCTGGCCAGGTTGGATGGGGTTTGGTGCCCCAAACCATCCTGTGATTCCATGAATTTGCAGTGGTTTGCATTCTCTGTTGTGCACTGTGTCTGGAATAAGTTCTAAAAATCACAGGTGATTAATTCAAGCAGATTTTAGGGGATTTTTTCATAGAGAGTAGTGTAGTTCAAAGGTGTCAGTGCTCCTGGAAGAGGTAAAAAAACAGAGCAAATTAACTTGTTTATTAACAGAAAAGATAATAAATGATTGACAACATAAAAAATCTGGAACTCTTAGAACAGGAATTAATGAAATCACTCACACCAGGCCTGATTAGATGTAATTTCTCTCTTTGTCTGTCTAAATATTGCATGGGCATTAACTTTCTCCTTTACAATGTTAATCTGATGTCTTGTCAAGGGAGAAAAATTACTTAAAATGTGTAAAAGCTACCAGCAGGCTGATGGTTATTACTTTATGCAATACGATTGGAAAACATTAATCTAATGGGAGATAGACACAGGTCTTTCATGACTAAATGGGAAATGTGTCCATCATCCACTGCTGCAGTCTGAGGAGCTGAGGGAGCAGCCAATAGCAAACACAAAGTTAAAAGAGAGAGAAGAAATTAGTGCAGTGCTAATGACAAACAGGAACTCATGAAACAGCACATGACCTTCTCTCACATTCTCCCCTTTATGAGTAAAAATCCCTTTTAATTCCTTCTCATTTACATTATTGCAAAATCAACCAGATGCAATATGAATGCTTTTCTTTTTCTCTCTTTTTTTTTTTTTTTCCCAGATCTGCCCCCAGTTTTCTCTCTTTACTCCCTGACAAAGCACATTCAAAGCAGAAGACATGCCTAGGTGGCCTGATTCAATAAAGTATTTCCACTGGGCAACCCCAGTTTGCATAAAATAATTAAGGGGCATGGGATGAGAAACAAACTGGCATGATGATGGAACTGTCAGGCTGGAATAAATTAGTTCAGTGCTCAGCAGTGAACAAGCAGAGCACATGTGGTCTTTAAAAGAGACTGAGAGCCAGAGGGAAAAGAGCAAAGTCACGTTTTGGATGTCCACAAGGGTTTTCCAGGACATCATATAAATGTTTTTGAAGAACAAACTGTTTACTGATGATCTGAAACATTCAAGGCATGATTCCATTCCTGTAGTGCAGTTCTCACCTTCAATTTTGACTGTAATTATCTTCACAGAATCTTTCTGGTCCTGGATACTATTGGATTATTTTAATAATTCTAACAAAGGCTTAAGCTTTGAAAGACCAGGAGTTGGGTACATAAAAGGACCTGGGAGATTGTCTGTGGCCAAATTACCATTTCAACAGAAGTGAAAGTGGAATTAAGAGCCTTGTTGGTTATGATTTGCCACTGAGTAACCCTGGAAGCTTTTGAAGCTTTGAAAACAACGAGCAATCAGGCACATCTTCTCTCAGATAAGAGATGCACTAAACAGGAATTCAGCACTGGAACTGGTTGGACAAATTGGTTTTGTAATGAATTGAGAAGCACATTTAGACTGTGATTAATTTGAATTACCACATACTTCTTATGATGAGGAGCCTTGCCTAGAACTGCTTAAAGCCAAAGCCCTTTTTTCTGTCCGGGGACAGCAGGATAGCCTGGGATAGCTGAGGTTAAGCAAAAGGGACAGACTTCACCCAGGTCTCAGGTGCCTCCTATGGGTCTGCAGTGTACAAAGCCAGAATTACCTGAATGCTGGGAGCATTTAATTTCTAGTAGTTGTCTCAAGATGAGTCTTTCCTTTCTGTCTGTAGTTTTTAGATCCCAACATCTGAGTTTTCTTCCAAGTAAACAGCTTCAGGAACACAGAATCATGGAATGGTTTGGGCTGTAAGGACCTTAGAGATTATCCAGTTCCAATCCCCTGCCACGGGCAGGGACATTATGCAAAATTACACTGAGGAGGAGCTGGTATTGCTTCTCTGCCTGTATTTAATGTTTCAACAATTATTTCCCCAGCCCAGGAGAGAGCTGGGCTCCTGGCCCTCTGCCAAGCATGGTCACCAGTGAACAGTTTGGATCCAGTGATTTAATAAGCTGCTCCCATTGCCTCCACCATGGGGAACTTCTTGCCTAGAAAATGGATGAACAGCCCATTGGAAAACAGTCCATCACTAACAATGCCAATCACTAATTTTGTAAAAAGGAAAATCTAGCCTGGTAATAGAAATTGATCCTGGTGGTTTGTATCTGAAGCAATCTTGCTGATGTACTGTCACCTCCCTTTAACATATTTGCCTTCTTTGAATATTTTTAATTATTTTGATAGGAAAGATTTGTGCTAATGCCTTTACAAATGTGAGAAATAGCATGGATGAGGGGAGGGATGTTGACATCTTTGGAATGGGCGTTAATGTCTCTATCAACTTCAAGGATTGCTACAGAACCCCGACACTGACTCCTGAAACAAGTGGGTCTGCACAAGCCTGAGTTCCTGAACTTTGGGGTAAAATGCCAGGTTCAAGGGGGAATGTGGGGTAAGTGGTTTGGGAAGGCTGCACCTTCCTGGTACCTCAGGCAATGGGGAAAGGAGGAGTGCAATGTGCAGCCAGGTGGTGCAGTAAGGTAGAAAAATGATAAAAGAAAGGCTTTATAAAATCAGGCCTGCTCTGTTATATCAGTGGTTGGCCTTGTCAAGCTAGGACTTTGTAAGCTCCCATGTGAAATTGATCCTGGTGTGAACAGTTAGTGAACATAACAATCTATTCCTGGGTGAAAAACAACTAGCACCTGCAGAAACATTAAATCTGTCCCATGAGAAGAAAATGTGTACACAATTTAAGAGTAGAGAGATTTGATGGACAAGTACAATACCTTTTACTAATCAATAAAGTAATTGGCAAGAAAGCTACTAACCAATTGGAGTCAAGAAAGCTACTAACCAATTGGAGTCACACATGAGGTGTGTTAAACTATGTAAGAATGAGTTATGTGAATAAAGGAGGGGCTTTTTCTGCCATGAAGGAAATGGAGTCTTGTGTGATCCATTCCTTTAGCTGGGAGTTTGGGATAAAGGGAGGCCATGCCCTCCAAAACAAGAGAGAGAGAGAAAACCCCAGGGGCTGTGCCCCACTGGACTCTCTCCCTTAATTTCAATAAACTTGCAGGACTCCTCTGTCTCCTTTATGGATGCTGGCTTCTCACAGCATGATTTTCTGTACATTTTCAAC